>NC_057392.1:38526974-38891395 GCF_019320065.1 Cervus canadensis
TCCGGTCCCCTTTGATGAAAAGGTCTTCTTTTTTTTTTTTTTTTTTTTGGTGTTAGTTCTAGGAGGTCTTGTAGGTCTTCATAGAACCGTTCAACTTCAACTTCTTCAGCACTGGTGGTTAGGTCATAGACTTGGATTACTGTGATACTGAATGGGCTGCCTTGGAAATGAACAGAGATTATTCTCTCACTTTTGAGATTGCATTTGGCACAAGATGGCAGAGTAGAAGGACATTTGCTCATCTTTTCCTGTGAGAACTCCAAAATTGCAACTAACTGCTGAACAAACATCAATAGGAGGATGTTGGATCCCACCGAAAAAAGATGCTCCATGTCCAAGGACAAAGCAGAAGTCCCAACAAGATGGTAGGAGGGGCAGGAGGGGTGAAACCACATCTAGAATAAAATTCCATGCCATCAGAGATGTCTGGAGGGCTCAGACAAAAACTTGTGTGCACCAAGACCCAGGGACTCCACAAGAGACTGAGCCAGACCTGCCTTTGAGTGTTTGAGTGTCTCCTGCAGAGGCATGGGTCAGTGATGGCCTGCTGTGGGGACAGGGGCTCTAGTTGCAGCAGACCTGGGAGGCGTGGCATGTGAGCCCCACCATAGAGCCACCAAGCAGACAACCCACAAACTGGAAAACAATTGTACCGAAGAAGTTCTTGCACTGTTGCAAAAGTTCTAGGGTCAACAACAAATTTCCCAAGCTGGAGATCCAGCAAAGGAACTGAAAACCCCCAGGGAATTTAATTTTGAAGGCCAGTGGGATTTGATTACAGAACTTCCACAGGAGTGGGGAAACAGACTCTTGGAGGGCACAAAGAAAACCTTGTGCACACCAGGACCTAGGAGAAAGCAGCAGTGACCCTGCAGGAGATTGAGTCAGACTTCCCTGTGAGCGTCCGGGAGTCTGTGGCAGAGGCATGGGCTGACACTGGCCTGCTGTGGGGCCAGGGGCACTGAATCCAACAGTCCTGGCATAAGTCCTTTTGACGGAGGTCTCCATTACTGCCATTACCCCTACCATAGTTTGGGCAAACTACAGGGAGGGCCACAGCCCCACCCATCAACAGACAGTTGGATTAAAGATTTACTGAGCATGGACCCACCCATCAGAGCAAGATCCAGATTCCCCCACAGCCAGCCCCTCCCATCAGGAAGCTTCCACAAGCCTCTTATCCTTATCCATCAGAGGGCAGACAGAATGGAATCCACAGTCACAGAAGACTAACCAAACTGATCACTTGGATCACAGCCTTGTCTAACTCAATGAAACTACAAGCCTGCCGTGTAGGGCCATCCAAGATGGATGGGTCATGGTGGAGAGTTCTGACAAAATGTGGTCCAGTGGAGAAGAAAATGGCAAACCACTTCAGTATTCTTGCCTTGAGAACACCATACACAGTATGAGAAGGCAAAAAAGATATGACACTGAAAGATGAACTCCCCAGGCTGGTAGGTGGCCAATGTGCTACTGGAGAAGAGTGGAGGAATTGCTCCAGAAACAATGAAGAGATGGAGCCAAAGCAAAACAATGCCCAGCTGTGGATGTGACTGGTGATGGAAGTAAAGTCTGATGCTGTAAAGAACAATATTGCATAGGAACCTGGAATGTTAGGTCCATGAATCAAGGTAGATTGAAAGTGGTAAAACAGGAGTAGCAAGAGTGAACATCGACATTTTAGGAATCAGCGAACTAGAATAGACCGGAATGGGGGAATTTATTTCAGATGACCATAATATCGACTACTGTGGGCAAGAATCCCTTAGAAGAAATGGAGTAGCCCTCATAGTCAACAAAAGACATTAGTATCCCAATTTTACAGATAAGAAAATTAAAGCTTAAGCCATATAAACTTTTCCAAAGCCAAGTGGTTTCTACATGGTAGAACTGAAATTTACACCCAGGTCATACTGGGTTTATGCATCTTCATACTCTTCTGGAACTTTTTTGCACAAAGTAGGTCTTTAGTATGTCCTTATTGAACTGCTGAATGCTGAAACAGTAGAAAAGCCACAAAAATGCTCTATTGTGAAATAAACTCTTAGAAAAGCTTAACAACCAGACTTTGAAACAGAATCCCCTGTGATCAGGCCTATATAGATTTGTGAAAGACCCTGAAGCAGCTTTGCAGAAACTGCCCAAACGTGCAACAGTGAATTCTGAAGGGGTTATGAGCACATTTTTATTGCTACAGAAAAAGAAATAGAATTTTTAGTCATAATTCATCTAATAATGAAATCCAAGTTTTGCTCTACTGAGATTTCAGGGGAAAAGAGAATAATAAAAGTATCACAGTTACTCCCTGTACAAAACTCCAGGCTTGGACCCAAACGAAATGCTGTTGTTTAACAGGGGGAACTGGGATACCAAATGCTATAGACTCCATGTATAGTTCTCCCAGGCCAGCCCAGGCTTTCAGAAGACATCTGGCTCAACAATTTTAGTCCCCCCAGCACCATCACTAATTTAACACAGGCATGCACACATACACACCATTCTGATACAGAAATTTTCAGAGTTACATAAAGTAATTCATTGCTGGTCCTACACTTGTGCTTTTCAAAATGTGCTCCACAAGCTAGCAGTATCAGCAGGACCTGCTCGTTATTAGAAAAGTGAAGCCCCAGGCCTGACCCAAATAGAATGAATAAGAATCTGCATTTTAGCACAATCCCTGAGTCATTCATACACAGTCAAGTTTGAAAGGCAGTGGTCTCTTGGGGGATCTGACTAGTACTAAAACAAAAGAGCCACTAAGAAGAACACTGATGATCATTTCAACCACTTGATTTTGCTGGTGCTCTGAATTACAGTTGAATGTGAGACCAAACTGTGTCCTTGCAGCCTTCTTCTATGCACTGTGACCATGCAAGGGCCAAGCAAAATTTCCCCAGGCAGTGAAGAGGGGGTCATTTTTGATGTGCAAGTCCTCTACTTTGCATCATTAAAATATATCCATTGCATTCTTTAAGATGGTTACCTTTTCTATAAAAGCATTTTTGATCCACCAACCTATTCTAAAGATATTTTACAGGCATATATCTGTGTACTTGGAGTAGGAAATGGCAACCTGCTCCAGTATTCTTGCTTGGAAAATCCCACATACAGAGGAGCCTGACAGGCTACATTCCATTGGGTCGCAAAAAGCTGGACACAATTGAGTGACTGAGCACACATCTATGCACTAATTTATTCAAATAGTACCAGAGTATGTTCATAGTTTCTATTGTTTTGTATTTATCTCCTCATGATTAGCACCTTTCAGTCTAGAACATTGTAATCTACCCCTTATTTAATCCCAAATGGGAAGTGGGGGAGCCTGAAAGAAATAATTACTGAAAGGGGATTTTGAATCAAATCAACTTCAGCCTTCATTTCTTGGGTTTTGGTTTTCCCAAAGAAAAATTGTTCTTGGCTTTCCCATATTATATGAGGATTCCTAACCTTTGTTCCTGATGGAAAAATCAAACTATACGCAGTAGAGTCGTTTGGAAATGGCAAAGAAGCAACGCTGTGCTCCACTAAGCACGAGCTGTTTGAGCGGATTCGAGATCATTCCTCACATCAGGGCTTGAGCCTGGTTTGTGGACCTGGCCACAGCTGTGCAAATCATGGAGTGGTGACGGGGGGACAAAGAGCTCTGTGTTTGCCTCCTGTGGCTTTTGTTTCATTTAGGTCTCCTCATCCCAGGAGCTTCAGTTCGTAACACTGAGAGTAGGGAAATGACATTCAAAGTGTACTTTGCTCAGAAACACAATATTTCTACTCATTTTTAGGTCACAACTGAAATAGGGTTTTAATGTGAAATTTGCCTTAGGCTCAGCAGATGGTTCCCAAACATCGCAAGCATCCGTTTGCCTTCTGTACACTGATGGCTATACACTGTATACAATTGCAAGGGAACTCATATCCTGTCCAAATTTGCCCTTTCCATCTCTCCTATTCCTCCTTTTTTTTTTCTGTTCACATCATTTGGTGCCACAACACACACCTTGCTGCATGCAGCCTTGTGCCAATCAGACATGTTTATGATGAGAGGTGAGTGTGGGTGGGACGAGGGAAATATTTCTATGCTAGACTCAGTGGACTCAGATCATATGTTGATTTTTCTCTTTTCTTTAAAAAGAAACTCCCTTTAAAATTTGGGGTGAAAAGGTAAGCACATTGCATATTGAATTTATTTATGTAGATTCTATCCCTGATAATTTTTATCTTTAAATCATCCCACAGCTGCACTTCCAACCTTTCTGGACATCATTATTAATGTTCCCAGCTTCTGGCAGTAGCTGGTAGAGGAGGCATTCCATAATTCAGATGTAAAAATTAAAAGCCGAGTGCTAGAGAGGGTATACAGTAGCAGAATGCATCCATCCAATATTTTATTGAAAGCCCTTCAGAAAACCAGCCTGTCTCAATCCTCTCTTAGCCAGGAAATGCAACATTAACAGCTAAATAATGGTGGCCGAGAAATTCACTCTCCCTCCTTCCTTGGGGAAACAACTATAAAGACCACAGGATAGTTCCAGAAATGTTTTCACTTTGAGGCTCTTCAGTCAGATCCTTAATGGGTACCCAAGGGGAAAGGGCTCTGGTAAACCCCACCTAAGACAAAGTTTGACTAATGGTTGCATGAGAATCAATGGTCCCCAAGTCAGCAGGGTGCTGACACCATCAGGTGCCCATCAATGTGCCTCTCATGTCTGCTGGTAGAGAACTCAGTGGAGAAAGGTCCCATGATGCCACTTATTCACTAGTCATCAGCCCTATAGCCTTTCTCTTTTTGTCAAAAAAGAAGAGTTCCTTTCATGTTTTTATGTTGTAGCGAACCTAGATTCTCAAGTCTCTTCAGAGAGAAAGGCTGCCTCATCATTATTCTCTTCCTATTATTGTCTTCTTCCTTCAAAAGCAAGTGGATCCCCACATTTGAAAGACGTTTGAACTTGGAAAGAGTTTAAGAAAGATCGTAACTAATTATAAATTGAAATAAATGCCTACTAAAGCAAAATAATTAAAAGACATTTCACCATAAATTCATTGTGATAAGTCCATCCAAGCAAAGAAAGAAAAGCAGTCTCACGTTATCATCATGCCTTACTAAAGCTGTCTCCTTCTACCAACTGCTGATATTGTTTTAGAGCTGGAACAAATAAAATGAAAAGAAAGCAGAAAAAGGAATACATTCTCTATCAACTCCCTCACCTCTCGCAGTGTTTGTTTGTTTGTTTTGGGGAGGGGGCGGGTTGTTATTTTTTAATTTTGTTTTTAATATCTAGCTCTCTCCAGTAGGGAAGAGAAAGTGGCCTCTTGTCAATTCTGGTCAAGATTCTACTTTCTCAGCCCCTTCTTGTCATGATTTAAAATGCTCTACTTAAAAAAATGGAGCTGCTTTCTATAAAAACTCAGAGCCAATGTCTACATCCAAATAATTATAACAAAACTGATTTTTGAAGAATTTCATACTTACATGAACCTCTATTTTAAGGCTATTATGAGGCTGCTTTTTCTAAAAACTGCCATGACAGGTGTCTCTACAATATTGTTGTTATTTTCATGTATCCAAAGATAGGTAAGTGCTTCTTGTTTGAGATTTACTTTACTCAAGTGATTTCTGTCCTAATCATTGCTAAAGTGATTTTTCTAAAGAAGAAAGGCACAGCATTGCTTCTTAAAAGAGTTTAGTTTCCCTTTGTCTTCTGGTTTATTATTTTCTATAAGACGTGTTGAAAATGCATTTCTATTCCCTAGGACTCCAGATCCATAAGCAACTTGTTTGTCAGGCCCTATTAGGGACACAGTACAGACACAACTCCAAAGCCTGGAAAAAAAAAAAAAAAATCAAAACAGGCTGTCCATTAGCATGTTGTGAATCTGCATGGAAAATGTCATTACATTTTAGTTGCTTTAATTTTACCATGGCCTGTTTCTCAGAGCCTGTTTTTTCTAACCTTTTTTTTTTTTTTTTTTTAGCCTGTCAGGAATGAGAAGCCAGGGACCAGAAACTATCATCGTGACAGGCCGTGTTCTGCTAACCAAAGCCAGGCAAGGGGGCTGACTCCATAAAGTACTGCAAATATTTGTGTGGTTCAAAGGGGCAAGGAGATGTCCCTGGTTAGGAGGAAGTCTATAAAACATGATGGACAAGAGATTTTACAAGGCTTAACAAAATAAAATGGAGGATGCAAGGGGAGAAAGGGAGAGAAGGAGGATTTGAGTTCAAACTCGGATTTAGATTTTCTATGAGGACAGTTCAATATGGCTGCAGAGATGTAGCCGTTTTTTACTCTTTTTCATAAGGGCCAGTAAAAATTCCAGACTTCCAACACCCTGCAATCTGCTCCTGCCACATCTTGGCTTCTGGTCTCCTTCCACCGCGCACACTGGCCAGTCCGCTGCAGCATCACACTCCCCGGGTACCACAGCAGATGCTTACCACCCACGTACTCCTCAGTATGTGAAGGCAGAGGAGAGAAATCTTGGTGTTTCTTGCAGCAAGGAAGAGGAGGAAAAAATTCACAAGGCCATGCTCACTGGGATTATCTTGTCCACTCGTGTGATTCCTCTTTCCTTCCTTGGAGGGCTCTGTAAGTATGAAACTTTTAAATAAAGGTACCATTATCATTGTTTGATGAGCTCGATAAACTCTGCCCCAATTTCAGGGTACTAAGTATCAGCACAGAGTTTGAAAGTCCATATCTAGCATTGTTTGACTCCAATGGGCACATTTTCCTTCCACAACAATGTAAGGCTGTGGGAATGTACTAGTCTCCAGAGTTACACGCAGCTGCCACTTTAGGAACCACTTTAGTCCTGCTGCTCTCTCTCTCTTTGGCAGGCAAGACCATCTTTCCCCAGCCTCCCAAAAGTGCACTCCATGGCCACCCCAGTCTTGCTGCAACAGCAGTTAATGAGTTTTCTGTGTTTCAGGACAATTTAGGGGCAGTTTCATCATCCATGGAAACAGAGGGAGACTGGAAAAGACATGTCAACATTTTCTTGCCTGTGAAGGGATTAAATGAACCCAGTGATGCAGCTGGGTTTTCAAAATAATGGGCATCGTGTCTTCTGTCAAGCAGTCTAATTTCAGGGTCCATAAAAAAGTATATCAGAATTTGCATTAGAATTCAGTAGAATGGTTCTAGGTTCTAGAAAAAGAGAGTATAATGGTAGAGAGAAAATGACTTAACAAGATCTAGGTCTTCCCCCACATTAGGGATAATCTAGAATAAGTTTTTATTGTCATAAACAATCAGATACGCTCTTTGAATTGATGAGCATTTGCTTTCACTGTTTTTTGGCATAATTGTAATTCCAAGCATGGCTCAAGTCAAAACAGAACACTGAATTCTTCACAAATTATGCATTGACTCAGCAGGGAGGCTGTCAGAGTGCAGGGTTCTAGATTTGGGCACATTACTTAACTTTTCTTAGTTTGTCTTCTCTTCTGTAAATGTGAATAATAATTGTAATTCCTACCAAGGTTATTGTGAGGATCATGGGATAATAGTGCGTGGTTCTGACACATTTAGGAACTGCTCAATAAATAGTAGGCCCAATTATTTTCAATATTGAACACATAATGAAGGGGTGAAAAACTACATCAATTATAATTTTATTACAAAAATAGTTATTCACTGTTGAACTTGATTCTTAATGTTTTTCATCATGGAACAAGGGTTCTGACCTCAATCATCTACCCATCAAATCTGAACTGAGAACTTCCTGTGTATAAATCAAGTGGATAGGATCCCTCCTCCTGTGTGTTTGCCTGTTCCAAGTGTCAGACATTATGTAAGAAGTAGGACCTACATCCTTGGCTTCCCAGATGGTGCTCGTGGTAAAGAACCCACCTGCCAATGCAGGAGACATAAGAGACGTGGCTTTGATCCCTGGGTCAGAGGAAAAAATGGCAGCCCACTCGGGTATTCTTGCTTGGAGAATCCCATGGACAGAGGAGGCTGGCAGGCTACAAAGCTATATGGTCACAAATAATCCGACACAACTAAAGCCACTTAGCATGCAGGTCCTGCTGCTGCTGCTGCTGCTTCAGTCGTGTCCGACTCTGTGCGATCCCACAGACGGCAGCCCACCAGGCTCCACCATCCCTGGGATTCTCCAGGCAGGAACACTGGAGCGGGTTGCCATTTCCTTCTCCAATGTATGAAAGTGAAAAGTGAAGTCACTCAGTTGTGTCCTACTCTTTGCGAGCCCATGGACTGCAGCCTACCAGGCTCCTCTGTCCATGGGATTTTCCAGGCAAGAGTACTGGAGTGGGGTGCCAATGCAGGTCTTACCTCCCAAAAATCTCCATGTGACCCATACTGTAGCTATCTGGGAGCAGCCACCTCACTTTGATTCCGGGGATCTCCAAGGGAAAAAACAAATCATAAAATAAACCTCAGAAATATAAAATATTTAACTTATGCTGGAGAAATATGCATACATTTATATACTCCAAGTAATGGATTATAAAATGCATGATGCAGTAAACCCTACACAATACTTTCCAACTGTTCATGGTAGTCTGAAGAACTTTGCAAAAAGATAAAATTATTAATATAGCAGATTTTATACAGGCTTTCATGAACACTTGGATTTCAACAGAGATGGTTTGGAAGTTGGAATTGAATATGGGTGGGCCTGGGTCCCTCACTCCCACTTCATTCGAAGCAACTCCTCTTCTTTTATCTGTCTTATAGCCTAGGTTCTGAAGAAACTGTCTAAAAGCTGAGGGTGCATTCTGATGGTAAAAATCAAACAAACAAATAAACAGTTTGAAAATCACAGCATTAAGAAGGTTCAATCTGGTGACTTCTGGTGACAATCTGATTAAAGGAAAAACTTTAACATCTCTGAAGCTTACCTGTCACACAAAATTTATAGCAGCTTAATGTTTCAGCATTGTGTCAAGAACTACTCCAAAGCTAATGCTAAATCCTATATGCTCTTTAGTACAGATACCAAGTAAGCATCCTCCTGCACTCTAGGACTCTTATTTACATATTTTGAATGGGGATAAGGAATTGGTCTCTTACAGAGGCCTGCACTGTATTTCACCAACTGGATGTGTGTGTGTGGGGTGTGGTGGGTGGGTATGTTTACAGGTCTGGGGGAGAGAGGATAAAATCCAGGTATAAAAACTTACATGTAAAATAATTACTTGCCTTTTTTTTTTTTTTTGCTTTAATTTTCTTTTAGCTTAATTTGATCTTCCTAATCACTCCTGTTAAATGCCAACTTTCCCAGATGCTACTGTGAAGATCCAAGCACAAGTTCTTCATTATCTCTCTGTGCTTCAAGAACTCATTGATTCACTCATGCATCCATTCAATAAACCTTGCCAAATTTGCACCATATTCTGGAGACTGCAGAATGGTGAAATGACTAGATCTAAACCTATCCAAAAAGATGTGATGGGCACACACACATATTGAATCAGCATGCAAAAACCGATTGAGCACAGGCTCTGGGGTCAGACCCGCCATGGTGTGAGACCCATTTCAACAGTTACAAAGTCTGTGAACTTGAGTGAAGCCATCTATTCTCACCAAGTCTCCATTTCCTCATCTGTGAAACAAGGCTTAATAATATCATCTACTTACAGTTCTGGTGATTAAATGTGCAACCATATGTTTAGACACTGGCCCCTGACCCAGTATAAAATGATTACTCAACAAATAGTAAGAATTATTTTTCTTTGAAAGCTCAAGGCCACAAGCCACTGGATTGTGTAAATTCTTGGATGGAGTACCCAGGTGGCAATGCATTAACAAAACAATGTTTTTGGCAAAAGGTTCTGAGGCAGTCTCAGTTGTTCTCAACTTCTCAGGGAAAATTTTGCTATCTTCAAGCATTTTCTAAATTAACAGAACCCTAACTTGGCTTAGAGACGTACTTACTTGGTATAAATTGGCCTTTATTTTGGAAGTGAATACCATGTGAACCCAGGTGTAAAACAGAGAGGGCTCCAAAGTACTCTACAAACATGCTTTCTAAAAATGATCATATGAAAGATTAATGTAAATTGATACTGTTCTCAACACAGGAGCAATTCCGTGGGAATGACTTAGGAGATTTAAGCCATCAGCAGCAGGATAACAGCTAACACACTGAAGTAATGATAACTAAATGGTGCTCTGAGTTATTAATGCAATTTCTACAAGAGCCTCGCTCATTATGAGGATATGGTGATCAAACAAAGCAAATTTGGCTCCATAGTACTTGGCACACACTGCATATTTTTAATGCTTGAGGCTTAAAAAGCTGTGAATTCATTTGGCTTAGTATTGGGGCTTTTCTGGTATATTAGCTTCTTACTGCTGTTATAACAAATTATCCCCAAATCTCGTGCCTTCAAACAGCACACATTTATTATCTTGGAATTCCGTAAGGTAGCAGTCTAATATGGGTCTCACTAGGCTAACAGCAAGTTGTTAGTAGGTATCCTTTCCTTTATGGAAATTCTAGGGGGTAACCTGCTTCCTTGACTTTTCCAACTTCTAGGTGTTGGCCTAATTCCTTGGCGCCTGCCTCACTTAGTGCATCTATTGATACAAAGCCAGCAACACTGCATATTTCTGATGCTTATTTCTCTCTTCATCTTCTGACTACAGCTAGGAAAGTTTCTCTCCTTTTAGGGATTCTTGTGAATAGACTGGATTCACCTGTACAACTCAGGATAATCACTCCAGCTGAAGGTTTTGAACTTTGTCATATCTGAAAAGTCTTTTTTTTTTTCCATATAAGGTAAAATACTACTCAGAAATAACGGGGCTTAGGACACAGATATCTTTTATCTTTAGAGGGTCATTATTCTGCCTACCACATATGGCAATGGGGTGAGTGAGCTATTAAAGTTACTGTTAAAAGACATATGGCTGCAGGTCTTCTGAATGCTGTTGTATACAGCCATTAAGGAAGACATGAACATTCAGAAAGTTCTCCTGCACTGTAGCTTCTGTTAAACTTTAGTTCCATCTGTAAAATGACCACTAATAGACTAAGTGACCACTAGCTACCCTTCCAGTTTAAAAGGCTGGGATGCCTTCTTTATGGACTGAATTTTATGTATA
This sequence comes from Cervus canadensis, assembly GCF_019320065.1. Lineage (NCBI taxonomy): Eukaryota > Metazoa > Chordata > Mammalia > Artiodactyla > Cervidae > Cervus > Cervus canadensis. The sequence goes on from NC_057392.1 coordinate 38,538,050, forward strand.
ACTCTTTGACAAATTTAGATGATTCAGATTTCAAGGCAAATTAAAGAATCAGAAAAGATGAGAATCAGAAAAAAAAAAACTTTTTAAAGGACAGAAAAGGTACTATCTAGACCACGTGGATTATTCAACCTCATGATTTTGCACTGGTCAGTCCCCACATGCAGAACTGTGTTCCTTTGGCCTGCAGCTTTTGAAAGGAGTGGTCTACACACCGAAGTGAGTCTATTGGACACTAATCAGGAATGTGAGGGGTCTCTCCAGCTTGAACTATAGTGGCAGGAGCAACAAAATGTACTTTGAACAGAAAATTGGAAAATGGGATGAAAGTGGGGGTATGATAATTTGTCCTTATTGAAGAAAAGTGATTCTTTCCTTCCAGTAACTAAATTCACATGGTCATTTAGTTACTCAGTGCAACTCTAGAGAGCCAAGGTTAGATTCATGAGTAGAAGGCACAGGAAGGTTCAATATGAGAGGGAACTTTCCAGGAGTAAGACCTGGAGTAAAATGGAAGCAGCTGCTTGTGAGGCAGTTAATTCTGTGTGCTTCGACTGTGACTGTGACCAGAGACACTGTGGAGTCCAATCCTCCACTGCTAGAGGCTTTATGTGGTTGTCCTAAAGATCCCCCTGCCACAAAACCTCTAGAGATGTTATGAATCTGATTAATATAAAAATAGATTAAGAAGATAGTTATACAAAATTTGTGCTTTAGATTATACCCAAAGAAGGATTTCCATTAAGCAAGGGTAGAAAGATTTGAGGATACACAAGCAAAGAAAGTTTTGGGATACATTTTAAAAAGAGTTGGCACTTTTTATTAGTCCATTATTTATTCTCAAATTGCATTCTTCTTAGGGTTAAAAGGTAGACTAGAGCCATGACTTTGAAATTGCATCAGTGGGGTCTTCTGGTCCTTCTGAGTGAGTCAGTTGCTGCCAGGTATGGGAAGATGAAGGGGAAAAGAAAGAGCAGAGATAAAGGAAAGACAAAGGAACCATGGCCAACCATTGCCTACATTCTGCTCTCAACCACAGGAGCTCCACGTTAGGGCTCCTGGTAAACTTTCCTTTAAAAATGAAGCTCAAATGCTTTTTCAAAAGAATATTGGGGTCTAGCAGAATATTCAGACATAAAACTGGAGGATTTGAAATGAAATGAATCTAAAATCCTTTTCCCCATAGTTTAGAGATGTATCATATTTTTGAGATTGGTAGCTTTTCAACTTGTATAAATTTCTACATACCTTCATGTTTTGATATTCCACCATTGGGTACTGTTTTGTAGTGTGGTCTGATAGAGACAACTCACACACATTTTTAACATATAAACCATGATCATGCTATATTTCAAGAAACTCCATAGACACGCCTTATGGAACCCTAAGGGTTCATGCAACTGAGATAAAAATCTGCTGCTCCACAGTTTACTGACTTTGACTAAATTCATTAGAACAATTCTTAAGTGTAGGGTAGATAATAACAACAGACTTCTGCAACTTTTAAAAATAAAAAATATCAAATGACAAACCAAGGGGGACATACATGCTGCTCATCACTGAAAGCTAATCTCTCTAATAATAAAGGACTCCCAAGACACTGACAAGAGAAAGGCTCACAATCCAACAGAAAGATGGACAAAGGCCAAATATATAGTTAATAAAAAAGGAAATGCAAATCACCTTTAAATATATAAAAAGATGCTTAATTTTACTTTTAATAAAGCCCACTTAACTGGCAAAATCCAGTTTGATAATAGTACCTTGGTGAGTCTGAAGAAACAGACAAATGTTCTTGTGTATTCTTCCATTGAGGGCTACTTGATAATATTTATCAAAATTATAAATGAATACCTTCTTTGACACAGCAATTCTAATTCAGAGGATTTACCCTGCAGATATAAGTGCATATAAAAAAGATTTATGTATGAAATTACTCATTATGTTGTTGTTTATAATAACACAAAATTGTAAATAATTCAAGTGAACTGACTATACAAATAATGGAAATCCATATAGTGAGATAATATGTAGCTGCAAAGATGAATGCAATAGCTTTGCGTGCACTGATCTGCATGACCTAAATCACTAGAAGATCTTTCAGATAAAAAAAAGCAAGATGCAAAACACTGTGCAGAACAGCACAGTATTTGCTTTTTTATGTAAAATGCATCCAATGATATATATTCATGATTGTTTTTATATATATCAAGAACATTTGAAAGTATACTTACACATATTAATAAAATAGTTATCTGTGACTGGATAGAGAAAATAGGCAGAGGAAACCCTGGATGAAGAGGAAGTTATTTTATTGTTACACTTTAATTTCTCTAGTTAGATGAATCTATAATCTCTGATCTCCTTTTCAAAAATAAATTTAAAAAATAATTAAATGACCACCTTCTGACAAACTAAGATTCACCTCAACAACTATTCACTTTTTTGTAAGGGAGCCTATTCTTTCAAAAAGTTTTTTGAAATGAGAACAAGACTGGTGTACTAAAAATGATAAAACTATAATCCATTTGGTGAATGAGAAGTTAAGTATTTCAACCTCCTCTGTTAACGTAGAAAAAGGGAGTAATAATAAACTTTAATTCCAAACTTTCAGACAATGAAAGAAATACTTTTTATTTTTTTTTAAGAAATACTTTTTAAAATGAATTGAATTATCTAATTTTTATAATCTGATAAAACATAGCCTACCATCTTTTTTTATAATCTATTACAATTATTGTAACCTACAGCAGATTTTATGGAGATAGTTTAGTTTTAGTATTAGTTAGTGTTAGTATTAGTTTTACAAAAATTTAAGAAGATCATTCCTCCTCTTTTAAGATTTACTGTGTAGTAATATCAGCAATACTTCTACAGAACATACAAAAGCATGTTCATATTAAACAAAGATTAGTTATTTTACTGCAACAAATGGTCATAAGGCTATTTTAGATAATAAAAAATTGCTAACCTTTATTTAATTCTCTAAGAGAAACAGTGTTAAGTGTTTTTTTCCTAAATTGTACCTGAACAACAAGCAGTCACTTTTACACAAATGAAGAAACAGGCTTTTAAATTGGGTATCTTGATGAAGGGTAGGCAGCTATTTTGTGAAGAAGGTAGAAGCTGAACCCACAAGTGAGACTCCCAAGGCAATGTTCTTGACCACCGCACACCACCACCACTCCTGTCCCAAAATAGAAACCTGGGGAAGCACATTTATAAGGAAATCCAGGAAAGCTTGGAATAGAAGAAACCGAGGTCAAAGTGAGAAATCTCCTGTGAGTCGGTATAGATTTGGAATTTACATGTTAAAAGGGTCTCCAAATGTTCTAACGTAGCTGGAGAAAAATCTAAATCTGAGAATGGTTGCCATGGACTTTTTTCTATGACTATGCTGTCACTCAGATGGAGTTTTAAAAGGAGCCAGACAGCAGTCAGTTCAAGGACACACCCTCCCTAGAGCCTGGAGTGCAGCTATTCCCTAAGAGCCATCCATTTGCTTTGGCCACCACACTCTCAGATGGCAAGGCCAAAGTTCTAGTTTTAGAAGCTGTGAAGGTTGACTTCATTCAGCTGGAGGGCCATCTCCACAACTGTCTCCCTCTGTAGATCTAGCACTGCAATAGATGTGTGTGGCAGACAGGAGACTCCATCCTTACCCTTGAGAAGGTATAGAGCTGTCAATGTGGGCAGCTGAGACTTACATACTTTGAAACAATTATAGAACCATAAAAGACAGTGCATAATCAAGGGTATGGCTCAGCTTATGTGGAAGCAGAAAAGGAACATGATGAAGCACAGTAAGAAAAGATTTTACAGAAGGATGGGTCTTGAGTTAGTTCAAGGTATCAGAGGAAGGAGGTCATATTTAGGGTGTGAAATAAGAGTTTGAGAAAAGGCTGAGAGGCCAAAGTCATATTTTCAGAGTAGTTTAGAGCCAACATAATGCTCATAATTATTATTTTTTTGTTCATGCATCATCTTATTCTCATTTTGATAACCTACTGCATGTTTAAACTCTACTAAGCACAGGGAATACAAAGAAGAGTATGATAAGATCTTTATCCTTACCATCTGAGGATGAAGAGTTTACTTTTAGCTGGGGTAGCACTTGTGTATATTGAGAATGGGATGGTATTTATGTTAGAGGGTGATGGCAGCAAAGGAAGAAAAACTCACTGAATGGATGAGAGATGGCAAATATGAATGAAAATATAAAAGGTGTCTAATAAAAGAAACCTGGGAGATGAATCTGGAAAGGTATTTTGTTCCAGAGTATGGAGAATCACAAATACTATGACTTGACATCATAATATATATATTGAGAAACATAATTAAGGCAAAGGATAGATAGTGAAATTCAGTGCAAACAATTAAAAAATAATACTTTGGGGAATGGAGATAACTGAAAGAACAATATAAAAGTAATGATTTTAAGGACAAACTGAAGAGTATAAATATAAGAATAAAGCAAGGAATAAAATGAGGCCAGGGAAAATATCTAGAAGGCTTTGGGAAGAGCCAGGACTAATGTCATGACAAGAGAACTAAAGTTAAAAGGTTGAGAAGAGAAGCCTTTAGAATGAAAAATAATAATGATACATTTTTTTTTAGGAAGGATTGGGTTGGCTAAAATACCATTCCCATACTTTCAGGTCTAATATCTGCCCAGCTTTCTATGTGGACAAAAATAAGGATGTTAAGAGAAGTCTTTCTGGAAGGAAACTAGTGGGTCCAATCTTATATATCAAGGGTCTGTGTACTTAAAATGAGATTCTATCCCATGTGTCAAAATGTATCTGTAAGTATAACTAATTGCCTTACAAAATCTACATTTCACACTTGCATTGAGTTTTCTACTTTCTAAATATCATGTTTCACCACATTACAATTTAATTTAAAAAGAAAAAATGAATTTTAGAATGACATTCTTTCTTCATTTTTTTTTTTAAAGCTCTGAATTATAGTGAGTCAAATCCAGCAGAGAGGCTCAAATGTGCTACCTGAGCAAATCTGCAGAAGTAGTCACAGTTAGAAGCATTTCTCTGGGAAGGATAAAGACCTTGATGGATGATCCAACCGTCTGTACAAGGTCTAATAGAAGAAGCTATTATACAAGCTGGGATTGTGATTCATGAGAGTAAATCCAGGTGACTACTGACAAGTTCAGATGAAGAAACTGAGTTGAAGCTAAGCATTAAACTCAGGTTACAAGGACTAAGATAAGGAACAAAGTGAGTAAGATGATCAACTTACTTCAGAACAACTGGACAGGAAGTCCTAAAAGGGTCAAAAACAAAGCAGGAATTTTAAGAATTCTGAGATTATCTGACAAAGTAAAGGCTGGGACCACACTCATGGTGGTAGCCACTCATCTCATGTGGCCGGAAGCCTAAGAAAACACTGTGGACCAGAACGGGCTGCTCTCTCCTCCTTTGGGGCTAAGACCTACAGGAGATGCTGGAAGTCTAAGTAGAAAGTAAAAACCAGTGGACATAGCATTGATTCTTTTGAGTTAAAGAAGAGTATTCAAGGTCTCCATGCTAGGGGGGGCAGGGAAAGCACACAGTCAAGAAGGTCCTGATAATCATTCCAGATCAAACAGCAAACAAGACAAATGGACTTAGTTTGGTTGGACAGACTTTTCAGTGCAGAGAGAGGCATGGCTGGTGGTGCCGAGGTCAAGGCCAGAAATGCCAGTCTGTGGACAGACCTTAAGACTTAAAGGAAATGCATCTGTTTCTTTATATTGATATCTGACTCGGGGCTTTGTTTTGTTTTCCTTCTACTTTTCTAGTAAACTTCCCCTTGAAAATTTTCCTCCTTGTGATTAGAAAGCTGGAGGGCACAGGCGAGGTGATGGCAGCTGTCATCTCAGCTGGAGAACATTCCCTCCCCTTCTTTTCCTTTCTCAGCAGCTGCTGAGGCTGAGGCTCAGACAGACAGAAAGGTGAAACCCCTGGAGGAGAGACCAGACAGCTGTGATCACTGGTTCCTTCCTGCCTGGGGTGTTCTCTCACTGTAAGACTATGTCTGCTTTTAAATACATAAATGTTCATATATATATATATTTACAAATATGCACAAAATAGTGAAGTCATCAGTAGCTACTGCATGCTCCCTTAGTCTTTAACAGAAAACAATTACTGCTTTTGAATTTAAAAGTGCAAATAAGCTGCACCTAGAGTGGTTTAAGATATACACATAAACTACACATAAATGATAATGCTAGAATAATGTGTTCTAACAGTATACTGTGCCTTTAGCAAATTGCATTCCAACATATTTCCAATTTTATTTTGTGTTGAGAAGGAACAACCCTCCCTGGGCACTTTATAGCTCAAAGTATAAAACATACTGAAAAACCACTGAAAATGGATTGTTTCTTCCCTTCACCTGTTGTGCAGCGTTGGTATGTCTTCATCCAGATCAGGAGTAGCTAGATTTCAGTATTAGCACAGGAATAACAGGTAAAGTTATTTCTCCATGCTGGTTGCATTGGATTTCACTGGCTCCAGTTGAACCAACTTCCCACTGATCTCAATGGGAGTGTTGCCTGAGAGAAGGTGGTAAAATTAAGCCTCATGGTTTACAAAGTACCTTGGACTTTAAAAAAAAAAAAAATAGATTTCTGTTCTATGGTAGACCTCTGTGACTCTTCCTTGCACTAAATTCTCACTGACTGTGGAGATAATGTGGGACATGGAAAAGATGGGGAAAATCTGAAGCAAGTTAAGATCTAGCCAATATCATTTTGTGTGAAGAGGCAAATGCTAAAGCCTTTTTGAAAAAAGAGAAAGTCTAATGCATGTCTTGACTATTTGCTCCACTGAGAAACTGAATATTGAGAAATCAATCTTGCAGCTTTACGTGAGCTGAGGTTTATGGGATGGGACAGAGCCAAGCTGATATTGCCAGATTTATTTTGCATATAACCTTTTTAATCCTACAGATATGAAATGCAACATTGAAAGTATTCACTACTCAATAAAGACTTTCTATTGCTTAGAGAAATAGTCAATAAACCTGTTATTCTTCTAAGCCAAGATAATTTTGCTGAGGCCCCTTGAGATGCATGCTGCCCACACAACCTTTTGGCACAGCTTCTTAAAGTGATCACAAAATACCTAATACTAAAAATTAGACTATATATCAATACAATCATTAAAAACATCGTGTTATTTTATATGTCATCCCCTTGCCGGAGAAGGGAACAAAAGCATATATTTTAGGGTGGAATAAAGTGGTAAAAGAGTTTAAGGAAGGATATAAGAATATGTCATCTGAAAATGAAATCAGAGTCCTTGTTGGTGGTCAATAAGGGAAATGAGATTTTGTGATACCATTTATATCCTTCTCAAGAAGGAACATTACAGAAACACCAAGGGCTTGAGAATTATGAAGGATAGCTTTGCTGTTCAGAAAACTGGATAGAATCCCATAAAAAGGTATAAATAACTAATAAACATGACCCTTCTCCAGGAATTTTAAATCTAATGTAAGAGCTGGACAAACTTCAGTGAACTACATGCCACGTGGAATATTTTCATGGCTTTCAGCATATGGAGATATAATTAGAGCTAAGCCCAACTACACAAAGACATATGCAGCGAAATTGCTATAATTACTGAAGAAATTGCTATTAGCTGGGAAGTTCTGTGAAGGCCTTGAGTTCCGGATAGAGTTTTAAATGAAATGAACCATGGCGTACAGTGAAGAGAACATGTCAGACTAGACTTTCAAAGGTCAAAGTCAAGAATGATGAATTCAGATTTGGAGGTCAGCTAATAGATTTGGAGACAGAAACCAAAAAAGATAAGAAGGAAAAATGAATAAAAGTCCTGCCAGGAAGCACAATTAGGTAATGAAATCACTAAGAATAGGTACTTAAATGCATGTTGGATAAGTTAGTATTAAATGTATATTATATTCTATTACCTTAGTAAAAGTAGTTCCTGTTTACTGGGTCCCTACCATTTCCCAGGCAGTGTGTTGTTTTACATACATTATCTTTTTTGACCCTTTAAACATTGTGAAGTAATATTATCCTTATTTACAGAGGAGAATAACTATATGCAAGGAAATTAAGCAACTTTCCCATGGTATTTTGATTTGATAAAAGAGGCAATTAAGACACTTAATGCTATTACTAGAGAATGACAACATTACAATGACTCTAGAGAAAGACACTCTGTTGTCAACACTTCGGCTAGATCAGAGGAGAGAGAGGCTTCAGAAAAGAATCCTGTGCTAGTGCAAACTAGCACAAGTTAGACTTGTGAACTGTTGCTGCAGAGGGTTGATCTAAACACTGCAGGGTAAAAATCAACAGAGGCTGTAAACACTAATATGCTGTTGTTTAGTCACTAAGTCATGTCCAACTCTGAGACCACATGGACTGTAGCCCACCAGGCTCCTCTGTCCATCGGATTTTCCAGGCAAGAATATTGGAGTGGGTAGTCATTTTCTCCTCCAGGAGATCTTCTCAACCTAGGGATCGAATCTTCAAACCTGCGTCTCCTGCTTGGCAGGCAGATTCCTTATCAGTGAGACTCCTGGGCAGCCCAAACACTAGTATAAACAACATCTAAGGTTTATGACACTGGCCCTTAATATATAGAATGTGTTTAGGCTAAAAACGTCATAGAAGCATAGTTTGAAACACAGGCTTCCTAGGAAGTCAGCTTACCTAGGCTTGAGGGGATCCTTCCAAGGGCAAACTTTGAGATCTTTGGCAAGTTGCAAAGATTCTGTTATCCTGAGTTTTCTAATTTCAAAATAGTTGTTACCATTAATATCTCCTATCCCATGATATTGCTGTAAAAATTAAATTGGATCTTGCCTATAAAATGCATAACATAAGGACTGATTAAGATAATATATCTTCAATAAATGTTACTATTATTGGCATATGGATCTCAAATTGTCTATTCATTTTTACCTATAAAAACCTGGGGAATATGAAATTCATTCTTCCACCTCTAAATTCAGTCACTTTGCAAGGTTTTTGTAGCTTACAATAAGAAAAAGCTTTATATAACTATCACATGTGCAAGCTGCACACACACATTTCATGAAAATACCCTCTTTGACTTATAAAAACTGATATTCCTTTACATTGCATTCTCTTCTATTTCTTTTTTTTAAAAAAAAGCAGTTGTGACTCAGTAAGTTAACTTTATGATTCACTAAATGGTGTCAATCCACAATGTGAAAAACATTTCTAAATCTCTCCTTGGGTTAATCAAAATTATTACTGCATTGTGAATCTATATCCCATTGTGTAGCATCTAAAAGATTTGATTTTATTGAGTTGAGCTTAGGCATTATACTTTTGGACTATTTTGAGAGGCTTTATAAGAATAAACCTCATGAAATTTAGAACTTTATTCATTGTAGGCAATTTTTGAGGGTCTGGTACAAAAATCTCATACAATATCTCATTTACAAGAGCTCTTGTATGTTTAGATCTTACTTGTTCTTTTTTTTTTTTTAAATGGAAGCTATGGATCATTCGAGGCATCAAAATTAAAGGGTCTAACTTTCCCAAGAGAAAATAAGGCAGAAACAATAATAAGACAGAAATTATGCATAATGTCCTTACCACTGTCTTTATCTTATCATCTCATCATATTTTTCTATACTTAATTCCCATTGTTCCAATTCACTTTCATATTTTCATGGTATCATTTATTTATTTTTTATGATTTTTAAAGAGATGGTATTATTGCATGGTTCAAAATCCAATAGATTCAGAAGGGTGTATGGTCAAAAGTCTCCCTCTCATCTCTGTCCTGCAGCCATCCAGGTCTCTCTCAAATCAACTAATACAATCAATTTCTTGTGAATCTTCTCAGAGATATATAATACCCCAAGAGGCATAAAGGTAAACCGACATATCTTTTTATGATCTACCTACCTATCTAGCTAGCTACTTCTCCTCACCCAAATGTGTTCCTTACTTACTTAATTCGTTGAAGGTCATTCCATATCAGTATGTGGCCTCTTCAGTGTTTTCCATGGCTGAATATTACCCCACTATGGATGAAAATAATTGTTTAACCAATTTTCTACTGTTGCATATTTGTTTTCAATGTAATTACAAACTGATAATTATAAAAAGCACCACAAGGAGCCCATTTATATCATTTAGCATGTGTGTACATATATTTTTAGGTTAGATTCTTAGAAATGGAATTTATGGCTGATGGATAAGTGCATTTGTGTTTTTGATAACTTGTCAAACTGCTCTCCATTCAGATTGACCAATTTATGTTCCCAATGGCAAATATGATGATTTTGTATGTACTTCTGTAAAATCATTCCAAATCCTCTTTTAAAATTGACATGCCATTGATATCTGATTACATTATTAAAATGGAAATTAAATTTGGTTATAGGCACAGTAAGATTTAAAATTAGAGAAACTTCCCAGTCACTATATCTTTAGAGAAAGGAAGATATAAAATTAGTGGAGGATTTGGGAACTGCAAACATAAAAATTATAGTTTTAACTAAGAATGGGTAAGTTCATTGGATATGAAGATGGATAGATGAATGGACAGGTGAACGCATGTGGATAGATAGGTCAATACATTAATAGACTGAAAGATTAATAGATTAATAAGTGATTCTGAGATTTTCCAGTTAGTGGTGAAGGAGAACAAGTCAGCAAAAGAAGACGTATTTAAAAGGAGGTGTTAATAAAACATGACAAGGAGTAGGGGAGTACACATATACCAGGTTAAGGACAGAATCAAGATGGAGAAGAATCTTGGACTTCCAGGGTAGTCCAATGGTTAAGACTGTGCAGTTTCAAGTGAGGGGGCAAGGATTTGGTCTCTGCTCAGGGAACTAAGATCCCACATGCCATGCGGTTTGACCAAAAAATAAAATTAAAAAAAGGAGAAGAATCTAGTGAAAAGAAAGGCTACAATGTCCAGAAATAGAGACAAAATCTCTGAGTGTGGCCAGGGTAACAATATTAGTGATGGGAGCAAACCAAGGCAATGAAAAGGATGGAAGGCAGGTTTAAGGAAATCAAAAGGCAAGATTTTCTATGGATGCTGACTATAAATACTGTGCTGATTTTCCAGGAATATTCCATGTCATTTTGAATATTAAAAAGATGAAAAAGTTCCTTTCTACGATGGAGAGAACCATATGACCAGACTGTATTTTCCACATAATTAGAGTATAACTATCATACAACAAAGGAAGGATACAGTATGTAAAGGAAGACTGCGGCTGCTTTGGCCTTCACAGATATGCAATATAATTAGCACAGGCTTCCTTAAACATCTTGTACTCATCGAGCTAAACTATTTATGGAATGTGCCAGTTCCAAATATGAATAAGTTAATTAAATACTCTGCAGTATTTATAAATACCAACCTGTGGTTAATATAGTTAAAAGACTGTTCACTAGCATGGAGGAAATATCTTCCTAGCAACTCATATATAATGTGCAGTATTAACCAATGCACATTAAGATACTCACCAAAATAGAAAAAGATGAAAAAGGAGTTACTATTGTAGTGTTTTCTATTTAACATTTTAAAACTACTTTATACACTGTATCCTTTCATCCTTTGAGAAGATTTTAGAGGATAAAGTGGTATGGAAGAAAAGTAAGTCTAAAGGAGATGAGAATTGTGGAGAAATGAAGAGTAAAGTAACAAGAAGGAAAAATAATTGTCAGAAATGAGAAGCAGAGGACATGGATAAATAGCTAGGAAATAAGGAACTGAGAAGTCCAGCACTTAATGTCTAGAAAACTTACTCTGCAATAAAGACCTGCAACTGGTTTCAGTGTTACAGTATCTACAGAAGGGCTTCCACTGCAGTGAGGAGGGGCAGGTGAGATCAACAGGGACTGACATGCATCATAGAAAACACATCTTAAGAGACTGCCTTGTTCAGAACTCTCATTTTATGAACTGGAAAACTGAAATCAGGGAGGGAAAATTATTTGCCTTTGTCATTAGGCTATCTTGCAGGAAAACTGAAGTTTTTAGTTTCCTCAGACTCTAGACAACTAAGCCAAAGCCAAGACCCAGTAAAGATCACACTCCTTGAGTTCAGTTCAGTCACTCAGCCATGTCCATCTCTTTGTGACCCCGTGGACAGACTTCCCTGTCAATCACCAACTCCCAGAGCTTGTTCAAACCCATGTCCATAGAGTCAGTGATGCCATCCAACCATCTCATCCTCTCACATCCCTTCTCCTCCTGGCTTCAATCTTGCCCAGCATCAGGGTCTTTTCCAATAAGTCAGTTCTTCGCACCATATGGCCAGAGTAATGGAGTTTCAGCTTCAGCATCAGTCCTTTCAATGAATATTTAGGACTGATTTCCTTTAGGATTGACTAGTTGGATCTCCTTGCAGTCCACAGGACTCTCAAGAGTCTTCTCCAACACCACAGCATCAATCAAGAGCATCAATTCTTCAGTGCTCAGCTTTCTTTATAGTCCAACTCTCACATCCATACATGACTACTGGAAAAATGTTCCTACATTCCCAATGATCTTACTGAATACTTTCCAAGTAACATCCTCCCAGTCATACATTCAATGGTTCAAATATCTCTGTAACCTAATAAAGACCTCAGTGGACCCATAGAACAAGTCCTCCATCATTCCATCAACAGTGTAGAAAAGAAAACAAAGACCCCAGAAGTTGCTACACTTAGCTAGACAGTGGTAAGTCTAACACATTATTACTCACCTGGATCATAATACAATTGCTATCATTTATTTCCCAAAACTGATATGTGACAGGCTATCTATCTATCTATCTAGAGTGAAGTGAAGTCGCTCAGTCGTGTCTGACTCTTTGTGACAGCATGGAATGTAGCCTATCAGGCTCCTCCGTCCATGGAATTTTCCAGGCAAGAGTACTGGAGTGGGTTGCTATTTCCTTCTCCAGGGGATCTTCCTGACCCAGAGATCAAACCCAGGTATCCCACATTGCAGGCAGATGCTTTACCGTCTGAGCCACAAGGGAGATAGATACACACACACACACACACACTTATTTTAATATTTAATCATACAACACCTGTCATTTTTACTTAGTTGTTCCAGGTGAACAACTTCTATCTTCTCAATTACTTTGTTAAACTTTCAGGAGGCAGAAACCCTGTCTTACAGGGTATTTTGTCATCTTGTTTCATTAACACCTCAGGCTTGCTGTCACCATGTAAACCACACCCACCTAAAGATTTACAGACAGGTGGCTGTTTATTTCAATCCTTACTTGGGCATGATTCTAAGTGAAAATTAAACTATGTTTCAGAGGACTCTCAGGAGACTCTGTTATGGAGATGCCAATGCCATTTCTACATTTCGAAGGCTCATTGACCAGCTAGATGCTCACTTTGAAGAATGCCATTTGACAACTAGCTTTTATTCTAATTCAGAATCTCCTTTTTTATCATTCACGTTTCTTGAATTTGCTGTCAGTTTAAGCTGGCCCAAGAGAAGTGACTTTTACTATTTGCAGTTTCTCTGTTGTTTAATCTAATGGTGGGTGGAATCAAGGTTGGCTGCTCTAAAACTGCATCCAAACAGGGACTCTTAGAGGGTGGAAATGTCAGCCTACCTACTGGGAGCTATTCCAAAGCCAGCTGGATCTGCCTCCAACACTCTTAATTACCATTTTGTATTTTAAATGTCTCAACCAATGTGCCCTCTTTAAAAAAAAAAAAAAAAGTAAAATAAATAAGTTCAGGTAAACACAAAGGAAAGGAGACCCAGCAGAATGCAAGTTTCCCCAAACTTCACCTGGTGGAGAAAGCACAGGTGAAACATTTCTTAGCATGTTCTTTTGAAGATGGTAGTCAACTGCTGAAATGCACAAAGCGATCTCTTCTTTCGAGGATTAATTACCACAGGTCATAGCTTAAAGTGAAGTCCGAAGTGAAGTTGCTCAGTCATGTCTGACTCTTTGCGATCCCATGGACTGTAGCCTACCAGGCTCCTCTTTCCATGGGATTCTCCAGGCAAGAATACTGGAGTGGGTTGCCATTTCCTTCTCCAGGGGATCTTCCCAACCTAGGGATCGAACCCAGGTCTCCTGCATTGCAGGCAGACGCTTTACCATCTGAGCTACAAGGGAAGCCCCAGTCATAGCTCAATCCTCACCTAAACTGCCAAGAGAGACATTTAATTTTGTGTACCCAATGATTTGAAAATTACTCTGCAAATAAAACCCTATAATCCTAGGTGTTGCCAATGACATCATCAAGGAAGTTAAGCTAATTTGATGAAAGTGAGGAAATTTATGTCAGGCTGCACACAACTTTTTTCATTAGCACCCTGGTTCTAGTTTTCTTCCATTTTTCTTGTCTTTGGCCACACCTTTTAAGCCCACTTTGCTTTGTTCAACTCCCATAATTTAGCAGTCAATGAAGTTGCAAACATAGCTGTCAATGGAATATAACTGAATGGAGAATAGTGGTGGTGGTGGTTTAGTCACTAAGTCGTGTCCACTCTTGCGATTCCATGGACTGTAGCCTGTCAGGCTTCTCTGTCCATGGGATTCTCCAGGCAACACTGGAGTGGATTGCCATTTCCTTCTCCAGGGGATCTTCCTGACCCAGGAATCGAACCTGGGTCTCCTGCATTGCAGGCAGATGATTTACCAACTGAGCTATGAGGGAAGCCCTGAAGGGAGAATATTGTGCATTTATACCATAGAAACATTCCCTTTAGACATACAGTTCAAATAGACTCAAGATGAGGCTTCAGACAGTATTGACATTTCTTTAACTTTCAGTTTATGGCAGCCATCTTCAAAACATAAATGATAATCCTAGTAACATAGTATCACAGGAATTCACTGTTAGAAATTAAAAATCATATGTCTATTTGTATGGGTCACACAATTCTCACTAGAATTTCCTATTCTATATTACATTGTAGACAAAATTAATCTAAGGCCAAACTTGTTCAGATCACATTTTAAACATAAAATCCCTATAATAACAACATTATAGAGATTTTACTTTTTTGGGAAGTAGTGTAGCACCAATGGGAGGTGGAAAGTGCTAACTGTAATGGTATTAAACATGTATTGTGCTTAATTCAGTGAGAGATATTTACTATTCTCATCATACTCCTTAGAAAATCCGGTGGGAAACAAGTTTTAAATGAAATTTATATCAGATACGACTTTAAAGAAAAATGCAATTTTCAGAGGAGACAAGGGTGGGATTTTTTTTGTTATGCATGTGTATCAGTCAGTCAGTTCAGTTCAGTCGCTCAGTCGTGTCCGACTCTTGTGACCCCATGAATCACAGCACGCCAGGCCTCCCTGTCCATCACCAACTCCCGGAGTTTACTCAAACTCATGCCCATCAAGTCGGTGATGCTATCCAGCCATCTCATCCTCTGCCATCCCCTTCTCCTCCTGATCCCAATCGCTCCCAGCATCAGGGTCTTTTCCAATGAGTCAACTCTTCACATCAGGTGGCCAAAGTGTTGGAGTTTCAGCTTCAGCATCAGTCCTTCCAGTGAACACCCAGGACTGATCTCCTTCAGGATGGACTGGTTGGATCTCCTTGCAGTCCAAGGGACTCTCAGGAGTCTTCTCCAACACCACAGTTCAAAAGCATCAATTTTTCGGCGCTCAGCTTTCTTCACAGTCCAACTTTCACATCTATACATGACCACTGGAAAAACCATAGCCTTGACCAGATGGAGCTTTGTTGGCAAAGTAATGTCTCTGCTTTTTAATATTCTATCTAGGTTGGTGTTAGGGTCCTTGCCCCAGCAGGATCCAGGGGAACCCTCAGGATGAATGGTGTTGGCAAGTTAGAGAGAGAGAGAGAGAGAGAGAGAGAGAGAGACACCAGACCGGGGTGTGCAGCAGAGTCTGGCAGCGTTTTATTTTTCACCGTAGCTTTTATACCCTAAGTTAGTACATTTTTAAGGGGAGGTGAAAGATAAGCATACAAAGTTTAGTTTAACATTGTGTCAGTTTTGTCCTTCACGAAACCAGGGTGTTTTCTGCATACTTCTTTGTTCATGAGAGTCTTTTTTCATGGTGGATCTTTGTACATTATCTTCTGGCCTTGGGGCCTATTAACACTTTATGATCTAGGTGAAGGCAAAACTGTTTTCTGTAGTCTATTCTTTATTGTTCTATTTTGCCTTGAGTTTAGCAGAAAACAGAAAAGTTGCAGTCTCATGGTACAGCAGGTTGCAACATAGTAGAAATACAATCCTGTTAACGCAAATGTCAGCCTTTTTGCAAAAGTTCTCAGCTAAATTAATCTAAAAAGTTTACCACACAAAGACTCTGTGGCTCTGGTGAGGCAGCCTCTGTTTTAGCACTCTTGATTAAAATTAACAGTTACCTTATTGTTTCCACACTAGGGCTAAACTGTTATTTTTCTAAATCCTTAACTATATTAACAATAGTTTTTACTGCACAACCTCAGCACAATAACAGCAACCAAATGTTGATCCAATAACCACTTTTAGAATAATATTTTTGTGTTCTCTAATAGGGTTTTCTCACTCCCCGAAGGGCTCTGTGCCTATCAGGGCCTTTTGTGATCAAGTTCTTTATGATTAAGGTGTTGTGAGCAGTCATGTGCTTTAGTACGCATCTGCCAAACAAGCCATGCCAGCAAAAGGGTTTTTACTTGAAATATTTCCTTCATTCCTGGCCCCTTCATAGGGAACCAGTGTCCAGAACACTTATTAATTAGGGTTCTATGTTGGTCTTTATATAGTGAAAGAGGAGCAGGAGAGCTCTCGACAGGCAATGCAAAGATCCGCAACAGGATGAACAAGGACAACAGCAAGAGGGGGAGGATACAGGGTGGGTAGAGGCCGGGGTCAGCCTAGAGGGTCCCTTGTAGCCTGAACAGCCTTGCATTTCAGGTCTTCTCCTCATGACCTTGTCATGGGTGGGATCTCCCATAATGGCTCTTGACAGGTTGGTCATAACTTTCCTTCCAAGGAGTAAGCGTCTTTTAATTTCATGGCTGCAGTCACCATCTGCAGTGATTTTGGAGCCCCCCAAAATAAAGTCTGACACTGTTTCCACTGTATCCCCATCTATTTCCCATGAGGTGATGGGATCAGATGCCATGATCTTAGTTTTCTGAATGTTGAGCTTTAAGCCAACTTTTTCACTCTCCTCTTTCACTTTCATCAAGAGGCTCTTTAGTTCCTCTTCACTTTCTGCCATAAGGGTGGTGTCACCTGCATATCTGAGGTTATTGATATTTCTCCCGGCAATCTTGATTCCAGCTTTGTGCTTCTTCCAGCCCAGCGTTTCTCATGATGTACTCTGCATATAAGTTAAATAAGCAGGGTGACAATATGTAGCCTTGATGTACTCCTTTTCCTATTTGGAACCAGTCTGTTGTTCCATGTCCAGTTCTAACTGTTGTTTCCTGACCTGCATACAGGTTTCTCAAGAGGCAGGTCAGGTGGTCTGGTATTCCCATCTCTTTCAGAATTTTCCACAGTTTATTGTGATCCACACAGTAGAAGGTTTTGGCTTAGTCAATAAAGCAGAAATAGATGTTTTTCTGGAACTCTCTTGCTTTTTTGATGATCCAGCAGATATTGGCAATTTGATCTCTGGTTCCTCTTGAACATCTGGAAGTTCTCGGTTCACGTATTTCTGAAGCCTGGCTTGGAGAATTTTGAGCATTTCTTTACTAGCGTGTGAGATGAGTGCAATTGTGTGGTAGTTTGAGTATGCTTTGGGATTGCCTTTCTTAGGGATTGGAATGAAAACGGACCTTTTCCAGTCCTGTGGTCACTGCTGAGTTTTCCAAATTTGCTGGCATATTGAGTGCAGCACTTTCACAGCATCGTCTTTCAGGATTTGAAATAGTTCAACTGGAATTCCATCACATCCACTAGCTTTGTTCATAGTGATGCTTTCTAAGGCCCACTTGACTTCACATTCCAGGATGTCTGGCTCTAGGTGAGTGATCACACCATTGTGATTATCTGGGTCATGAAGATCTTTTTTGTACAGTTCTTCTGTGTATTCTTGCCACCTCTTCTTAATGTCTTCTGCTTCTGTTAGGTCCATACCATTTCTGTCCTTTATTGAGCCCATTTTTGCATGAAATATTCCCTTGGTATCTCTAATTTCCTTGAAGAGATCTCTTGTCTTTCCCATTATGTTGTTTTCCTCTATTTCTTTGCATTGATTGCTGAGGAAGGCTTTCTTATCTCTCCTGGCTATTCTTTGGACTCTGCATTCAAATGGGAATATCTTTCCTTTTCTCCTTTGCTTTTTGCTTCTCTTCATTTCACAGCTATTTGTAAGGCCTTCTCAGACAGCCATTTTGCCTTTTTGCATTTCTTTTCCATGGGGATGGTCTTGATCCCTGTCTCTTGTACAATGTCACGAACCTCCGTCCATAGTTCATCAGGCTCTCTGTCTATCAGATCTAGTCCCTTAAGTCTATTTCTCACTTCTACTGTATAGTCATAAGGGATTTGATTTAGGTCATACCTGAATGGTCTAGTGGTTTTCCCTACTTTCTTCCGTTTAAGTCTGAGTTTGGCAATAAGGAGTTCATGATCTGAGCCACAGTCAGCTCCTGGTCTTGTTTTTGCTGACTGTACAGAGCTTCTCCATCTCTGGCTGCAAAGAAAATAATCAATCTGTTTGGTGTTGACCATCTGGTGATGCCCATGTGTAGAGTCTTCTCTTGTGTTGTTGGAAGAGGGTGTTTGCTATGACCAGTGCGTTCTCTTGGCAAAACTCTATTAGCTTTTGCCCTGCTTCATTCTGTACTCCAAGGCCAAATTTGCCTGTTACTCCAGGTGTTTCTTGACTTCCTACTTTTGCATTCCAGTCCCCTATAATGAAAAGGACATCTTTTTTGGGTGTTAGTTCTAAAAGTTCTTGTAGGTCTTCATAGAACCGTTCAACTTCAGCTTTTCAGCGTTACTGGTTGGGGCATAGGCTTGGATTACTGTGATATTGAATGGTTTGCCTTGGAAACGAAATGTGTATATGGTTATGTATTTCTGTATGTGTGTGCTTGTTTCACAAATAAGCTGAATACCCATTCTAAAAAGCACTTCCTTTCCCAATATATACTTTCGGAGATCATGGTGTCTTTCCTTATTCATTTACGAAAGTCTTTTTTGGAATGAGTCTATAAATGAATGGTCATAGAAGAAAAGTTGTTTTATTAATGTTTTGTCAAACTTTGTTTCAGATGAAAAATAAAACTGTTTAATTTGCCACAGTTGATTCCATATTATATCTAACTGTTCTCAAAAGTAAAATCCACATTTGGCAGACAGATTCACCAGGTTTGATGACATTAACAAAATGGGGACTAGAGTTTTATGGTATGACCTTAAGAGACTCATCAACAATTGTTTGAGCTTTGACAAGATCATGATCTTGTCATGAAAATAGGCATAGCACTTTCTTTTTTTTTTTTTGGCATAGCACTTTCAAATGTGATTGGGTTAAAAGTGGAAAATTCTGAAAGAGATGGGAATACTAGACCACCTGACCTGCCTCTTGAGAAACCTGTATGCAGGTCAGGAAACAACAGTTAGAACTGGTCATGGAACAACAGACTGATTCCAAATAGGGAAAGGAGTACGTCAAGGCTGCATATTGTCACCCTGCTTATTTAACTTATATGCAGAGTACATCATGAGAAAGCTGGGCTGTAAGAAGCACAAGCAGGAGTCAAGATTGCCAGGAGAAATATCAATAACCTCAGATATGCAGATGACACCACCCTTATGATGAAAAGTGAAGAAGAACTAAAGAGCCTCTTGATGAAAGTGAAAGAGGAGAGTGAAAAAGTTGGCTTAAAGCTCAACATTCAGAAAACTAAGATCATGGCATCTGGTCCCATCACTTCATGGCAAATAGATGGGGAAACAGTGGGTGACTTTATTTTTTGGGGGGGCTCCAAAATCACTGCAGATGCTGGTTGCAGCGACTGAACTGAACTGAACTGAAAGGGTAGAACTCATATTAATATATAAATTCTATTTTGTGTAAAATAAAAAGGACTTCAGCCATTATATCTTATATTCTCATCATGTATATAGGTGGAAGAAAGGAAACTATCATTCATTTATTAATGCATTCTTTTTTAAATAATTTTTTTGACCATGAACTTTATGTCAGGCATTATGGTAAATACTGGCTATATAACAGGAGATTGTTTATCATATGGGACCACTCTCACAGTTCTTATAGTACTTAAATAATAACTGTATAAATATACTTTGATAAAAATTTTGAAGTAAAAATACAATGTGCTAGGAAAGCAGAATATCGGGGGACCTAACACAGTTGGGGGGTCACGGAAGACTCCATGAAAAAGCAAGAAAGCTAAGGTTCAGCCACTGTATTAACTGCTTTGGGTACATTATCATTATCATTATTTTATTCCCACAGAAGTCTTAACAATTATATATTATTACCACCATTTTATGGATGACAAAACCATGATTTAGGGAGATTAAGTCATTTACCTCAGTGCACACTGCTTATATGAATCATAATTAATATTCCAATCATGTCTATCAGATTCTTAAACTTATGTTCTTTCCACTCCACCACACTGTCTCCAACAATGCCTCAAATAGTCTGGCAAATCATGCTGCACTTATTTGCTAAACTTGCAGGGATCCTCAGAATGTTAAACGTCACTCAGTTGACATTGTCGAATGAAGACTATTTGTGCCAAGGGAATTTTGAAGATAATCCAATACAAATCAGTATCATTTTGGATGACAACAAATTGGTAAATTGATCCAAATCCTTCTTTTTCCTTGTAGAAATCAATTTCCATGGAAAATATAGATCCCTTTGGGGTAGTAAGAAGCAGCAATCTGGGACATGGTGGACTGTATCATTCAAACAGATTTTGAACAGATTCTCTGGCTAAATTTGCTTTATCTCTCATACCCAGAGACTGCTGGCACTCTTCACCAGATAAATTCATGTTTGAACAATCCAGGGAGTTTCAGTAAAATGTATATACATTGTATATGTTCACTTCACTTATATTTGTATTTACTGGGTACCTTCTAAAAGGAAAGCTTTGTGTGACGCTTCACCTGTTTCCTCCAGGAATGAGCCTACCAATCATCTAATAGGATGGTACCAGAACAACTTAATAGCTAAAGGGACATAGCTTAAAGGAAGTGATTTAAGTGTTGTCAGAACAAAGTGCCAGGAAGATTGAAAGGAGGAAAGAAAGCACATCTGGTTGCTGAGAGAAATGGCATTTGAGGTGAAGCAGAGAGTTTGGGTTGGGGGAAGGAAGAAACCCCATGAAAGTGTACAAATGTCCAAATCATTGGCTGTGGGGAAGCTTTTGGCACACTTGGACAGAGTGGTTGCTTTTGACTGAAAGATAAGGTAGCTATGTTCTGGGGAAAAGAGTTGGTAATACCCTGGAGTTGTTATTTGAAGGGTGGTGGTTTAGTTGCTAAGTCGTGTCCAACCCTTCCCGGACTGCAAGACTCTTCTGTCCGTGGGATTCTTCAGGCAGGAATACTGGAGTGGGTAACCATTTACTTCTCCAGGGGATTTTCTCAACCCAGGAATCAAAGCTGGGTCTCCTGCATTGCAGGCAGATTCTTTACCAACTGAGATACTAAAGAAGTTTTATTTGAAGGGAACTGGAGAACTTAAGGATATTGAGGAAAAGATGAGTGTGTGTTGAGGAACATACTTTAGAAAAAGAAATTGGGTGAAAATACAGAGAGTTATTGGAATTAGGGGAAGAAGAGATAGCGAGAAGAAAATTTTGGAGATTATTATTAATAAATATTAACAAGTGAATGAAAGGACCATGATGAGAAAAGGTAGTGGTATTTTTAGAGTGCAGTGATCTATAGTACTACTACTGTGTTACAGCTAACTGTAAAACATCTAAGTTCATATATATATATATATGTACGTATAAATAAGTCTAAATTCATATATATATATATATGAATGTACACATACACAATGAAATATTGTGCTCAATTGTGTCCAACTCATTGTGGTCCCACGGCTCCTCTGTCCATGGAATCTTCCAATCAAGAATACTGGAATGGGTTGCCACTTTCTACTCCAAAGGATCTTCCTGACTCAGGGGTCCAACCCATGTCTCTTGCATCTACATTGGTAGGCAGCTTCTTTACCACTAGCACAACCTGGGAAGACCCAATGGCATATTACTTAGCCATGATGAAATACTGCCAATTGCAATATCAAGGAAAAATGCAGTAACATCATATAAATCAGTAACACCATTTTGAAAAACTGTTTAACATTAACAAATCTGAATGTACTTACATCTGTAACTAACAACGTCACTCTTAGGTATGTACCAAATATATGTGTACATAAGATAAAAATATGTGTATCAGAATGTTCATAGTATTTATAACAGTCCGAATGTTTGGCTGTTCTCATGTAACACAATTGTTCATAAATAGGGAAATGGATAAATGGATGAATGGGTTGTGTTAGATTCCACAATGGAATACTACATAGAAAATAAAATGAATGAAGAGCTGCTGCACACAACACTGACCAAATGAAGCCAGACAAAAGAACACACTGAATACTGTTTCATTCATATAAAGTGCAAAAATAAGTCAAACTAGTCTATTGAATCAGAAATCAAAGCTGTGGCAGTCCATGGAGAGAATAAGTGGTGATGATTGGGAGGGGTAGACAGGATTTTTTAAGTGCTAGTATAGTATTGGGTTGGCAAAAAGTTCATTTAGATTTTTTTTTTCCTATCAGAAAAGCCCAAATGAACTTTTTGGGTAACCCAATACTTTTTCTTGGTCTCAGGGTGATGACATGAGTGTACTAATTTGGTAAAAATTCATCAAGATGTCCACTCAAGATTTGTTTACTTTGCTGAGTGTTCTACTTCAATAAAAATCTATTATGTTAAAAAGATACATGTGGGACATGGGAAATGTTACAGAAAGGTAAAGACATTGCAGATATAAACTAGAAGTGAAGCCAGCGATATGTTTAGTCATTTCAAGGTTCCCTATCTTATTCAAGATATCACAAGCTGGTCAAACATCTGGCACTTCAACCTTCAGAAAACCAGAAATCACACAGGAAAGATGGATAGGATGAATAAGAAATGTAGAATTACCTTCTGCTCCCATACATACCCATTTACTTGGGGGGTAATTTGTGACACAGCATGAACACTCTGAATTGAATTAGTTCTCCTAGCTATTTTAGCAAGTATTCATTTATGCGTATGTGTCTCTAATGTTGGGGTGTCAAAAAAAGGACAAAGAAACTGATGATCTGGCTGTAAGCATTAAAAATATTTGCTTTGTTAAAGTATGTGCTGTCATGTTCTGACATGGACATTTCCATTACAGATAAACAAAATGGTCATTAATGTGTGTACACTCATTATTACAATCTATTACATAAGCCTTGCTTGATGGCTGATGATCCAAAGCTGTAGGTCCCAAAATCTGGCCTGGCCTTGTTATATATGCCCATTAAAACTGCATTCACATGATAGTGATCAATAGGTACTTCTACTACATAGATAAAAGTAAAGGGAATAAAATTTTAAAATTTAATAAAACATAACAGTCAAATAACAGTTTGAATCACAATGGAAATATAAAACACTACAGATTTTAATTGAAATATAGAATCTATTGTTTTTTTTTTTCTTATGTCCTAGCTCTGATTTGTCATTTGCAGGCTCTTTGTAATTGATGCTAATGAACTGTCATCGCTGAGCTGATTTTTGGTAGGTAGGGGCTGAGGAATGAGCCTAAATAGATTGCCCTCTACATGTACCAGTATTAGACTTTTTGGCAGAAACTAGAGACTAACAGTCACCAAAGGGAATTAAGTATCTCCTCATAACAGGGGATAACTTCCTCAAGGGCAGGTCCTTGAGTGCTAAGGGGACAGACTGGCAGAGAGTTTTCACTCTTGGGAGCAATGTCATACCTTCATTGTGGATGCCCTTCTTCTGGTTTACTTGCTAACTCATTTTCCCTATATTGAATCCACTTTCACAATTTAAATGCAAAAAACCATAACATAATAGATTTGACAATAGGATACGATTGAAATGCTTTGGCACTAATCTATTTTTTTCTGGAATGGGAAGGCAATTTCTGCTGAATCAGAAGGATTCCTTTCTATGTATCACTGGCCAGATCATGGTATTTTCAATTCAACACAATGTTCATTCAGGTGCAGGATCTGCAGCGAGGAAGTGATGGCACATGGAGGTTGTAGTTTAGTCACTAAGTCGTGTCCAACTCTTGGAACCCCATGGATTGTAGCCTGCCAAGCTCCTCGGTCCATGGGATTTCCCAGGTAAGAATACTGCAGTAGGTTGCCATTTCCTTCTACAGGGGATCTTCCAGACCCAGAGACTGAAGCCCTGCCTCCTCATTGCCTGCAGGGTTCTTTTACCACTGAGCCACCAGGGAAGCCCTGCAGCAATGGCATAGATAGACCCAAATTCACAGAACAGGCCGATATACTTAAAATGTTGGTATATTTGATAATCACTAATCCATAACATAGATAAACACACATAACACACAAGCCATGAGGGAAGACTTGACCTATAAAAGCTGAACCAAACATAGTCCTTTGCCCAAATTCTTGCTAATTCTTTAATTCCGTTTGTATCTCTTCTCAAGGTCCCACAATGTGCTAGCCTTCCTCATTTTTACCTTCCTACTACTAAGGGAATTAATTGATTGTTTTGCTTTAAAAGGCTTCCTGCAGGGCTGTAGACAAGCTGGGTAAATAAAAATAAGCATGAGAGAGTAAATTGTGTCTGTACATGATATTATATCCTACTTAATTATGTTAATAGGGACTAAAATAATTATGAGATGACTATTCCTATTTATGCCACTCTTGGTGTAAAATTTACTTCCCTCATCTAGGGCTTCATGGGATCTGGGCATTCTGGGGCTCTACTTTTTTCTCTGAAAACTTCTGTCTGATTATGTAATTTGCTTGATAGCAGGTACCAGAAAAAGAAAAAAAGTAAATAAAAGAGGTAAAACCAAATCAGTTAAGAAGATATTCATTTAAATAATAGGAATTTTGAAAATATCAGACACCTATACTCTTTACGCCCCTATTATGATCAAAGTTCAAAAGAAGTGAATAACTTGTCCCTCCATGTTTTGGTGAAGTTACAGAAAGAGAAAAATAATCAATGAGAAGAAGATAGTAGGCAACAACTAAAATTTAATTACCTTTTCATTCTGCAGATGTGTTTTTCTACTTCTTCTTAAAAATTAGGCTGAAGGTATATAAGACCTACAATGGAACCAACCCTGATGCTGCTAGCCAGGCCACTGACTATGTTCAGAGACTGCTGCACTGTTGTGGAATTCACAACTATTCAGACTGGGAAAATACAGACTGGTTCAAAGAAACCAAAAACCAGAGCATCCCACTTAGTTGTTGCAGAGAGACAGCCAGCAGCTGTAACAGCAGTCTGGCCCACCCCCCTGATCTCTATGCTGAGGGGTGTGAGGCTTTAGTTGAGGGGTGTGAGGCTTTAGTTGTGAAGAAGCTACAAGAAATCATGAGGCATGTTATCTGGGCAGCGTTGGCATTTGCAGCTATTCAGCTGCTGGGCATGCTGTGTGCCTGCATCGCGCTGTGCAGAAGGAGTAGAGATCCTGCTTGGGAGCTCCTCCTCACCGGCGGAACCTACGCATAGTAGGAAGGTCAAGCCTGAGCTTTTTAGTCTTGCTCTGACTTGGAAGGTGAATTGAGCAGGTCCACTGCTATTGGCCTCCTGAGTTCATTTAGTTAAAGCTCACGTCCACAGGTGTTGGACAGAGCAGCTTGACTCTTCATCTGTCTACCTTCTTACCTACCCACCGATGACTTTTTTTTCCCCTTTGTTCTAGCTGACTCTCCATGTCCTTAAGTGTTTTGTGTACGGCGGTAAATGTTCTAACCTCAGAACCATTTGTGAGTTGTGTAGTGCGGTAGAATTAGAGGTTGCCATGGTCCTGCTTCTGTCACCTCCAAGCATAATGGGCCTGCTGCTGTAGACTACCAGGTCTTTCAGTCTTCACAGTGGAGAACTCTCGGCCAAAGGTTTTTGCGGGGAGGAGGCAGTCAGCTGTCTGGTTAAAGTTAATACCAGATGGTGCCCCTCATCAGTGTCCTTTTTAAAAATATATACTATAGTCCAGTAAGATAGCAATTGTACAAAATGGCTGAGATAGATTTTAGAATCACACCTCGTGTATCTTGGTTCATCTTCAAAATCAGACTGATCTTTGAAACTAGCGGTTTTTCATCAAAGCTGGCTTTATAGGAAGAGTATAATGTATGCACTACTGTTTTAAAACAATTAGTGTGAGTGTGTGCGTGTATTTTTGTATGATTGAGCCCATTCATCGTAAGTCTAAACTCATTAGAAATAATGTACCCATGTAGACTAGCAAAATAGTATGTAGATGTGATCTCAGTTGTAAATAGAAAAATCTAATTCAATAAATTCTGTATCACCCTCTCAAAAAAAAAAAAAAAAAAGGCTGAAAATCCATTTGACCTCCTTCTAACCTCCAGCCATTCATTTAAAACATGACATCCAATGCACATCAAGCTTTCAAGTTTAGCAAGAGAAAGGCATATGAGATGGAAAGGGAAGTGTATTTGCGGAATTGAGGGTATTCTGTATCCCAGAAGCTATCAGGTATGTTCTATGGTTTGCTCATTTAATTTTTATAATAATTTTCTAGTAAAAGGATAAGTTTTACTGAGGTGCAGATAAGTTATATAACATCCTCAATTATTGTTATATATACAGCAAAGTCAAAACTGTAACCAAGCTGTCTGATCCAAAGTCCATGATTTTTCCAATACATGGTCCTGATGGTCCTAATACAATGTGTATTATTACACATTATCATACAGTTTTTAACTTGTGTTATCACTTAACGATGCCGTGAAAGTAAATTTACCTTAAAACAAGACATGTTCTTTTAAAAACTTGGAAAATTGCAGCTACCTCAGCAGGACACTAACAGCAGAAAATACAGCTTCATTTCTAATGCAAACTACCCCCAAATAAGTGGCTTTGTCTCCAAGACTATCTGATTCCTGGCAGTGTACGTAAGAGGCAAGGTTACAATGGCAATCATGGAGAGATCAGTGAAAGTGTCAGTCCTGGGACAGAAGATCAATTGTCTGCATTGTGAGTTCTCCTTGCCCAGAACCCCAGGGACTCAAAAGCAATCCCATTCTGCTTTCAATACCTCCTTTCTCTCTGCTCTTGAATAGTCCCATTTGAAAGTAGCCAGTCTAAAGTTCACAGAGAACTGACTCTAGCTCAGAGAGTTCAAGCATTTAGTTGAGCTAAGAACCTGGAAGGGCAAATTATTATTATTTTTTTCTTTTTTATCTCAACTACTTGTGACTTCTAAATTAGGATGGCGAGATTTCAGATACATTATTTTCTGCCTCTAGTCAAGTCAGTTAATACTGTAATTTACTGTGTTAATGGTACCATTTGCCCCTCTGATCCCTCCCTGCATGCAGAGGCAGCAGTTTAAAAGGGGTTGCATAAACTCTCCTTCCACTAAGGGGGAGAAGGCTTGTGATTATCAATAATGCACTTTGCAGGATAAATAATGCACTTTGCAGAATAAATAATGCACTTTGCAGAATATAAATCAACATCCTTAGATATCAACTCTGAAGACACTTTGGCAACCTTGATGGCATTACCATTAATAGGTGACTGTAAAGAACATGACTACAGTACTTAATGTTATATTTCATACCATATGGTACACAATTGCAGAAATGAATTTTCACATTACTAAAATAATAGACCAGAATATAATCTTGTCACTGATTATTAGGGATACCTGAGTAAATAGAACTGCTAGCAAACTGCATATATTTCTAATCAAAAACAATTTCAATAAGGACAATTTTCAACCCTGAGCTGCAGAAATCTAAGATTACTCTCATCATCATCTATCCTTTGTAGTTTTCGTCTCTTTTAAAATCTGCCTTTGTTCGCCAGTCTAATCATAAAAATCAGAAATTGCAATTTCAAGAAGACACAAAGAGACAATATCAACTTTGATCCTGAGTGTTTCTTCTTGTAGAACTCCAAAGAGTAGTTTCAAGTCTTACAAATTCTCTTTGACAACAATGATTAGAAGTCCAGTGACTGCTACAGTAATTGCTCCATAATCATATCTATAATACCCGACCTGGTTTATGCATACAATCTATATTCTAATAGCAGTCAACAGGTCACAAGTTAATAAAAATACCATTAACGTTCCCCTGTGACTAAGGAAGAAAGATATTCATCTTATGAGGCCACAGTGGGCCAATATAAATTCTGTGGCTGTTAGCGTAATTAACTGTGCTCGCCCGTGGATTTCCCTGGAGGACCTTGTGGGTACAGGTTGACCTTGAGGCGTGCTCTCCATAGCATTCTGCCAGAGGGCACAGACTGTCAAGGGTTCAGGTCAGCCCTGAGTGAGGGTCTGAAGAACATGTCTGTTTATGTAATCTTGCTGGACACCGAAAGCATTTGCATACAGTTTGTATTCTCTGAGGTGCAGGCGCATAAAAACAAAGCAACCAATAATAGTTGTGAAGTTGACAGTTTTCTATGACATCTCAAGCCTCTCTTTGAAAAGATAAACAAAAGTGATAAACCTTCAGCTAGACTTATCAAGTAAAAAAAAAAAAAAAAGAGAGAGAGAGGGTGCAAATCTTCTTGTTCCTCTTTTCAGGCTCAAAACTCACAACTTTGTTTTCCTCCAGACACAACACATCTGCCTGCTTTGCAAAGCTCTCCCTTACCTAATCAAAACACAAAAAGCATTGGCAGCAACTTTGAAACCTTGACCAACACTCCATCATGTTAAAGTTCTCCTATGTTTTTGCATTTTAAAGCTTTTTTAATGGATAGAAAATGTTTTTTCTCAGTAAAAGATGAAAAATGGGGATTCAAGATCTGAGAAGAGTGAAGGAATGTTATCACTTATCTTTGAGATGTCTCCTACTGACCTTCACAGCAAATTTGCTTTACTGACGTCTAACCGCAGAACTGAGCCAGGACGGTCATGGTAGAGTCTGAATGTATGCTGTTTTCTCTCCCCTCACTCATAGCCCTACTATTCAATGTGGAGCACTCACTAATCATTTTCAGTTTCTTAATGAAAAATTTTAAAGGTATAAATATGCAGAGAATAATATTAGAAACACATCTGTAACCTTCTTTTGGTTTTACTTATCTTAGTATTTTGCTATATTAGCTCCTGATCTCTTTTTTTTAAAGAAATAAAGTGGTACAGACACAGATGATATTTCTTTACCTTCATCCTGAGGGAGAACCACTCTCCTAAAGTTTTCTATTGGTAAAGTGCTTTTACTAATAAGCAATTTGCCACTGAGCTTTTTGTGTTTTTAAAGTTTATAAGCAATGGCACCCCAGTTTGGGGATGAACTGTGCTCTCTCCAAATTTATACGGTGAAGCCCCAGCCCCTAGCCCCTTAGAATGGACTTTGGAGATAAGGATTTTAAGGAATTGAGGGTGAGGAGGCTGTGATGGAATGCCCTAGTCAATCTGACTGGTGGTGTGAAAAAAGAAGAGATACCAATGAGGGGCACAGAGAAAAAGCCACATAAGAACACAGCAAGAAGGCAGCCACCAGCAAGCTAAGGAAGGGGGGCCTCAGAAGAAATGAAACCTGCCGACACCTTGATCTTGGACTTCTAGACCACACAACTATAAGAAAATAAATAACTGTTTAAGCCATCCAGTCCCTAGTAGTTTGTTATGGTAAATTCCTAGCAGACTAATACAACCCCCTTCAACTTTTTTTTTTTTCTTCTGATTTTTACTTTTTTCCCCTACATTAACATGTTGCCTGAGTTCCCTTATCGAAGAGTTGCACAGGATTCATCATATGTATGAGCTGCAGCTGGATTTATCCACTCCATAATGGACATTCCGGTCACTCACAATGTTCTGCTAAACTAAGCAATGTTCAGTTGAACTTCACCTCCACATTGCATACTTGAGAGTGCTTCTCTACCTACATACTTATATCTAGAAGGAATGTTTTCTGTTTTATGAGGTATAGGATACATATAACATCACTAGTTTAAGATCCTGTCAAATCACTATCAAATGTGATTGCAACCAAAAACCCTCCTCTCTATAAGTGTAATATGAACAGTATGTTGCTTCTTTACATTCTTCCCAAGACTTGGTATTGTTAGACTTTTGTATGATTTCCCTAATCTGATGGGTGAGAAGTATGGCTATTTCAATTTTTATCTTGCATTTCTTTGATGATAATGAAGTTTGAGCCTCTCTTCATGCTTATTAAACATTCCAGTTTACTGTTTCTAAAATTGTCTAGATGTGCCATTTTTTCATTTTTTAGTTGAGTTACTTTACCTCTTTTTTACTCATTTGTATGACTTATTTATATATCCAGGCATCTGATCTTTGCAGGTTATATACAATTGCAAAATCTGTCAAAGGCTGTGGCTTATATTTTAACTTTGTGAATGGTGTTTCTAATTCAATGGTAACAAAATATAATAAAAATCATCTTTACGGTTTGGTACTTTCGTGTCTTGTTTCAGAAATTGTTTCCTATATCATTACAAGTATACATATTTTTTTTTCTAAAAGCTTTTAAACATTGCCTTTCATATTTTATCTTTTAATCATTTGCAGTTCATTTTATTGTATGACACAAAAGAAAAATTTAATTTCACATTTTCTATGTAGCCAATTGTTTCCACACCATTTATTGAAATACATCATTACTTCTCTAATTACCCCCTCATCTACTAAATACTATCTCATTTCTATATATGCTAAATTTCTATATACAGTTAAGTCTGTCTTAAAATTGCTAATTCAGTCACCTATCACTGAAGCAATGACACTCTGTCCAAATAACTACAGCTTTATAGTAAGTCTTGACTTTCATAGCTGCTGAATTGGAAGACTGGATTAGCTCAAGCTTCTAGCATCCAGGATACCTGGTCGTGGAGAACAGAACCAATAGTCACTGTTCAAGGACTTTGGTCACAGATGTCTCAGTGTACTGAGGGAATAGAAGAGAGATGAGGGATGAAAAAATAGAATCTGAATGCACTTTTAGGATAACAGTGTACTTTAGCCAAGCAGTACTGTGTAAAGAGGAGAGAAAAAGGTCTGCAAATCCTAAATGTTTAGACCATATCATTCAGTTCCTCAGTCATTTAACATTATATGACAAATAACACCTGGCATCTGGTAATTTTCAACACTGACCTTGACTTCAGAATGACAGATAAAAAGTTTAAAAACATTATTATTTTGTTTTACAGAACAGTAACTCATTATATTAAAAAATGTGGGTCATATTAAGTATATCACTTATTTTATTAAAATAGCAGATGGTCTTCATAGATATTTAAGAGTCATGATACACTGTTTATGTGGACTTTAATGAAGGAGGAAGTCAAGAGGGAACATGAACTAGTGACAAACAAACATCAGTGATGAACCAGTCATGAGTATGACTTTTATGGTGGTCTATTTTAGCTCTGAGGATTCAGATACTAATTTATAGCAAATAAGCAAATACTGAAGCCTTGGACCTGGTTTGTTCAGTTAATTGTTGGGCGCTAAGGGAGATGTTCTTGCCTGGAGAATCCCAGGGATGGGGGAGCCTGGTGGACTGCCGTCTCTGGGGTCGCACAGAGTCGGACACGACTGGAGTGACTTAGCAGCAGCAGCAAGGGAGATGAGAGCAAGGGGACTCCAGATAGAAAAGCATGACCCATATTTTCTATCAATTACACTAATAAATTGTGCACAAGACAGAGAAACATAAGAAAAGAGATAACTTACTATTCATTTCAGGCTAAATCTTTGAAATTTAGTATGGGGGGAGGGGTTGTTTGTTTATGTTATCTGGTCTCTACAAGAAAGAAAATCAAAGAAGCTGAAAATCACTGCTTAATTCAATACCATTCCACCATAATGCCATGCTAGGAAGTAGGATTCCCATAAATACTTCTTACTTTTATAGCTTTACCCATTGAACTTTAGAAAAATGTCTATTGAATGTCCCTTGATCTTGAAAGTACTATCCTATCTCCTTAAACATTACTCCGATGTACCTCTCCCTACCCAAAATGCATCCCAACAGACACAACCATTATTACAAAACTCTCTTCATGGATACAACAGCTATTCGATTGTTAAGGAGAAAAAAAAAAAAAAAAACGATTCAAGAGATTTTTCCTGGGTGGATCTATTCTAGGACAAAGGTGTTTTAGGGTCTATATTCTACAGCAGAGCAGTGCACGAAAGCACTTCAGAAGCATCAGGGAGCTGCAAGCCAGCAAAATTCCTACCGTGTACAACTACATCCATCCCCTCTGAGCCATGCTGTTTAGTTTCTGCAGCCTGCTATTTGGGTAATGTCATAACACTAGGGAAATGACTGAAAAGCTGAAATAGGTTAAAAAAAATGTATCCATGTACGCATCAGGCTTGGGAAGAATGAGTGGTTTTATTTAGCAGTGTGTCCAGATGGTTGCTACTAAAGAGCTATGAAGAAATATATACAAATACATGCAACTACACATAAAAATACCTAAACACATAGGTGATAGTTAGGGCCATCAAAGTGCACATCCCAGATAACTCTGTAGGGCGAAAGCAGTCACCATCCCAGGTATGTGGACATGTTCCTGGTATCTCAGGCTGTTGATAGCTCACAGCCAAATCCTTCTCCAGTGAAAGTTTGCTGAAATGCTTCAGTTGAGGTTATGCCTCTTTCCCTGGGGCAGCACGCATCCAAAAACTGGTCAATGTAGTGACATAAGGGCCCGGTTCCCTTGATTTTTTGGGGGGACAAAAGGTCATCCTAGCTCCAGAACTCCACAGAGGATTGCCTGAGGGCTCTGGTGTGTTGCTGTGTTTTACTCAACTGCACCCTCTGCCCTGGCCTGTGTCCCTTCTCAGGTGTTTCCAGGAGCCCATCAAAACCTCTGTAAGGAGTTCTGAGTCTCTGTCTCAGGGAACCTAACCTAAGACTGTTGATACCAGAAGGGAGCCTAGGGAAGACTTTAAAACAGAACCTGGGAGCCAGATCACCTACTAGCTTGCTGGCGATGAGACCCTCATCTCGAATGGCAAGTCAAGCACTGACAGCCCCCCATATTTGACTACAGTACTATTGCTCACACTTTCATCATTGCAGATGTAATACCTCAGCTTTTTGAGAGGTCTGGGGAAATAAAGAGAGGACTAAGGAATCTGATGTCTGTTGCTGGGGACCAGCAACCATTGAGCCTTGGAGAAAGACAACAAAAGGGTAAAGGTGATTAATCATCAACATAAGGCAAAGTGTGAGAGCCAGAAGGCCTTCCTGGCAACCTGTGGACTGTCTTCTCGGACAGGCGAAGGAAAAAGCTGAGGATCGACCCAAGGCTTAATTAAAACAGAAGCAGAGCTCCAGATAAGGGTTTAATTCCCAACCCTGCCAAGGCTGCTACCAAGGTTAAGAGTGGGACTCAGAGACTTAAGGGAGGTAACATCTGGGTCGTGTCCTTAAAAGCAGTGAATTCTCAGGATCCCCTAAGCGTGCTGAGCCTCCAGCAGAATCCCAGGCTTACCTGCTAAAATTTAGTGCTCGTCCCTTATTTAAACATAATGCAGAGGCTTTTGTGTTACAAGACAACAAGCCCTCTGAGAGCTGCCACCACTTCTAGATACCAGGCCAGTAACTAGAATCAAATTGCAACAAAACCTGGCTAGGGAGGCGTTGAACCTACTAAAGGAAAGAGGGTTGATACCATGGTATAATACTCTGAAGGAACTGTAGGATTTAGCTAACATGTACTGGCAGGATTTGGGGTTGTGCATATGGGCCTGGATCCCATGAGACAGTATTTTTTGGAACTGGATCTTGAAGGTGCTGATCAATATGAATGAAATATGAAGTTGGATAAAGAAGAGTCTACCAATTTGGCAGCATTCTCCCATGATACAGAATTTAGCACCCTAGCAAGGATATTGGGAAACAATGCTCCTAAGATAACTCTGGAAGATTGGATAAAGTATTGTGTGTATGTTAGTCACTCAGTAGTGTTCGGCTGTTTGCAATGCTATGAACTATAGCCTGCCAGGCGCCTCTGTCCATGGAATTCTCTAGGCAAGATTACTGGAATGGGTTGCCATTCCCTTCACCAGGGGATCTTCCCAACCAAGGAATTGAACCAAGGTCTCTCATACTGCAGGAAGATTCTTTATTTTCTGAGCCACCAGAAAGCTCAGATAAAGTGATGGTCCATGCTAAATGAGTAGAAATGCTCAGTCTTTCAAGGTAAATGGCAGAGAAGCTCAGGGAAGTAAGCCTTCTAGAGTGGATACACTATATGAGGTCAGAAAACCCAGCAGATTCTGTATTCCATGGAAGATAGTTTATTTACCAAGGCAATAAGGGATGTGCTGGTAACAAAGCTACCAGCATCAATAATCACAGTGATGTCCATTCTTTATAGGCTAGGGCTGATGGTTTGAGATAATATTAAAAGACCTCTGATAGCAATAAAAATGGTTGGATCCCCAAATAACAGAGGACAGGTAGAAGCACTAAATCCAGGCAGAAGCAAGGTAGCTTGTGCAGTTATTGTAATGAACGGCACTGTCAGAGTAGTAGTCAGGCTAGAGGAGGGTGGTTTGGGGAACAAGTGTTCTTTGTGAAGCTTCCCACATAGAGCTATGACCTAGTTAGTAGAACAGTCTTCCCAGGACCAAATTAGATGGGCAGCCAATAAAGATACCACACAATCAAGACAAAACAACAATGTCCAAATATGTGACCAAAAGGCTAAGGGTGACAGCTAAAATAAAATGTCACTATCTCAAATCTAGTTTTCATACCTGGAGATAGTTCTCAGATTTGGAGCCCTCTGAGTGAAGATCAGGATAGATCATAACCCCTAGCTCTTACCTATGGCCTATAGACATTTACTTAAGTAATCATACGCTAGCATATGAGACTCTCAGACAAAGGCTTAGGTAAACGTTATTACCCATTGACCTGAAGTTTCACAATGGCCCCATGTTAGAGTGGAGGGCGCAAGTATGCTAGGCATCAGAGTTCTGACCCACTCGACTCACACTGAGCTACTCAATCATCATTGGACATACTTAGCAGCTGACGGAATCTCTACATAGGTTCCTTGATCTGACAATATGAGCTATTACAGTGGGGAAGGTGAAACGGAAATTTCTGAAACTGCTCCTATTCTAGTCAAAATTGAAAAGCATGAACAATATTGCATCATGAGAAGACGGAAACAATTAGGACCACCCTTAGAGTATGCAGAGGTGGTGATTCTCATCATATTGCCATGTATTCACTATATGAAGTTTGGCCACAACAAAACCCAGAAGGATTCTAAAGGATGACAGTGAACCACCAAAACAACCAAATGATGCTTGAGTGAGTCAGCTATTAGACATGACTCAGCAATTTTTGTTATCACAGGCTAACATAGTCTCAAGTACATAGTATGTTGCCACTGATCTCATATGTTCATTTCCTCACTATCAGGAAGGAAAATCAGAAATATCTTACATTCATGGAGGAAAAGCAAGAGTATTATGATCTTGTCCGAGGGCCTGTTAAATCTTTCACTCTCTGTCAGAATATATACTCCAAAGGAATTTAGATCATTGAGACATTCCACAGATCACATTTGTCTATTTTGAGGCTATTTAAAATAGACTCAATAGGAAAAGTATATTAGAGGCTTCTTTTCCATAATACAAAGATTCAGAGATGTGCCATATGAGTGAATTTTTAGGGCTTCTGTCACCTTGACCATGTCAGGATATCCTCTCCAAAGGAAATGATACATTATAGCATCTTGCATCTCTCACCATGGGGCATAATGCCAGCTAGGCTTCTTTGATTTCAGAAGAGTATTTTACATTAAAAAAGAATGTTCTGACCCATTTCCTGAGTGGACTGAAAAGCCGGCAGCTTTGAGAAGGTCCTGGAGTAAGAGAGAGCCCTTCAGGCAGATCGAAGCTATGGTGCTGGCAACCCTGCCACTTGGAACATATGACTCCTGAGACCCTACGGTATTGTGAGCATGTGTCTTGAGAAAAACACAAGGATTAATCTCAAAAATATACAAGCAACTCCTAAAGCTCAATTCCAGAAAAATAAATGACCCAATCAAAAAATGGGCCAAAGAACTAAACAGACATTTCTCCAAAGAAGACATACAGATGGCTAACAAACACATGAAAAGATGCTCAACATCACTCATTATCAGAGAAATGCAAATCAAAACCACAATGAGGTACCATTACACGCCAGTCAGGATGGCTGCTATCCAAAAGTCTACAAGCAATAAATGCTGGAGAGGGTGTGGAGAAAAGGGAACCCTCTTACACTGTTGGTGGGAATGCAAACTAGTACAGCCACTATGGAAAACAGTGTGGAGATTCCTTAAAAAACTGGAAATAGAACTGCCATATGACCCAGCAATCCCACTTCTGGGCATACACACCGAGGAAACTAGATCTGAAAGAGACACGTGCACCCCAATGTTCATCGCAGCACTGTTTATAATAGCCAGGACATGGAAGCAACCTAGATGCCCATCAGCAGACGAATGGATAAGGAAGCTGTGGTACATATACACCATGGAATATTACTCAGCCATTAAAAAGAATTCATTTGAATCAGTTCTAATGAGATGGATGAAACTGGAGCCCATTATACAGAGTGAAGAAAGCCAGAAAGATAAAGAAACATCCTGCAAACGGTGAGAGTTTCACTTCTTCTTTTCCTATCTGGATTCCTTTTACTTCTTTTTCTGCTCTGATTGCTGTGGCCAAAACTTCCAACACTATGTTGAATAGTAGTGGTGAGTGTGGGCACCCTTGTCTTGTTTCTGATTTCAGGGGAAATGCTTTCAATTTTTCACCATTGAGGGTGATGCTTGCTGTGGGTTTGTCATATATAGCTTTTATTATGTTGAGGTATGTTCCTTCTATTCCTGCTTTTTGGAGAGTTTTAATCATAAATGAGTGTTGAATTTTGTCAAAGGCTTTCTCTGCATCTATTGAGATAATCATATGGTTTTTATCTTTCAATTTGTTAATGTGGTGTATTACATTGATTGATTTGCGGATATTAAAGAATCCTTGCATTCCTGGGATAAAGCCCACTTGGTCATGGTGTATGAGTTTTTTAATATGTTGTTGGATTCTGTTTGCTAGAATTTTGTTAAGGATTTTTGCATCTATGTTCATCAGTGATATTGGCCTGTAGTTTTCTTTTTTTGTGGCATCTTTGTCTGGTTTTGGAATTAGGGTGATGGTGGCCTCATAGAATGAGTTTGGAAGCTTACCTTCACCTGCAATTTTCTGGAAGAGTTTGAGTAAGATAGGTGTTAGCTCCTCTCTAAATTTTTGGTAGAATTCAGCTGTGAAGCCATCTGGTCCTGGGCTTTTGTTTGCTGGAAGATTTTTGATTACAGTTTCGATTTCCTTGCTTGTGATGGGTCTGTTAAGATCTTCTATTTCTTCCTGGTTCAGTTTTGGAAAGTTATACTTTTCTAAGAATTTGTCCATTTCTTCCAAGTTGTCCATTTTATTGGCATAGAGCTGCTGGTAGTAGTCTCTTATGATCCTTTGTATTTCAGTGTTGTCTGTTGTGATCTCTCCATTTTCATTTCTAATTTTGTTAATTTGGTTCTTCTCCCTTTGTTTCTTAATGAGTCTTGCTAATGGTTTGTCAATTTTGTTTATTTTTTCAAAAAACCAGCTTTTAGCTTTGTTGATTTTTGCTATGGTCTCTTTAGTTTCTTTTGCATTTATTTCTGCCCTGATTTTTAAGATTTCTTTCCTTCTGCTAACTCTGGGGTTCTTCATTTCTTCCTTCTCTAATTGCTTTAGGTGTAGAGTTAGGTTATTTATTTGGTTTTTTTCTTGTTTCTTGATGTAAGCCTGTAATGCTATGAACCTTCCCCTTAGCACTGCTTTTACAGTGTCCCATAGGTTTTGGGTTGTTGTGTTTTCATTTTCATTCATTTCTATATCATATTTTGATTTCTTTTTTGATTTCTTCTATGATTTGTTGGTTATTCAGAAGCGTGTTATTTAGCCTCCATATGTTTGAGTTTTTAACAATTTTTTTCCTGTAATTGAGATCTAATCTTACTGCACTGTGGTCAGAAAAGATGACTGGAATGATTTCAATTTTTTTGAATTTTCCAAGACCAGATTTATGGCCCAGGATGTGATCTATTCTGGAGAAGGTTCCGTGTGCACTTGAGAAAAAGGTGAAGTTGATTGTTTTGGGGTGAAATGTCCTATAGATATCAATTAGGTCTAGCTGGTCCATTGTGTCATTTAAAGTTTGTGTTTCCTTGTTAATTTTCTGTTTAGTTGATCTATCCATAGTTGTGAGTGGGGTATTAAAGTCTCCCACTATTATTGTGTTACTATTAATTTCCTCTTTCATACTTGTTAGCGTTTGCCGTACATATTGCGGTGCTCCTATGTTGGGTGCATATATATTTATAATTGTTATATCTTCTTCTTGGATTGATCCTTTGATCATTATGTAGTGTCCTTCTTTGTCTCTTTTCACATCCTTTATTTGAAAGTCTATTTATCTGATATGAGTATTGCGACTCCTGCTTTCTTTTGGTCTCCATTTGCATGAAATATTTTTTTCCAGCCCTTCACTTTAAGTCTGTATGTGTCTCTTGTTTTGAGGTGGGTCTCTGGTAGACACATATATGGGGTTCTTGTTTTTTGTATCCATTCAAGCAATCTTTGTCTTTTTGGTTGGGCATTCAAACCCATTTACATTTTGAGTAAATTTAATTGATAGGTGTGGTCCCGTTGCCATTTACTTTTGTTGTTTTGGGTCACGTTTATCAACAACCTTTCTGTTTTTCCTGTCTAGAGAAGATCCTGTTAGCATTTGTTGAAGAGCTGGTTTGGTGGTGCTGAATTCTCTCAGATTTTTGCTTTATCTGTAAAGCTTTTGAATTCTCCTTCATATCTGAATGAGATCCTTGCTGGATACAGTAATCGAGCCAGGTGGGGATGGCATGAGACCAATGCTCCGGCCTGGTGCACTGGGGAAGACCCAGAGGAATCGGGTGGAGAGGGAGGTGGGAGGGGGGATCGGGATTGGAATTACATGTAAATCCTGGGATTCATATCAATGTATGAACAAAAACCCACTGGAAAAAAAAAATAAATAAAAAAAAAATAAAAAAATAAAAAAAAAAAAGAAAAGCAAACAAGGGAATAAATGTTGAAAAATAATAATAATAAAACTAAAAAATAAATAAAATCAACAAATATTAATTAAAAAAAAAAGATAAAGAACATTACAGCATACTAACACATATATATGGAATTTAGAAAGATGGTAACGATAACCCTATATGCAAAACAGAAAAAGAGACACAGAAGTACAGAACAGACTTTTGAACTCTGTGGGAGAAGGTGAGGGTGGGATGTTTCGAAAGAACAGCATGTATATTATCTATGGTGAAACAGATCACCAGCCCAGGTGGGATGCATGAGACAAGTGCTCGGGCCTGGTGCACTGGGAAGACCCAGAGGAATCGGGTGGAGAGGGAGGTGGGAGGGGGGATCGGGATGGGGAATACGTGTAACTCTATGGCTGATTCATATCAATGTATGACAAAACCCACTGAAATGTTGTGAAGTAATTAGCCTCCAACTAATAAAATATTAAAAAAAAAAAAAAGAAAAACACTTATGCAGTCCTGGAACTCCTAACAGGAGAATAACACAGGCACCTAAGGTTTTAGAGCAAGGCCATGATATCTATAGCAAAGAATTATATGTAAATTGAAAAACAATTTCTAATCCTTGGTAAAAACAGAGTACCTGATGGTAAATATCAAGTGGCCATGAGAATCCATAGGTGTCTGTGATGAGCTGGTTCTGTGAGACTCATCAAATCATAAAGTAGGGTGGTCCCAGCAGTGATTCATCATAAAATGGATGTGAGAAACTTAAGATTAGGCACAAACAAGGCCTGCCAGTGTTACAAGGGCTGCACGAATGTGTAGGTAGTTCAGATCTGATGTCATCCACTATATCAGAGGCTCTTCCTCAGCTTATACCTAGGGATAAATCTAATATGCATACAGGGTAGAGAAGGGAAGCCTCTTTATGATCTGTTGAAAGAACAGCAAAAAGTGGAGGGGACATCTCAGGATACTTGTGCAAGCAGAAAATAGACTATTGCTCCACTTGAGCTCCATTCAGTGGAGAGGGAAAATATTCTCACTGGGCAGACATCTGAGTGGTAGATCTGAGTATAGGTATTTGTGTGAAAATAGACCTGTCCTTAGATAACAATATACTGGGACTCAAAGGCAATAATGTACACCCTAGCTGAGTCCCCAAGAACCTGCAAAGAGAATGACTGAAAGACTGTATTTAAGGATATCTGGAGAAGCGGCATGTGGATGGGCTTCCATGAAGCATGAAGAGCTCTGGACCACATGTTAGCACTTACCGTAGAGCAATTATCGAGGAAAAGGCACCTTTAAAATGAAGTGGAGGGACTCTGCCAGTCCCTGGACACTTGCTCTCCTCTGTCAGCCATCCCAGTGCTGGCAGAGTGTGCACACATATGGTGACAGGTACAGAGACTATGCATGAGCCCAGACTCCAAGGGTTTCTACTCACCAAGTCTGATCTTACTATTGATGGTACCAAATGTCCAAACTAGTAGCCAAAGAGACCAACACTAAATTGGAGATAGGGCACCATCCTTTAAGGAGAGCAACAAATCACTTGGTAGAGGTTGGTTACAGTGTTACTCTTTGTCTTGATTGGGGCAAGGTGGATCTGCCATCTCAGCTCCAGAGGTCCCTGTAGAATGAGCAGGGCTACATTAGTGTTGAGCCTCTCCCCCTGCCCAGTCTTCTTACCCTCCTGTCATAGGTATTGTCCTGAGAGGGCTCCCCAAGAAATCTCCTGTAAACAAATTTCCATCTCATAGTCTGTTTCCCAGGTAATCCAATCTAAGACAGATGGTAAGGCCTGGGACTTCCCCAAAGGTGAAAGTAATTACCTTCAGAAGAGAACATGCACTGATACCAAACGTCATTTTTCTATATCTTCAGATTCAGTAAAATGGTATTACTTCTTGTTTGAAATAAGAATTTTATTTTTGCTCAAGGGTGAGTTAAGCAACAATTTGGAGAAATAAATTATTTCATTCACATTCTATTAAAGTGACTCATTGTTTCTCTGTCATGACCTAGAAAGACATAGAATTAGCTCTTACATGGACCCCACATATACATACAATATACCAAAATGCTTTAAGCAAGAAACACTGCCTCACTTTATACATTATAAATGTGAAGTTGAGAGAGATTAGTTGCCTTGCCTAAGCCATATAGCTGGGTTAGTGCTTAAGGGGAAATCAGAAACCAGATCCAGCAATGCTTAATATAGTTTTTTTTTTTTATTCTATTAATATGCTATCTTTCTAAGTCTTTGAAATCCATTAAAGTCTAAGCAAAATAAATCACTTTAATGGCGATATTTCTGGAGTAGGAAATGGCAAGCCACTCCAGTATTCTTGTCTGGGAAATTCTGTGGACAGAGGAGCCTAGTGGGCTGCAATTCAAGGGGTTGCAAAGAGTCGGACATGACTGAGCATACACGCACATACTTCCACATGGGAAAAGAATTATACGTTGACTAATTTTTTAATTTTAGAATGTTCTTTCTTTTGACACAGGATATGTGTTAGGCATGCACAAGTATTTGTTTGAGATTATACACAAACCCGTCCTCTCACTTACTCTCCAGCAGTTCTCCTTTCCCTCTGTACCTGCTGGTACACACTGGTACCTGCATACTTTTGTATCCATAAGTCTTAAGCTATTCTGAACATGCAATATTGTAGGGACCTGGTTCAAAACATGGAGTGAGCTTCTATGCACTAAGTCACTAAGACATCAAAATTCAGGGGGAACCAAAGCAGAGGGAGGCAACTGAATCAATGCATGAACCTGGGACTGTGAGCTTCCAGGGGTAACAAAGAACACAGGGGAAAACATTTTTTGATCCTACTTGTTTGAGAGAAATGGAATGTACCCAGAATTCATAGCTCTATGTTTACTACTATCTTTGTTGGGGAGAAAAAGGAAAGAATTTATCTTTAAGATCACCTTAAGTAGAACTATAGTTGGCCCGTGAACAAGGTAGGGGTTAGGGATGCCAGCTCTTGGCAGAGAGGAAAATTCACATAACTTTATAGACCACTTTCCATATCCTTGGTTCTGCATCTGCATATTTAACTAACCTTGAATAGTGTGGTATTGCAATATGCATTTATTGGAAAAAATCTTTATATAAGTGGACCCAAGCAGT
Source organism: Cervus canadensis (assembly GCF_019320065.1). Lineage (NCBI taxonomy): Eukaryota > Metazoa > Chordata > Mammalia > Artiodactyla > Cervidae > Cervus > Cervus canadensis. Next base: position 38,580,526 of record NC_057392.1, read on the forward strand.
TCAAATACATGTTGTTCAAGGGTCAACTGCATTAAAAAAAAAAAAAATAGGAGTGCCCCCCTTTTTTTTTTTTTTTTTAGGTAAAATGACCCCAGATTTCCCTGGAAAACAAAAACCTTTCAAAGAGTAAAGAAGATTTTTTTATTTAGATTTTAAAGAAAGAATTTCTGAGGCTTATTTCAATTATCACAATCTCCACCATCAGGTAAGTGCTCTGAAATAACTCAAGTCTCTTGAGATTCAGTTCATACTCACTGCAACATTTTCTCTTCTTAGCAGTGATGAGAAATAAACCTGAGATGTTACCAGTCCATTCTTTGGACAATAGTTACAAAATTAAAATATGCGACTTATTTATAATTATCCCCTGACTATACACTGTATATCTTTATATTCTAAAGAGCTAACTAAACTAAGAAAATGAAAATACATATAGCTGATAAATAACCCAAGTAGAATTCACATTGAGTCCATTCTGACTTTATCCTAAATTAAAAAAAAAAAAAGTGTAATACATAGACAATGTGTAGAGTATACAATAATAGCCTACCACCAAAAAGTGTAGAAAAACAACAAGGACTAATTGAGGATTAAAAAAAAAAAAAAGGACTGAATGACATGTTAGAAAATTTGAATTAGTGCTGCTTACAGGCGAAAATAAGAAAACTAAATTTCAAATAAAGAAAAGAATGCAGTGATATTTCAAGAACAATGACCAGCTTGCTTTTCTTAGAATATAGGGTTTTATTAAGACAATATTTTTTGCTTTTTAAAATTTTTTTAATTAATTTATTTTTTATTGAAGGATAATTGCTTTATAGAATTTTGCTGTTTTCTGTCAAACCTCAACATGAATCAACTATAGGTATACATATATCCCCTCCCTTTTGAACCTCCCTCCCATCTCCCTCCCCATCCCACCCCCCTAGGTTGATACAGAGCCCCTGTTTGAGTTTCCTGAGCATACAGCAAATTCCCGTTGGCTATCTATTTTACATACGGTAATGTAAGTTTCCATGTTACTCTTTCCATACATCTCACCCTCTCCTCCCCTCTCCCCATGTCCATAAGTCTATTCTCTATGTCTGTTTCTCCACTGTCCCCTGTAAATAAATTCTTCAGTACCATTTTTCTAGATTCCATATATATGTGTTAGAATATGGTATTTATCTTTCTCTTTCTGACTCACTTCATTCTGTATAATAGGTTCTAGGTTCATCCACCTCATTAGAACTGACTCAAATGCATTCCTGTTTGTGGCTGAGTAACATTCCATTGTGTATATATATCACAACTCCTTTATCCATTCATCTGTCGATGGACATCTAGGTTGCTTCCATGTTCTAGCTATTGTAAATAGCGCTGCAATGAACAATGGGATACATGTGTCTCTTTCAATTTTGGTTTCCTCAGGGTATATGCCTAGGAGTGGAACTGCTAGATCATATGGTGGTTTTATTCCTAGTTTTCTAAGGAATATCCATACCATCTTCTGTAGTGGCTATATCAATTTACACTCCCACCAATAGTGCAAGAATGTTCCCTTTTCTCCACACCATTTCCAGCATTTATTGTTAGTAGACTTTTTGATGAGGGCCATTCTGACCAGTGTGAGGTGATATCTCATTGTAGTTTTGATTTGCATTTCTCTAATAATGAGCGATGTTGAGCATCTTTTCATGTGTTTGTTAGCCATCTGTATGTCTTCTTTGGAGAAATGTCTGTTTAGGTCTTTTTCCAACTTTTTGATTCAGTTGTTTGCTTTACTGGTATTGAGTTGTATGAGTTGCTTGTATATTTTGGAAATTAATCCTTTGTCAGTTGTTTCATTTGCTATTATTTTCTCCCATTCTGAGGGTTGTCTTCTCACCTTGTTTATAGTTTCCTTTGCTGTGCAAAAGCTTTTAAGTTTAATCAGGTCCCACTTGTTTACTTTTGTTTCTATTTCCGTTACTCTAGGAGGTGGGTCTTAGAGGATCTTGCTTTGATTTATGTCATCGAGTGTTCTGCCTAAGTTTTCCTCTAAGAGATTTATAGTTTCTGGTCTTACATTTAGGTCTTTAATCTATTTTGAGTTTGTCTTTGTGTATGGTATTAGGAGGGCTTCCCTTGTGGCTCAGCTGGTAAAGAATCTGCCTGCAGTGTGAGAGACCTGGGTTCGATCCCTGGGTTGGGAAGATCACCTGGAGAAGGGAAAGGCTACCCACTTCAGTGTTCTGGCCTGGAGAATTCCATGGACTGTATAGTCCATGGGGTCACAAAGAGTCGGACATGACTGAGCGACTTTCACTCCACTATGGTGTTAGGATGCTTTTTTAAAATTTTTGATTGGAGGATGACTGTTTTACAATGTGGTATTGGTTTCTGTCATACAACATTGAAAATCAGTCATAACTATATATGTATATTCCCTCCCTCTTGAACCTCTTTCCTACAATGTTTTTTTTTCTTTTTTTAGTGAAGAATTTGACTTATTATGATAATAAAGAAAGAAGAAGGAGGTATACTCTGCCATACACAAACTCAGCCACTGTGGTTGTACCAAGAAGAAATGGACTTGAGTCAGAGGTATCAGCCAGGGCACCAGTTCTATTCCTGCCAGCTTACTTGCTTACAAAACTCGCTTAACTTCTCTGTGCCTTATCATTTTATTTGAAAAATGAAGCAAGGGACAGTCAACTGCCATCCATTTAGTCCCATAATTCTATGACAATTCTTGTTTTCCCAGGCTTGCTATTTAAGAAGGCATAAAACAGTGATTTTAGGCATATTCATTGAGCCCAGAATCTGTTAACACTATTTTCCATTCACATATAACTTTATACTTTTACAAGTTTATTTGCATTCCTTCAGTTCAGTTCAGTCGCTCAGTTGTGTCCATCTCTTTGTACAACCCCATGGACTGCAGCACGCCAGGCTTCCCTGTCTAGCACCAACTCTTGGGGCCTTCTCAAACTCCTGTCCATTGAGTCAGTGATGCCATCCAACCATCTCATCTTATGTTGTCCCCTTCCCCTCTTGCCTTCAATCATTCCCAACATCAGGTCTTTTTCAAATGAGTCAGTTCTTTGCATCAGGTGGCCAAAGTATCAGAGTTTCAGCTTCAACATCAGTCCTTCCAATAAATATTCAGGGCTGATTTCCTTTAGGATGGACTGGTTTCATCTCCTCACAGTCTAAGGGACTCTCAAGAGTCTTCTCCAAACCACAGTTCAAAGCATCAATTCTTCAGTGCTCAGCTTTCTTTATAGTTCAACTCTCACATCCATAAATGACTATAGGAAAAGGCAAAGATTTGATTAGATGGACCTTTGTTAGCAAAGTGATGTCTCTGCTTTTTAATGTGCTGTCTAGGTTGGTCATAACTTTTCTTCCAAGGAGCAAGCATCTTTTAATTTCATGGCTGCAGCCACCATCTGCAGTGACTTTGGAGCCCTCAAAAAATAAAGTCTGACACTGTTTCCATGGTTGCCCCATCTATTTGCCATGAAGTGATGGGACCAGATGCCATGATCTTAGTTTTCTGAATGTTGAGTTTTAAGCCAACTTTTTCACTCTCCTCTTTCACTTTCATTAAGAGGCCCTTTAATTCTTCTTTGCCTCCTGCCATAAGTGTGGCATCATGTGCATATATGAGGTTATTGATATTTCTCCTGGCAATCTTGATTCCAGCTTGTGCTTCATCCAGTCCAGCATTTCTCATGATGCATATAAGTTAAATAAAAAGGGTGACAATATACAGCCTTGACATACTCCTTTCCTGATTTGGAACCAGTCTGTTGTTCCATGTCCAGTTCTAACTGTTGTTTCCTGACCTGCATGCAGGTTTCTCAGGAGGCAGGTCAGGTGGTCTGGCATTCCTATCTCTTAAAGAATTTTCTACTGCTTGTGGTGATCCACACAGTCAAAGACTTTGACATAGTCAATAAAGCAGAAGTAGATGTTTTTCTGGAATTCTCTTGCTTTTTTGATGATCCAACAGATGTGGGCCATTTGATCTCTGGTTCCTTTGCCTTTTCTAAATCCAGCTACAACATCTGGAAGTTCATGGTTTACATACTGTTGAAGCCTGGCTTGGAGATTTTGAGCATTACTTTGCCAGTGTGTGAGATGAGTGCAATTGTGTGGTAGTTTGAGGATTCTTTGGCATTGCCTTTCTTTGGGATTGGAATGAAAACTGACCTTTTCCAGTCCTGTGGCCACTGCTGAGTTTTCCAAATTTGCTGGCATATTGAGTGTAGCACTTTCACAGCATCATCTTTTAGGATTTGAAAGAGCTCAACTGGAATTCCATCATCTCCACTAGCTTTGTTCATTTTGATGCTTCCTAAGGCCCATTTGACCTCACATTCTAGGATGTCTGGCTCTAGGTGAGTGATCACACCATCGTGGTTCTCTGGCCATGATGATCTTTTTTGTGCAGTTCTTCTGTGTATTCTTGCCACCTCTTCTTCATATCTTCTGCTTCTGTTAGGTCCATACCATTTCTGTCCTCTATTGAGCCCATCTTTGCATGAAATATTCCCTTGGTATCTCGAATTTTCTTGAAGAGATCCCTAGTTTTTCCCATGCTATTGTTTTCCTCTATTTCTTTGCACTGATTACTGAGGAAGGCTTTCTTATCTCTTCTTGCTATTCTCCAGAACTCTGTATTCAAATGGATATATCTTTTCTTCTCTCCTTTGCTTTTCACTTTTCTTCTTTTCATAGCTATTACTAAGGCTTCCTCAGACAACCATTTTGACTTTTTGCATTTCTTTTTCTTGGGGATGGTCTTGATCACTGCCTCATGTACAATGTCATGAACCTCCATCCATAGTTGTTCAGGCACTCTGTCTATCAGATCTAATCCCTTGAATCTATTTCTCACTTCCACTGTATAATTGTAAGGGATTTGATATAGGTCATACCTGAATGGTCTAGTGGTTTTCCCTACTTTCTTCAATTTTGGTCTGAATTTGGCAATAAGGAGTTCATGATCTGAGCCACAGTCCACTCCCAGTCTTATTTTTGCTGACTGTATAGAGCTTCTACATCTTTGGCTGCAAAGAATACAATCAATCTGATTTTGGTATAGATCATCTGGTGATGTCCATGTGTAGAGTCTTCTCTTGTGTTGTTGGAAGAGGGTGTTTGCCATGACCACTGTGTTCTCTTGGCAGAACTCTACTAATCTTTGCCCTGCTTCATTCTGTACTTCAAGGCCAAATTTGCCTGTCACTCCAGGTATTTCTTGATTTCTATCTTTTGCATTCCAGTCCCCTATAATGAAGAGGACAACCTTTTTGGGTGTAGTTATAGAAGGTCTTGTAGGTCTTCAAAGAACCATTCAACTTCAACTTCTTCAGCATTACTGGTCAGGGCATAGGCTTGGATTACCATGATATTGAATGGTTTGCCTTGGAAACAAATAGAGATCATTCTGTCATTTTTGAGATTGCATCTAAGTATTGCATTTTGGACTCTTATCTAAATTAATATCCACAATGAAGCTGTGAGCTAGGTAATCATATCTTCACTTTAAAAATGAGGGAAGGGATTTCCCTGGTGGACCAGTGATTAAGAATCCACCTTCCAATGCAGGGGACATGGATTCCATTCCTGGTTGTGGAACTAAGATCCAACATGCCATGGGGCAATTAAGCCTGTGTGCCACCATGAGAGAGAAGCCCATAAGATGCAACTAAGACCTGACTCAGCCAAATAAACAAATACTTTTTTAAAACAATGAGGACAGAAGATATGTTCACTGAAAGAAGTTAAGTAACTTGCTGAAGATGACAGAGGATTCAAGGGCAGACGAAACTCAAAGCTGCATGTCCACACTCCAACGCTGCACACTATCCAAACTACCTACTATTGTGAATGAAGAGCTTTTGCAAAGGAGATTTCACTGGATCTAAGATGGAGTCATTGTTCCCAAATTATTTCAGACTTCTCTTGAATGTGCAGCAGAAGATTAGGAGAGATGGGAATACAGAAAGCACACGTCTCTTTATCTGAATATGCGTTAATCCCACCTGGGTGCGTTCCTCGGCTTGTACAGGTCTGTATTTTCAATACATTTCAAAATATAGCTAGATTTTAAATAAGCTTTAAATTACTTTAAAAGTTTTAAAATTATTAAACATTATCACTTTTCAAAAGGGTTCTACCTGTTTTAACATCTATTCTCTGAAAGATTAAGATATCTTACGGTTCTTAACCACATCCTCCCAAAAAAGATACCCTATGGTTCAAAAAGATTAAAGAATTCTGGCCTTAATTAATTGATGTTAACCTTAATTAATGCATAAGTGAATCAGGATGTCTTTAGTAGAGGACATTTCAGAGCCTTTAATTTATTACTATGCATTGTTAATTACCTAAAGGAGGGGATAACATTCAGTGTTTCTCAGATTTATTCAAGTATTTCTTTTTGAAGGAATATAAGATCTTAACAAACTTCTATAGAGTACAATTTGGGAGTTTTGTCTTCTTACAGCTGAAAAAGGGCTTAGAGAATATTTATTTTAACTTTTACAAGTATCAGTGAGTAAAATGAAATCCAGACAGGTTAAGTAACTTGCTCAGAATCACACAGTTAGTGGCCTGGCTCATGACCAGAACCAAGACTTTCTGACTCCCACTAGACTACTGTATTCATTTCACATACTGTATTTCTGTATAATAATATGAATGGTGAAAATAGTTTTGCCACCTGATACATAACTGGCACAGCCAAACTCATTTAGCATCATTATAAATAATATGTAGTAATTCTCTTTCCAAATCTAAGATATTCATTTACTAGTGTATGCTTTACCATAAACTCAACTTATTTTTAAACATGTTAATTTTCTGAATTCATCAGGACACTAAGCTTTATAAAACCATTTAACATTTTGTCTTTTATAAATGTTAGAGTCTTTATAAAATAAGAAGCTAAGTTTTAATGAAGAAGGGGAAAGAAAGCATATCAATTGAGTATTTACAGTGTGCCTAGCACTTTCCCAACAATATCTTTGGTTCTCAAAATAATTTTAAAATTTAAAAAAAATATTAGTTCTGTTTTCAATGGGAGATTAAAGTAAGCCTCAGAATTTCAATCAAGATGTCTTATCATTTGACCAATTAACAGAGGAATAAGACTTCAGTGTAAATTTGTGTGGTCAATAATTAAATTATTTAATTCTCCATCTTTCCTTTTATTTAATAGGGATATATCCAATTATATAAAATATGACAATATTAAAACAATTTATATAAAGTCCTCATACACATACAAAGAACTATTACTGTTCTTCGCAAAGAACAAAGGTATCTTCAATGTTTTTTTCTTAATTTCCTGGTCTTCTAGTAATATACATTTAAAGACAAATATTCCCATCAGGGACAGACAATAAGAAACTTCATGAACTATCCCTTTTGTTGTGTTTGTTCTAAAAGTTTCATGTTACTTTTAAAGTTGCACTGTAGGCCTTGATCATATTTGTTGATCAAGCATGTGTAAAACTGAATGAACAAGTGTAATGAGAAATGCAAGATTTATGGGATTCAAAATTGCTTAGGGAAATGAAAACACAATTTCATTTATTAATGGTCATTAATGACCTATAATCAAGGCGGCAACTGCTAGGCAAATAAATAAACAATTAGCTGGTTTATTTTAAGTGTAAGCAGAGGATAATCCAGCAATTTGTTCATTATTCTTATCTGCTGGGCCTTTTGACTCTCAATTCCATAATGGAAAAGGTGGATATAAACTGAATGCTTTTATATTAAATTATGTTTTAAATAGCCTAGGTGAGTTTGTGCTTACTTTCTAATTTAAATTCTGTTTATATCTACATTTTTTATTCTGTGTTCCTTCAAGCAGACATTAACAGATTTAAATACAGTAACTCCCCACTTATTCAGAAGGTCCAGCTTGTCAGAAGTCTCTGATAAAGGCCTCAGAGAAGCTGGAAATATCTACCCCAAAGCCATGTATTAAGGCTCTTAGGAATTCATGAGGAACTCTATTGACTTTTTAAATATGCAATTCTTTTAAACCTTAGTTATCTGGCTTCTCAGGCTCTGATAGATTAGTAGAAGCAAACCAGAAAAGGTCAGAAGCTGTCTGAGGCAGGTATAATATGAACAGAAGTGATGGCTGACAGCTTTTTACCATGCTGTCCAAAAATCCTGGTCCATAATGACTGTCCTGGGTCACAAAGTAAGGGCTAAATGACATTAATGATGCTTGGAATTTCTGGCTAAGTCATGCATTTTAGAATGACTATCCTCAAATGTGGTTAAGTTCAGGTAGCTGTAAAATTGAGTGGGGTGTGTGTGTGTGTGTGATTGGCAATGTCTTCACATAGGAAGTACCATTTAAGAAGGGTCTTAGTAAAGGAGAAGAAAATCACTAGGAAAATAAAAAATGAGGCAATATTTTGAAAAGAGGGAAAAAAAGGAATAACATAATTAATGTTTCAATGAATTAAAACAGGGGTGAATTGTAAGTTATCTAATATGACTTGAGTACAGAGCCTAAGTGGGAGGGTAACTGGAAGCCTGGATTCATCTCTTTCATTTAAGTCTTTACTTATTGTTAAAGTCTTTTATTGCCCTACACAATAAATGACTATCTTGTGGGGGGTGGTTCACTCAGTTATTTATACATTTGTGTGATTAAAGGGTCTGTGATATGATTTGGTTAGGAATAAAGGAATAGAGAGCATAGTATGTCTAGGTATTCATGAAGGTAAAAAGAAAAAGTCACCAAATCTATGTCAAAAATCTACTGGTAGATGTGGTACATGTATACAATAGAAGATGTGGTATCTGTATGCAATGGAAAACTACTCAGCCATAAAGAAGAATGAACTTTTGCCACTTGTGACGACATGGTGAACGTGGAAGGTATTATGCTTAGTGAAATAAGTTAGATGGAGAAAAATAAATATCGGATCATATCACTATATGTACTATGAACCACCTGAAACATATAATACTGTAAGTCAATAATACCATGATGAAAATTTTAAAAGTACAAAGAAAGTGAGCTATGGTTTCTAAAAACAAACTTTACATACTATAAAATAGTAATGCTTTGAATTCCAGAATAGATTATTATAAATAAATTATTATATATTGAGCACAAACTATATATGTGTGTATATATGCATACACATATATGCAAATGTGTGTACATATGCATACACACACACACACACACATATATATGTGTATATATATATATATATAGAGAGAGAGAGAGAGAGTAATAATAATGACAACATATACTATTGAGTACATGCGTTTGATTCCTGGGTCAGGAAGATCCCTTGGAGGAGGAAATAGCAACCTACTCAATTATTCTTGCCTGGAAAATTCTATGGACAGAGGAGCCTAGTGGGCTACAGTTTATGAGGTCACAAAGAGTTGGACATGACTGAACAACTGAGCATACATGCATAATGTTGAGTGTCTATTATATAGTAGGCAACATATTTTACATAACCTGTTAGTTAAGAATGACAATTCTCATACTAAAAATGAGGAAACTGTGGCCGAAGAATTTTAAACAATTTTCCAACCATGATATAATTCTAAGTGGTAGAGCTAAATAAACTAGTCTGTGCTTTCCTCTATTTTGGAATAGTGCCTCTCTAATAGTTCAAAAAGGATTAAATTTAGTAGAAGAAGATGGTATGAGACTAGAAAATGAATCCTTAATGATGTTACTGGAAAACAACAGATTCCTCATCACTATATATAATCAGCTGTATGTGTATACATCTATCTTTGGAAATAGAACCATCAGAATGCTTTGTGTTGTTCATACAACTATATAATTAGTCATAAGAAGGCAGTAAGTTTAAAAGTCTCTACTGTACACAAACTTCTGCTGTTGTTCTAATTTTTATAATTACTTGCCACTGCCAGCTTCCTACATTACCCAAACCAAATAAGACATGGGTGCAGTTTACAGCCTACTTAAGATCATTAGCAACGAGGAAAAAAAAAAAACTACTGCAAAATCAGCTCTAGATTTCCAAATGTTGTACTTAGGGACCTGGTTTTAGTGTGCAGTTTTTCCCTACTTTAGTATATGACTTTGTATGTCATTTTTACATGATCAGGTATATTTTTCCCTTATGTTACAGTGATTGTTCTTAGCATTGTTCATTCTGCTGTTGTTGTTGTTCAGCCGCTAAGTCGGGTCCAACTCTTTGTGACCCCATGGACTGCAGCATGCCATGCTTCCCTGTCCTTCACATCTCCCAGAGGTTGCTCAAACTCATGTCCATTGAGTTGGTGATGCTATCTAACCATCTCACCCTCTGCTGCCCTCTTCTCCTTTTGCCTTCAATTTTTCCCAGTATCAAGGTCTTTTCCAATGAGTTGACTCTTTCCATCAGGTAGCCAAAGTATTAGAGCTTCAGTGTTAGGATCAGTCCTTCTAATGAATATTCAGGGTTGATTTCCTTTAAGATTGACTGGTTTGATCTCCTTGCAGTCCAAGGGATTCTCAAGAGTCTTCTCCAGCACCACAATTTGAATGCATCAATTCTTTGGTGCTCAGCCTTCTTTATGGTACAACTCTCACATCTGTACATGACTACTTGAAAAACCATAGCTTGGACTATATGGATCTTTGTTAGCAAAGTGATGTCTTTGCTTTTAAATATGCTGTCTAGGTTGGTCTTGGTTTTTCTTTCAAGGAGCAAGTGCCTTTTAATTTCATGGTGGCAGTCACTGTCCACAGTGATTTTGGAGGCCAAGAAAAAAAAATATGTCTCTGCTTCCACATTTTCCCCTTCTATTTGCCATGAAGTGATGGTACCAGATGCTATGACTTTAGTTTTGTGGATGTTGAGTTTTAAGCCAACTTTTTCACTCCCCTATTTTACCGTCATCAAGAGGCTCTTTAGTTCCTCTTCATTTTCTGCCATTAGAGTAGTTGCTGTTGTTGTTCTTCAGTTGCTAGTCATGTCCAACTCTTTGCGATCCCATAAACTGCAGCACTCCAGGCTTCCCTGTCCTTCACTATCTCCCAGAGATTGTTCAAACTCATGTCCATTGAGTCAGTGATGCCAAACAACGATCTCATCCTCTGTCTTCCCCTTCTCCTCCTGCCCTCAGTCTTTCCCAGAATCAGGGTCTTTTTCAATAAGTCAGCTCTTTGCATCAGGTGGCCAAAGTAGTAGAGTTTCAGTTTCAGCATCAGTCCTTCCAATGAATATTCAGGGTTGGTTTCCTTAAAGATTAACTGATTTGTTCTCCTTGCAATCCAAGGGACTCTCAAGAGTCTTCTCCACAGTTCAAAAGTATCAATTCTTTGGCACTCAGCCTTCTTTACAGTCCAACTCTCACATCCAGACATGACTACTGCAAAAATCATCTGCACATCTGAGGTTGTTGGTATTTTTCTCAGCAATCTTGATTCCAGCTTGTGATTCATCCAGTCCATAATTTCACATGATACACTCTGCATATAAGCTAAATAAGTAGGGTGACAATATACAGCCTTGATGTACTTCTTTCCCAATTTGGAACCAGTCAGTTGTTCCATGTAAGGTTCTAACTGTTGCTTCTTGACCTGCATACAGGTTTCTGAGGAGATAGGTAAGGTGTTCTGGTATTTCCACATCTTTAAGAATTTTCCACAGTTTGCTGTGATCCACACAATCAAAAGGCTTGTAGTTGATGAGGCAGAAGTAGATGTTTTTTTCTAGTAAAGGACAGGGAGGCCTGGTGTGCTGCAGTCCATGGCATCACAAAGAGTCAGACATGACTGAGCAACTGAACAACAACAGCAAGATGTTTTTCTGGAATTCCCTTGCTTTTTGTATGATCCAATGAATGTTGGCAATTGTAGTCTTATACTGATCTGAAAGGAACTGTAGACTAGGATCAAAAGACTCAGGTTTGAGCCCTGTTGCTTCTTAATTTTGCAACATTGATCAATTAAAGTCCTTTGAGTTTTAGTTTTCTCCTTTCTGAGATTTTGCTACCTGGCTGGCCTATCTAATAGGTCCTAGTGTTGAGTATCAAATGAAATAATGAACTGAAAGTGTATTAAATTCTATAAAATGCTATGACATAAAATAATTCACATGAATGTCTTATGTATTGTAGACATATTAAATTAAAGCAACAAATGGTAGGCGAGGCGCCAGTATTGAATAAGGTTTAGAAGTGCAGCCCCTGAGTCCGACTCCCTAGGTTCAAACACTGACTTCATAACCTACTAGCTAAATAAACTTGGATAAGTTATGTAACCTCTCTGTACTTTTTTTTTTTTCTCCATACATAAAACAGGAAAAGTAGTATCTGTCTCTTAGGCTGTTTTAAGGATTAAATAAGACATTCCACAGGTTGTGCGTGGTACTGCATTCAGTACATTTAGGTATGCTATATTAAATAGAAATGTTTTTAATGGTCATTCTTTTCCAGAGGTTCAAATGAAACCAACAGAAGTAAGGAAGAGACTGAAGAGGACTCCATTAAATCTCCTGCCTTTTGAAAAATGTGTGAGCATGTGGATACGAGATGGTTAATGAAGTGGAGGAGGATGCACAGAGATAGTTTGAATCAACATCTTCAGTTCCTTCTCTATTACTTCTGAAGGGATAAAGAAACAACACTATCAGGGAAATTAGCCAAGAATATAGCAAGCCACCCCTCTTAATTTCCCTCCTCCTTCCCATTACTCTTTCTTTCTAAAATCTCAAAGGAATACTGGAAGTCAAGGACATTAGGAGAAATAGGATGACTAAAAAAAAAAATAGAGTAGGATATGCCATTCATTTTTCCAATTGTATTTATGACACATAGCATAATTGGATAATTAAACACCTGCAGACAATGTTCTTTGCTTTTCTGAGAACAACTTCTCCTCTTACCTCTGCCTCATGAACCTCAGAATGTCTTCCAGAACCCAAGAAGTCTTCCTAGCCATGTAGGCTGGCCCAACATCCTCTCTTCCACTGTGCTTAGGAATCTCTCTGCCCTTCTATGGCTACGTTTTATCAAACACTGAAACTGATTGGCTGTTGGTGAAATTTTTTCAGAGTATAAGTTCTCAAAGACAGGGACCAAACTCATCTTTAAATCCGTGAGGGACTACTCAGCCTATATTAGAACTCAATAAATGTTTACTGAAGTAGACTAAGTTGGTTTTCTTCTTGATTGTGTTAATGTATCTTAAATTTTAAATCACTTTTGAAAGAAGTTCAAAATCTAGTCTATAATTTTCTTGACCAAATTATTACTCATAAGACTTTATAGATGATTTCTAATGACACAAAACAAATATCTTTTAACCTTCAGAGTAAAAAAAAGAAAAATTCATTCTACACAATATAGAAGCTCCTAACTTGGTACACAGAAGAACTGTACAAAAAAGATCTTCACGACCCAGATAATCATGATGGTGTGATCACTCACCTAGAGCCAGATATCCGGGAATGTGAAGTCAAGTGGGCCTTAGATAGCATCACTACGAACAAAGCTAGTGGAGGTGATGGAATTTCAGTTGAGCTATTTCAAATCCTGAAAGATGATGCTATGAAAGTGCTGCACTCAACATGCCATCAAATTGGGAAAACTCAGCAGTGGCCACAGGACTGGAAAAGGTCAGTTTTCATTCCAATCCCAAAGAAAGGCAATCCCAAAGAATGTTCAAACTACCGCACAGTTGCACTCATCTCACACGCTAGTAAAGTAATGCTCAAAATTCTCCAAGCCAGGCTTCAGCAATACGTGAACCATGAACTTCCAGATGTTCAAGCTGGTTTTAGAAAAGGCAGAGAAACCAGAGATCAAATTGCCAACATCCGATGGATCATCAAAAAAGCAAGAGAATTCCAGAAAAACATCTATTTCTGCTTTATTGACTATGCCAAAGCCTTTGCCTGTGTGGATCACAATAAGCTGTGGAAAATTCTGAAAGAAATGGGAATACCAGACCACCTGACCTGCCTCTTGAGAAACCTATATGCAGGTAAGGAAGCAACAGTTAGAACTTGACATGGAACAACAGACTGGTTCCAAACAGGAAAAGGAGTACGTACGTCAAGGCCTGCTTATTTATATTCAGAGTACATCATGAGAAACGCTGAGCTGGAAGAAGCACAAGCTGGAATCAAGATTGCCAGGAGAAATACCAATAACCTCAGATATGCAGATGACACCACCACCCTTATGGCAGAAAGCGAAGAGGAATTAAAAAGCCTCTTGATGAAAGTGAAAGAGGAGAGTGAAAAAGTTGGCTTAAAGCTCAACATTCAGAAAACTAAGATCATGGCATCTGCTCCCATCACTTCATGGGAAACAGATGGAAACAGTGGAAACAGTGTCAGACTTTATTTTGGGGGGCTCCAAAATCACTGCAGATGGTGATTGCAGCCATGAAATTAAAAGACGCTTACTCCTTGGAAGGAAAGTAATGACCAACCTAGACAGCATATTAAAAAGCAGAGACACTACTTTGCCAACAAAGGTCCATCTGGTCAAGGCTATGGTTTTTCCAGTGGTCATGTATGGATGTGAGAGTTGGACTATGAAGAAAGCTGAGTGCCAAAAAATTGATGCTTTTGAACTATGATGTTGGAGAAGACTCTTGAGAGTCCCTTGGACTGCAAGGAGATCCAGAAACCGGTCCATCCTGAAGGAGATCAGTCCTGGGTGTTCACTGGAAGGACTGATGCTGAAGCTGAAACTCCAATACTTTGGCCACCTCATGCGAAGAGTTGGCTCATTGGAAAAAACCCTGATGCTGGGAGCGATTGGGGGCAGGAGGAGAAGGGGACAACAGAAGATGAGATGGCTGGATGGCATCACCGACTCGATGGACATGAGTTTGAGTAAGCTCCGGGCGTTGGTGATGGACAGGGAGGCCTGGCGTTCTGCAATTCATGGGGTCACAAAGAGTTGGACACGACTGAACGACTGAACTGAGCTGAACTGAACTTGGTACCATTTTTTTTTTTTTTTTGTAAATAAGTTAACGGTGTTGACTTAGATTTATAATACAACTTAAAAGGACCCACTTTGTCAGTTAACTTTGTATGTAGCCTTCAGATAGAATGCCCACATCTGTTCTAACTGCCTGCTATTACAATTGCCCTGAAGCTAAGTTCCTTAGGCATAAAGATGGATTTATTTATTAATTAATTGTATCCATTGCTCAGAATAGACTCTTCTTACTAAAAAGGGAAAAGATGAATACTCCCTTGATACAATTATAGTGAACTGTAAAACAGTTGTTTCTATTTTCCTCTGTTTACCTAACTCTTTGATTCAATCAAGAAAACTTTTTGCCAGGGATTTGTCAGCTTCCCTAAGACTAGAGACTGCTTGGCTACCTTCACAGGATGATTGGCAATTTTATCATGTGTGACTACAGTGGCTTATTACACATATACCACACGTATTTCCTACTTATATTCCACACAAATCATAAGTAACAACTATAAAGCTATATTACAAAATGAACAGTTTATAAGGCACTTATTTTGTAAAACAAACACAAATTATAGTACTACATTTCACAAAAATTTATTTTTCTTCCCTTCTCTTGTCACTGCTTTATACAAATATTTTAATACTGATTAGAACTTTGCCTGAAAAAATATATGCACATATTCCTCTCCAAACCCTCATATGGCACAAAATCAAGGATGTCAGTACTATGTTTCCTTCTTGAAATCTTCATAGTTCATGTGAAACAACAGCATATGCCCAGTAGTTTATCTATGCAATATTTTTGAATATGCAATGTTTATGTGATTGTGTATTCCTCAGCATAGAAAGAAAAACATTTAAAATTAAAATTTATCATAAAAATATCATAAATTCAACTGAATTGGGCACTTTCAGAAAAATTTTGAAAGCAGCAAAAAGCCAGTACTCAAGAATAAAAGGGAGAAAATTGGGTGACAATATGTGTAGGAGTATCTTCATCTTCAGTTGAGTAAGTATAATGGCTGAACTGGGTGCATTGACGTCCCCTCAGTCAAAGAATTATGGGTGCCTCTGGATCTATTTAAATATTTGTGCATTCATATTCTTGTGCACATTTAAGTAGTCACTGATGGTTATACAAAATAGGACACACATTCTCTTGCTAAATAATGCAATAGTGATTTCATTAAATTTGTCATTATTGAAAATTGTACTGTAGGAAATCCACCAGCCAATCATCTTCAGAAGCATTCAATTTGCTCATGTCCATCTAGAATGAAAGACTTGCTGCACAGCTGTGTTTGAGACTGTGTAATGACTTTAAATCTAGGACACAGACTCTTCTTGCATATCCAATCAATTTGTTAGGAGTTTGATCCTGTGCTAATAGGGCTGTGTGTATTTAAATTCTTCATTTAAAAATTGTATCTGAACTGAGAGAGTTTCACTTCTTCTTTTCCTACCTCTTTAACAAGTGATGCTGGGAAAACTGGTCAACCACTTGTAAAAGAATGAAACTAGAACACTTTCTAACACCATACACAAAAATAAACTCAAAATGGATTAAAGATCTAAATGTAAGACCAGAAACTATAAAACTCCTGGAGGAGAACATAGGCAAAACACTCTCCAACATAAATCACAGCAAGATCCTCTATGACCCACCTCCCAGAATATTGGAAATAAAAGCAAAAATAAACAAACGGGACCTAATGAAACTTAAAAGCTTTTGCACAACAAAGGAAACTATAAGCAAGGTGAAAAGACAGCCCTCAGATTGGGAGAAAATAATAGCAAATGAAGAAACAGACAAAGGATTAATCTCAAAAATATACAAGCAACTCCTGAAGCTCAATTCCAGAAAAATAAATGACCCAATCAAAAAATGGGCCAAAGAACTAAACAGACATTTCTCCAAAGAAGACATACAGATGGCTAACAAACACATGAAAAGATGCTCAACATCACTCATTATCAGAGAAATGCAAATCAAAACCACAATGAGGTACCATTACACACCAGTCAGAATGGCTGCTATCCAAAAGTCTACAAGCAATACATGCTGGAGAGGGTGTGGAGAAAAGGGAACCCTCTTACACTGTTGGTGGGAATGCAAACTAGTACAGCCACTATGGAAAACAGTGTGGAGATTCCTTAAAAAACTGGAAATAGAACTGCCATATGACCCAGCAATCCCACTCCTGGGCATACACACCGAGGAAACCAGATCTGAAAGAGACACGCATACCTCAATATTCATCACAGCACTGTTTATAATAGCCAGGACATGGAAGCATCCTACCTAGATGCCCATCAGCAGACGAATGGATAAGGAAGCTGTGGTACATATACACAATGGAATATTACTCAGCCATTAAAAAGAATTCATTTGAATCAGTTCTGATGAGATGGATGAAACTGGAGCCCATTATACAGAGTGAAGTGAGCCAGAAAGAGAAAGACCAATACAGTATACTAACGCATATATATGGAATTTAAAAAGATGGTAATGATAACCCTATATGCAAAACAGAAAAAGAGACACAGGTGTACAAAACAGACTTTTGGACTCTGTGGGAGAGGCGAGGGTGGGATGTTCTAAGAGAATAGCATTGAAACAAGTATACTATTGAGGGTGAAACAGATCACCAGCCCAGGTTGGATGCATGAGACAAGCGCTCAGGGCTGGTGCGCTGGGAAGACCCAGAGGGATGGGACAGAGAGGGAGGCGGGAGGGGAGATCGGGATGGGGAACATATGTAAATCCATGGCTGATTCATGTCAATGTATGGCAAAAACCACTATATTATTGTATAGTAATTAGCCTCCACCTAATAAAAATAAATGAAAAAAATGAAAAGAAAAAAATTGTATCTGAACTGAATGCTGAATACAGCCTTCAGACTTGATGAACTCAATTTTGCCTTTCCTTTCCAGAAGAGTTTATTTTTTTCTTTAAGAAGAAGACTATTGTTTCCAGAGGGATAAACTGAAGAGTAGAAAATGTCCATGTACCAGTGCTATGAATTTCTAAATGAGTGTGTGTTGATTGCAAAGTAACAAGATTCAAATGCATGAAGTTCATTGCCCCAAGTTCCAAGAAAGTCCACACAGTCTTAGAACAATGCTCTCTTACTAATTTTAGATTTATGACTAAATGCAGTGAGCTCTAAGAGCAATCCCAATTTCAGTGTAAGAAGTACCTGAGATAAAACCATCAGACAGAGCATAAACAGAAGACAGATGTGAGACTATGCCAGGAAATCAGAAGTTTATAACAAAAGGAAAGCAAGATCATGCAATTCTCTACTGTACAAATTCAATTAAAGAAACCTTTTTTTCTTAATTTTTATCCATTAGGAAACTCATGGGAAACTCAAAGTCTAAACTGATTTGTCTCAGCTGTCATCAAATGTTATGACTTCCTTGGTTTTGTAATCTTATGTTATAATTACACAGTCTTTTTTTATATGTCATGGTATTAATCAATATATGACTGCAAACATTCAAACTCTGCATAAAATCATGTCATTCTACCTTGTTTTCATAATGCCATGACACAGTATGAAAACTCCGCAAACCAGTGTTTGGCATGGAGCTGTTCAAGTCAAAACAGTGAATGAGGCATAAAAATGTCACGACATGATTATCATACCTCATGCAATGAGGATTATAAATGTCACATCCTAATTATCCAAGCTAGTGAAGAAGCAAAAATACTGTATACAACTACACTGATAATATAAAAATCTCCAGCGACTCAATTCAGTCAAATCCAGTTCCACCTGACCTTCAGAGGAAGGACTCCAGTGATAAAGGAATGACCTTTCTTACTTGTTTTGTGAAAGAGGCATGAAATGTGGTTATCAGTTTTGCGACCAAGTGATGATTGTGGTTATCAGCTAAGTGACTAAAGATTGAACCTCCAAACATCAAGCAAAAGAAGCCAGTAAGGAGGCCTAAGCTGTCAAGTTCTTGAAGGCAGGAGCTACATTTTACTCTTATCTTTCTGCTCAACATATCATCACATACATGGTTGTACAATTCCTTGAAAATATTTTTTTGAATTGAATTAACTGATTGGATTATGTGACTGATCACCCTACTCAGAGCAGTAGTTCCTCAAATCAATAACAAAACCAAAGCCACTTACTGGTATGTTCTGTTTTACAATCATAATTTGAAATTATGATTCTTAATGTGAACCATAATGTGAAAAGGCATACCATTTGAGCCTCTCAATCCTCTGAAAAAATGAGACAGAGTATAAACAAATGCCTAATTAAATAAAATCAGTAAGCTATATGTGTTTCACATATTAGTAATTGGTTTCTAAAATTGGAATTTTAGGCTATCAAAAGGTTGTCTTCTATGTATAAACATATAGAAACACAGTAGATGATGCTCATAGACTAAAAAAATGAGAGACAAATTTGAAATATATTTGAACAATGAATCAGGGCTGGAAAGTGGAAAAAATGTACAGAGAGAGACAGAAACAGAGAGCTCTTGATGAATTGAATTTTCTGACCCTTCTCTCTTCTGCATCCACTGATTTTCCTTTCTTTTCCCCCATGATTCTTCCTTCCTTCCTTTAATTTACATAATCTTTTCTCTGGGCAAAGCTCTAAGGATAATCATGAGAAAGAAAAGCCTCTACAACTCACTCAATGTTTCCTCAGCTCATTTCTACAACATTTTAGCAAGTACTCCTTATGACAGAGTGGTCAAATACACCATGAGAAAAAGGAGAGGGGGTCAAGGGTTTACTCTGCTGCTCATTCTCACCCCACAGAAGGAGTACCTGTGTTCATGTCACCTACTTCATCACAAATTAATAAAATAATTTGCTATATATTATCCACTATGAATTACCATTTAAAAAATAAAAATTAAAATACTCTGTAATTGAGCTTTTGTCATTTCCCTACAGGGACTAACTTAACAACTGGGGATTATTTTTCTACTTATTTTTTCCTATCTGTCTACCTACTTAGTGATCCATCTATCTACCTACCCAACAATCTATATTTTCTACCTATAACCTAAAATATATTCCTATAGGAATGAATAGGACACTCTTTACTTAGAAAGGAAATAGATACATGAAAGAACTGAAAAACAAATATTTCAGAATTTACCATATTTAAATGATAGTTTAGGCTTTAAATTTTCTGCATGTATATCCTGTATTTTTAAAAAATTAAATCAATAATTTAAAAATTCTTCCATTATGAAGCTATTCAATATCTTCTGTCTTGCCTCCTAAAATGTCGAGAACCTGAGAGCCAGTCTCATTTCTTATTAACTTTGAATTAGCTTTATCTATACATTATTATCAACACTTGGTAAATACACTTTTGATAGCATATTATTTACATTTCATTGCACATATTTATGTTATGATCAGCATGTAGAAACTTGACCATATATTAGAATATTAGAAATTACCAAGCACTGTATTGCCAACTCTGCAGGAAGCTTTAAGACATATATTGTTTCCTAAGAAGCTAGCTGTAAATACTTAGCAAATGAGTGATTTACTTTAGAAAAAGAAAGGTTATTTAAAAAGAAAATTCTGGAGGGAATTTTCAAATACTAACAACTCACAATGAATTTTGCTATTGAAAATAGAAAGAATGCCTTAGTTTGGGGGTATAAATTAGGTCTTTGACCCAACTGGGTATGAAACTGAGCCTGACTCTTCAGGCCTCTCTGTATATGACCCCCACCCTGGTATCCCTCAGCTCTTGAAGTAAAAGGCTTTGCTTTGGTCCCTTAGGCCTCCCCTCAGTCTCAGAAAGACTGGCTCAAGGGTTAATGATTAGAAAAATGTGAACATGTGGTAACAAGAAATAACAGTTGGACCAAGAAAACTAATAACAATTCAAACAATTCCAACTGATAACAATTCAATAAATCAACCATATAGCAGAGTCACAGAATCTTTAGTTCCTCCCTGAAGGATATATATGAGGATGCCTGACACGCATTCCTAAATTTTTTTTTTTAAACTAGAAACCAGACTCCACCAGATGGAAACTGCTGACCACAAGCATGTAGACCCCAGAACTGTCAGAACCAGAAGATTAATAACTGAGATTCCTGAAACATCACCTTGTTACTTCAGTTCAGTCACTTAGTTGTCTCCAACTGTTTGTGACTTGATGGACAGCAGCACATCAGGCTTCCCTGTCCATCACCAACCCCCAGAGCTTGCTCAAACCCATGTCCATCGAGTAGGTGATGTTACCTCACTATCAACCAATCAGAGGATTATGCATGAGCTGATCACCCACCCTGTGGCCCTTTTCCTCACATTGCCTGTTAAAACCCTTCCCTTCCCTGAAAGCCATTAAGTTCAGTTCTTTCAAGCAGGAAGAAACCAGTTCTACTTGCCTGGTGCCCAACAATAAACCCTGTACTTTCCTTCATCATAGTAGGTGTCAATAGGTTGGCTTTGCTGCACATTAGGGGAGTAGATCCAAGTTCAGTTCAGAAACAGATACTTTAGCAAATTACAGTCAGCCCTTCATCGCCAAGTATTCTGTGCCCTCGGATTCAACCAACCACAGATCAAAACTATTTAAAAAAATCCAGAAAGTTCCAAAAAGCAAAATTTAAATTTGCCACCCGTTAGCAACTATTTACATAGTATTTACATTGTATTTACAACTATTTACATATCATTTACATTACATTAGGTATTATAAGTAATCTGCCGCTGGGGCTGCTAAGCCACTTCAGTCGTGTCCGATTCTGTGCAACCCCATGACGGCAGCCCGCCAGGCTCCCCCGGCCCTGGGATTCTCCAGGCAAGAACACTGGAGTGGGTTGCCATTTCCTTCTCCAATGCATGAAAGTGAAAGTGAAAGTGAAGTCGGTCAATCATGTCCGACTCTTATAGACCCCATGGACTGCAGCCTACCAGGCTCCTTGGTCCATAGGATTTTCCAGGAAAGAGTACTGGAGTGGGTTGCCATTGCCTTCTCCGTGTAAGTAATCTAGAGATGGTTGAATGTATAAAGAAGGGTGTGCCTAGGTTATATGCAAATACTACACCACTGTATATAAAGGATTTGAGCACCCTCAGATCTGGGTAACTGTGGTGCAGCTGGGGGAGGCAAAGTGTCTTGAAACCAATCATCTGTACATACCAAGAGATGACTGTATGTTTCTAAAATCTGCTGTAATGATATAACCTTATAAAGCTTTCACTTAATATTTAGGTGTTTCTGTTCCCCTTGCTTCTGTCCTCGTGTAAAGTGTTTTCAGATCTTATACTATAAATTGGAGTTATATGTATGCTGAGGGTTTGAAAATCCAATATTTTGACAGTCACCAGTTCTGAAGGAGCTAGTATGGTAACCTAGATTGTATCATTATTAAAACCTGTAGTACATTTCACCTGTCTTATCAATTAGACTGGAAATCTCACAGGCTATAAGCATATTTTAAATAGGTAATGCTCCATTAACATAAAAAATAAGGCATTCCATATTCAAGAGGAAGAGACTTAAGAAGACAGTTACAAATGTATATTTACATAAGTAATATATAATTCACACACTATTTAGAGTAAATTGTATATGCCTGTTATTGTCAGATTTGTTTAGAATGACATTTCAATTTGAAGCAATTCATATATAATGAGCTTTCTGCTGAGGGTGGGCTGCAGAAGCTTTGAATTCAGATATGAGTGGCTCTCAAATGCAGCAAGATAGAAACACACAATCTGCAGACCTTGAGGTTTAAGACACATCAAGTTGCAGTGAAATAAACAGGTGTAACCACATAAGAGAAAACAATAGCCTTGCTGGCCATGTGAGATGCTTCCTGTGTGTATGGAACAGCTGAAATATTACCATTTCAAGGATCCCTGCCTTCTTTTTCTTCTAAGAAAAGTCTGCCACCTGCACAATCTCTGCAGAACACTTCAGAAGATATCTTTCACTTACCTAAAAGAAAGAACAACAACAAAAAAAGCATTTAAACATCATTTCATGGTGAATTTGTTTTTGCAATCTTAATTTAAAAACCCTTACGTTATATAATAGACATGTTTCTAAAACTTTGTATATGCATTGAAGTTTTGTAAATCAAATCCTGCTTTCTCCTTGTCTTAACATTATAGCATTAGATTATTTTTGATAATTTGATAGTTCATTGGTCATCTTCCATGATAAAATTATTTAAATATCTTGCATAGAGAAGATTTTTCTGTACTACAAGAGAACAATGTCATAATCAAATGCAGAAGGTAGACATTTTCTGGTCTTTTCATGCATTTAACGATTTAATCAATCTTTCATTCCTTCATTTATTCAACAAATACATATTGACTTTATATGCTGGCTATTATGCTAGCCCTGGAGGCGATCAGAACACTCACCCTGACCTTAAATGTCCTACAGTTCATCTAGTCATTCTAGACCAGTGGCTGTATGTACATCTGTCAAAAAGGACTAGACTCTGAAAATCCCTGTCCTTTGGCCCCTGGACATACTCAAAAGTCTAACACAGAAAAGCTGCATCTTTCTTTCGTCCTCATTTTTATGCTTAGTTTGCAGCATTATTGAAAAGCATGATTTTTGGCTAGAGAAACATGATCCAAAACAGGGAACAGGGAAACACAGGGACATAAGAGTAAACAGCATATTAGCAACCTGACGAACTGTCAGGAGGGACTTGGACTGCCGAGGTCATAGATGCTCATACCCAGATCCTAGCAATCCCCCACCATTGGCTCCACTGCAGAAGGCTCATCTGTCTGGCACTTTAAATGGTGTACTGAGACTTTTTAAAGGTCCTTGGTGTCACTGAATTTTGACTCTCCATTCCTCGGCATGAGAATGCCTCCAGTCACCAACCAGTTCTTATATCTCTTATGCTACAAACCAGGTGAGCCAAACAAGGCAGTCCAGACTCTAGAGGAAAAAAAAAAATCACTTTTTGCTTTAGATGAAAGCTATGTTGGTCCACTAGGGATTTATACTCTGGAATTTCTGATCTGCCATTGGATTTTGCTGATTTATATTCTATTTTATAATCCACAATGGGCATTGGAAGCTCCTGGCTCTCATCCCAACCAATCTGAAAACAAGGAATGAATTCCTTCGAGTGGACATATGACAAATGAAGCTGTTGTCAACATGCAGTAGAAGTTATCAGAGCTCTCACAGAGGCTTGTGAGCTGAGCCCCTGCGTGTAGTTGCTGTTCATTGGAGACTGAGCCAGGGCACTCTACTAAGTGAAATTGATTAGACGGGATGTGGTGAGTATGATGACTGCTACAGTGACTGCGTTTAGGAAGGCAGCTAGGACAGCAAGGAGCAACTTTCTGAATTCTTAGAGTCTACTCAAGTGGAAGATAGGTGTCTTCACTTAGGCATTTCAAGGTGTTTATCTGACTCATTTGATTCTGAAGTAAGAGTTTAAAAAACACAAGTTTCTCAGAGGTATCAAACAGTAAGCTTCCTTTATAACATCGCTAGTTATTCAATGCATCTGAGTATGTCTTAAGAAAGTTCTAAAGGACTATGAAAATATGAAGGGCTTTTTCACACACTACAACACTTGTCTTCATGCTCCCAGGAGTCAATGGATGAGCATCAACAAATCCCTATATAAAACAGGTATGCATAACTAAACCACTGCACTAGTATTAAAATAGGATTATATTGTATTATAAATTTCCACACTCTGACTTGTGAGAAAGAAAAATGAGATGCTGAATGCTTATGTGGCTGCTTGTGCCTTTGGATATTGACTAGTCTATGTCAAAAATCTGTAGATTAAGTAAAGCAATCAGATGAACTCTGTGATACCCAAACCTAATGTACCATAAACATATGTCTTGACAAAACTATTGACCATTTGAGGCTTAGTGAACTTGAGGTTAGTATTATTTAACTTAGTCTGAGGGTCTGGGTTCAATCTCTGGTTAGAGAACTAAGATCCCACAAGCCACACAGTGTGGCCAAAAGATAAATAATACATAAATAAACAAGAAATGCAATTTTTAAAAAGGGAGGGGGGACTTCCCTGGTGGCCAGTGGTTAAGAATCCACTTGCCAGTACAAGGAACACAGGTTCAATACCTTGTCTAGGAATGAAGATCTCAGATGCCACAGGGCAATGAAGCATGTGCATTGCAACTACTGAGACTGTGCTCTAGTAAGTGACTCTGCGAGCCATATGCCGTGTGAGCCACCACCGCAGAGCCCAAGCGCCGCAGCTGGAGAAAGCCCGTGTGCTTTCATGAAGACCCAGTGTGGCCCAAATAGAATTAATTAACTAGCTGATTAAAAAACTAAAAGAGTAGATCCTAAAAGTTCTCATCACAAGAAAATAATAATAATAAAGGAAGCAGCAGCAATCTGATATTCTGGAGGCAGTATCATGGAGTGATTAAATGAGTATGCTCTGGAGTCAGAATTGCTGGGTTTGAAAAGCTCCTTACACTACATATTCCTCAATTTCTTCATCTGTAACATGGTAATAATCCCTGTATCTACCTCACAATAGCACCCAGCCTATGTCTGTTCACAGGATCCCAGTACATGTTAGATATTATTCTTATTTTCTCTTGGATAATCTCAGCTACATCTTCTTTGCTTTGTTGCAGTAAAGGGGACATGGAGATAGAAATGGAAGAGGAAACTACATGTAAGTTTTCTTTTATGACTGGGCACAAAATTGGCTGAATGACAACTCTTTGGCAATGGCTTAGGGAAGTCACTGAGGGAAGGAGGTATCATGAAGATATGAGAAGGAAAATGATACATTAGAAGTATGTGATCTTTACTGCTTCCTGAACATTTCATAGGCAGGCTCTCATGGTTCCTCAGGGTTGCAGTGATGACATGGAGGCAAGAATAGGTAGAAGCTCATGCAGAATCTCTTAGCTCACAGGCAGGTACAGCATTCTGTGTCTTGGTATTGCTGGGATACTTATTAGTAAAACTTTCAACACAATATTCTGGCCAGGAAGTAAATGAAACAATTTTTTTTTCAGGTTGTTACTAGAATAAAATGGTAAAATTTTAATAATGTTTCAGTGCCTAGATTATTGTCAACAAAAAGAGAAAGAAGTGTTAGGAGAAAGTGTGACCCCCACAGCATGTCAGCCTTTGTTTCTAGAACCTGGAGCAAAACTACAACCAGAGGTCTACATGCCATATGTCTAAATATTTAATCATTATAAACAAAGATAACAAACTTAAAAAGACATATTTTATCCTACTACCTTGATGATATGCCTTCATGATGACCTGTAAGATTAGGTTAAAATTTAAAATTCTAAGACCACTTGGAATTCTGTACCAGAATGTGGTACCACAAAGAGAACTGGCCCTATCCCTGACCTCTGACCCATGGGGTTCCTCCTGTTTCTTCCCATCCTTGTTTCAGTCAACACTGTAGGGAGACACACATTCATGAGGACACCCACAGATGACACATTTAACTTTTATCTACACCCATGCAAACAACTGCAACACTGGCCACCCCTCTGGCCTAGACATGCACACACTAGTGGTAAAGGTTGCCCTTGGATGAACAGACCCACGGAAGAGTTCCTGCCAGACCCTGCAAGCAGGTTCGGAGCTACTAGGACAGGGAATTTAGGAGTCCTCTGAATCTGGATCACAGACTACAAGAGGTGATGCAGGCCCTGGATGGGCATATGTCTTTGACCTTTAGAGATTCTTCCACCACTTGAGAGGCATGTAGCTGATGGAGAGGAGGATGCTCTAAAGCAGGAGACTCGTGGAAGCATCCTCCTTATCCAAGGTTAAAAGCCATACTGCTCCATGGAGTCTTGGGTAACATTCACAAGGGAGAGTAAAATAGATTTTCTAAGAATAACCAAGGTCATTATTGCCTTTCAAGTGTATATTGAACATCAACCCTAAAAGATTCTCCCCCACACACTCTAATTGCATCCCTCCCGCCTCACTCATTGTCAGCCTTGTTTTTGGTTTTTGCTGCCTTCTGACAACTGTGATTTTCTCTGTTTTAAAAGGAAATTTACCACTTGGAGAGCACGACAGGCAACTGCCAAATAGTTGCAGCTAAACAAGAACAAGACAATATAACCCAAAATGTCTTCTCCAAGGAACCCTGGATATATGACGAACAAATACCCAAACTGGAAATTGGCCAGGCATTGAAACTAATCCTGCCACTCCATGAGATGTGTCATGGGATCCTCAACCATCACCTTTGATGGGTTTTAAGTCTCCTCTGATGGATATAAGTACACGATCCCAAGAACACAGTGTGAGAAACAAATAGTTCAGTGCTGATTCATGAAAACCATTCTTGCAATGATATTTTTCATAGGAGAGCTCCCACTGGAAGTTCCACATAAATCAAAATCATAAATAAATAATATTGTGTAAGTACTAAATGGACCTAACATCCCTAAGATAGTTTAATCAAAGCTTCAGGCATTTGAAAATCAGATTTGTTTTGATTTTCTTCAGGCTTCATTTTTTACTTCATGATAATGAAACAAAAGCTTTCCTAAAAACAGACAAAAATGAATCACTGCTACCTCAGGTAAAAGTCATTCACATTTCCTGCAAAAGTCACCTTGTGAACTTAATGTAATCAAAACAACAGGAGGAAAATTCTAAACTCTTGTTAAATAACCATTAATTATTTATCCGAAGAGTCCATTGCTTATGAGTAGATGAAATTCTTGGCCTGGAGAAAGAAACAAATAACCAACAATGCTTTTTGTCTGTTGAGGTTGTTGAAGTATAATTGCAATTTTTTATCAAAGAGAGTCTACAGAAGTGCTGTGAAAAGGCAGAATTTGGCCTATGTTATCTACGTGAATGGGCTACACTGCTATGTGGATACAGTTAGCCTGGATGATAACACAGGTATAGCCACTCTGCTCTCAGCCAGTATTCACACTGGCTGGTTAGAAGGAACTGCAGCAACGAATGAAGCTCAAACGGTAAAGAATCTGAATCTGCCTGCAGTGCAGAAGACTCAGGTTTGATTCCTGGATTGGGTAGGCCCCCTGGAGAAGGGAATTACAGCCCACTCCTATATTCGTGCCTGGGGAATACCATGGCTACAGTCCATAGGGTCACAAAGAGCCGGACACTACTGAGTGACTTTCACACTTAAATACTACAAAAGACTAAAAGTATAATAAGGATAGTCTTATACTTAAATGACTCTTTATAATTAAATTTTTTTTACCATATATCTCATTTCATCCACAAGAAAATGATGTGCAATACCGTGCCTAGAAAACATTCTCATCCATCATCTGTCTTTTACAGTTTTCTGTTCCATCTCTAAAGCATAAATGGAGAATCACCTCCACTGATAAGGGAGGGAACGACAGAGCCCGGACTTGACTCTTGTTCTTTCCACCAGGCTTCATTTTCTCCAAGAGCAGCCTTTGGGATTTACACATAGAAGTAAACATCATGAATGTCCTAAACTGCATTTTATTTTACCTGAATATTTATTCATACCCTTTTCTCTCCAAATTAAAGGATGAGACTGTAGGGAAGAATCATTTGCATAACCAGTTATGGAAACAAACTAGTCTTAATTAACTTTCCCTTCCCTTTAATTCGTCTCTGTGTTGTCATCATTTTCATCTTTTTAAGTTCCTCTAATTGATTTAATGGAATTATTCCTTTGTGCTAATTCCCTCATATTATTTATGTGTGAATTTATTGATTTTTACTCATTAGGTCCCCCAAAAGGTCAGATGACAAACTCTTTATCTTTTACTATTGCATTATACATATTTTTATCTGTGGTAATTTAGGATTTTGGGACAAATGAAAATTAGCACCAAAGATATAAACTAAATCAACAATGACAATTAGTAAAACTTTTTCATATTTCTGTGTGAATATCACATCTACTAGTATCCTTTGCATCAAAATTTACTTAACTGCAATTGTTCTTTCTAAATTTCATCACCCTCTCTTCCACAAACTCAGACCAAATTATTTAGCTTGCTTTCTTTGACATTCACCACTTTAGGGGCAATTGAATTTACTTTTCTTTTTCTGTCATCATTTAAAACACTTCTATTCTATAGGTGAAGATACATTAAGAAACTTTCCTGAGCTCATACAGCTAGTAAGACTGAGCCAGGAATTAAGTCAATTGCTGGATGTGAAAGACCTTCCTCTTGACCACCTGCAATTTTGTCTGTAGGAAACATCCTCACTCCTCACCATCTGCCTTCGACATTTTTTTTCTTCATTCCATCTATAAACCACAAGTGGGAAAAAGGCAATGAAGCATAAAGCAGTGAAAGGAAGGAGGATTTATGAATATTTTCTTCAATAATAAAGCGATCGGTATGTGTGTAATAGACTGAGGCGATTCGTGTGCTTGTCCCTGGTGTTCTCCACCAGTGATTCTGATTTCGCACATGCCACAGATCAGGCCCCATGATCAAGGTCTTTTCTCACACACTCATGTATCCATTATCTAGGAACCGTCCCAAGTTTCATTTTGCTGAAATGCTATTCTACTCACACCCAGATTTCATAGGTAACTAACCTGACTTTGTTCACTGCCACCCTTGAGAGCCGAAGATGCTTCGAGAGTTGCCCCTTTAGCTGCTACACCATCTCCATAACTACTGTGCTTCATCCTTCACGTCCCCTGCTCCCCCTCTTTGCCCCCTCCCTTTTGCAGCATGGATGGAGGAGTAAATTACATTATCTTCCTCTGCTCCATAAACTATGTCAATTTCTGTGGAAACAATATTAAATATGGTAATTTCCCCTCTCTTTTCCTTAATCCATTACATTCTCTAACCTCAATCACACCCGAACTTTGAAAGAAACAACCACAAAGGCGTCTGGGTAATGTTATTATGCTAATTTGCTGGCGCTAATCTGTAGAAATCACAAAGTAGCTATGAGAGTGGGGAATCTCTGGAAGAAAGCATGGTATCCCCCTCGCCCCAAGTCCTCCCTGTGCCTGTAGCCCACCTGAGCAGCGCTCTGTCTGTTTGGAGGCTGCCACCCAACACCTGCACCTCTCTCACCTGAAGAAGCGACTGTCAGGGTTGACCTTGATCTTCTGAACTTGGCCCAGGAAATAGAAGAAAGAAAGAGAATTCTAGTAGAGGATCATGTGTCCCTCTGGGAGGGAAGGTCTGAAAGCAATTATTGGGAGCAGTATTTCACAAAAGGAGCAAGGTGTCAGCCTTTTCTAATCCACAGTAGGGAAGCTGTAGAGCAGAAAAGTTTAATGCGGTGACAGTACCACAGAACACTGAGTTACGAGGCTGCCATTTTGTTTCTCTGGCCCACCCTGCGGTTACGCTTTCCTGCGTGTACTTTACTTAACATGCCAGAGGTTGCTCAACTGCCCTCAGGTGGCCTCAGTGCTCAGACCAGGATCCCCTGGGAGCTAGCAGGAACCACAGAATCACAGAGTGGAAAGGGACATGTTCCAAAGTGAAAGAAGACAAAGCTGGCCATGTAGAGCAGCTTCCCATCTCTCGGGTGCTGGGGTTGACCTTGATGCTTATGAGAGGAATGGAACTCTAACACCTAAATATCTCCTTTGAACTCTTAAACTTGTTTGTACTTACTGCACTGTCTACATGGGTCTGGAAGAAAGTATTTTGCATCATTTCAAATCTATGGTAATGTTCATACAGAATCATATTTATTTTAGAAATGACAATCTCGTATATTCTAATTGGAATTAGGTATAAATAAATAACCCTCATCTGTCTCCAATTCAGACACACTGCTCAGCTTGAAATTTGTCTAATAATTAGAGCAAAAATGCAAAGGTAAACCATGCATAGTGATGTTTTATTTTGACATAGCCTCTCAATTTTTCTGCAGTTATAAATGTGTTGAATCCAGCTATATTCTCCCACATATATTTCAGCAAAGTCTCTGCATTATGACAGCACACATGCATTAATTATCTAGATGTTGCTTAACCCTATAGTACTGAAAGTACATTATATGACGTGGAAGAACATTAGAGGTTGTGCACATTGTTAATTCATGTGACAGTAGTGGGCTGAGTGCAATGGGAGGCAAATGTGACTGAGGGTTAAGTGCCAAGTCTTCCAACACCTATGTGTTTTTATTACAGCACTGGTCACTGAAGGAACTTTATTCTATGGTGAGATTTTTGGTGATGGTTTTTTTTCATGTGTTTAACATTTTGAATCTAGAAAATGAGCCAGTTTGCTGCAGATAGCCATATCACTCCATAAAATAGAGTTGTGTGAAGGGTAGGAAAGAGTGTGTTAGGAGTAGAAACTAGTAATAGAAAGCCAGACTGATGGGAAGCTTTGCTGAAAAGAATGCTAGCCCAAAACCAGAGAACGGTACAGTTGTTAGCTATTAAATACAGTGCAGCACAGTGGGGGAGAAACTGACATCCGGGGGAGCCCAAGAGTGATCTGAGCAGAAGGAGGGCTCCTAGGCTAAGCCGCATTGTCTGTTCTCTTCCGGGTCACAGCACCACTGGTCCAGTCCGGAGCCTCTTCCTCCCTCTCAGGGACAGATTGCAGCATCCTCCACCCTCCCTAACTGCAGCTGGTACACCTCTCACATCCAGTCTCCAGAGGCTTCACACTTCCCTCCTTCACAACTTCAATCTAATAACAGCAGTCCTTCATCAGAAAAACACCACGATGCCTCCATGATAAACGGGAACCCCCTTACATGGGTTCAAAGCCTTTCACAATCAGGCCATACCCCTCCTGCCAGCCTTTCGAGATACCAGCCCCCTCTATGCAGTTCTCACAGGACCCACAAAAGTTCTCCCCACAAAGTTTATCAACTTCCCCACACACATGTCTCTTGTCACAGAATTCCCTTTTCCTGTAATGTGTGATCTCTTTCTCAGGCCTGGCAAAACTCGACATTCTGCCAGCTTGGTTCAACTGTTCTTCATCCTCTGAAGTTGTCTGCAACGCTTCTCTCCTGACCTGATTCCTATCACAAGCATTTGTGTGTGGGACCGCAACCCTATGCCCATAGCATCTCCTTTTTATCAACCACCATGTTGTCTTGCCATCCCTTTAGTTGTATATGAGCCTGTCTTCCTCCACTAGGTGGCCAGGTCCTCAAGAGCAGAGAAGGCAACTGAATGATTCTGGGTGTTCTGATTCCCAGAAGAGCTCCTTGCACCTAGCAGGTGCTGAATTAATATCTGTAGACTCAAAAGACTTCATTAAGCCCCATTCAAAGGAACAAAGCATCTCCATTCTACCTATTCAGCGGTGCTCCACAGATAACAGTATGGATCACTTTAACCAATATATTATGCTACATCTGTTTGGCGCATTGTAATTCCCTGAGAGCGACAGCAGAACACAAGGAAGAAAGGAACCCGCAGAAATCTCAGTGTCCCGAAGGCAGAGCTTTGACGGTGTCGGAAGCCGCTTGGGGATGTCTTCTGTTGTCTTTCAACAGAAACAGTTACAGCAGGCTTTGGTAAGGGAGAGAAAGCTAAAACAGCTCTAATTTCCCCCGTCTCCTAAAACTCCTCTTGCTTGGCAGAAGCTCTCCATGTGTGGGCGGGCCTTTGGGACAAATCTCTCCAGGGCTGCCAGGTAGCTGCTTTCCCCGTGTCTGATGAGGCCTCCTGTCAGACTCCCTCCATCCCCTCCACCTGCCGAGTTACGAGTTACAGGAGGATGAACTGACATTACACTTAAAATAGCAGAGGTTAGATGTGAGACCTGGGTGCTTTCATAAGTGAGCACATTCAGCCCAGTTCCCCCGGGGGTAAAACCAATAAGGATATTGACATGGGAAACTGATTTTATCTTTGTAAGATATTCCTAAAGCATCTCTAAAAACAATTTCCACAGTAACATTTGCCTTTTCCTTTTCTACCTTGAGTACCCCCTTCTGACCATCCAGCCTCCAAGCTGAATGCAATAACAGTGGTTCCAGAAGAGTAAACAAGGGAGGAAGAGAGCAGTTTAAAAAAAAACAAAAACAACAAAAAAAATCCCTGCTCTCCTGTACAGCATTTTGAGTTAAGCGTTCAGCTGAATTGCTTAGGAAATGAGAATCCGCTTCCAGACGGCTAGGGGGAGCCCGAATACAATTCAACTCCCTCATAAACTGAACTCATTTAAATTTCCTGTCCTGCAGCATGAGAGTGTCTTTTGAAAGTATCTTCTTTCATTGGTTTGGGCAAAAGTCTAGGCGTCTCTGATTGGAGGATGGAAAAGTAAACGCAGCAGAATCCCCCAGATACATTCTAGGGTTGCTTTTTTAAAAAAAATGGTGTTTGTATCAGACTGTCCGATGATACTGTTTCTTGCAGTTGTACAAAGCCACAGCAGGAGTAACCAGGAAGATCATTTCATAGCTGGATTGGAAAATTCCAGATAGAGACAGTTTGCAGCTGGCTCGTTCTCTCTACCTAACCCACTTGTTCTATGCTTAGTCTGATGCCTTCTGTAATAGCACTTTTTAATCTTTTTCAGCGTGTGACTGGGCTTCATAATTCATTTATATATTCTTTGAGCTTTCAAATGAAAAATTTAGGTAGGTAGGAGTGAGTTTGTAACATATAAATCAATAACAATATTCCTAAAACAAGTAGGCTAGAGTCAGTTCCTAAATTACCAACAGGTAGTTTGCATACTGGTTTTTTAGAAGTATACCATCATCCTTTAGAAATAAGAAAATTTCAGACAGCAATGAAAAATTGTCATTAAATACAAAGTACTTGATCCTAAACTGAGACGCAAAATAATATAATAGAGTTGCTTTATTAATTGTGTGAACTTTCAACAAGCCATGTAACTTGACTGATGATGACTTCACTTCAAAGTGAGGACACTTTGGGTTATTTTGAGGGTTAAAGGAGAAAATGGTTATAAAGTGCTTGCCACATTGCTCGGCACACATAAATGCCTGATATGCTTAGCTATCCAGAACCTGACATAGTGCTTGAAGCAAAATAAGTACTCAAAAAAATCTTAAAAAAAAAAAAAAAATGAATGAGTGAATATGTGAAGGGAATTTCACATATCTTCATGGGAAATATACTGGATCCCATGTTCCTGACCACCTTCTCCCATCCCCTGTTGTTTTGCTAAACTAACTTAACTATTCCTTGAGTAGTAATGAGGATTCCTCCAACTCTACTCCACTTACACAGCTTCAAGACCCAGTAAGCATAAGGGCTTTGGGTAGAAAGAAGAGGAGTGAATCTTTGGGGTCGGGGGTGGGGGAGAGGGGGGCATCTGTCAGTGGTTTTGGTCCAGAGTAGAAAAAAGCGTATAAATACTACTCTTGAGTCCCTCAAGATATAAAGAAAGGAAAAGGCTCAGATTAGGGATCTAGGGAGAACCCAACAGCATGAAGGATTTTATCAGGGAGAAAATCATATGTATAGTAAGGAAAAAGGCAGGAACCCCAGGAGTACAAAGAGAGGACTGACAGGGTGAAGGGAGAAGGAATATGCTGAGATGAGATCTGTCATAGGATAGTGGGTAGGGACAGCAACAGCATGAATTATGTCCATTCATAATTACCTTTAACAAGCAAAAGGTAAGACAAAGGGCAGAAGGAAGAAAATCTCTCTGCCTAGGAACAGTTTAATCTCAACAGCAGGATGGATAGCAAGGTAGAAACCATACTTGGACAGGTGGTTCAGATGAGGTGATTATATTATTAATTCACCAAAGCTCACAGCCTCTGGAGGTGGGGAGAAGTCACGACTTCTGTTCAGGTAGGAGAAATTAGAAAGACACCAGATCGACAAAGCTGGGGGACATAGAAAGAAGGCAGGCAGAGATCCAGTTGGAGGATGGTACCATCAACGAAGCTCAGTGAGGCCGGCTTCCCAGTGACCATAGTGGAGGAGAATCCCCTCTGCACCGTAGCAACTATAGCATCCTTGGCCCATTCCCTTTATTTCCCCACTGGGGACTTGAAGGTCAGGCTTGATGTTTCTGGCCTGGCTGTACACCACTGTCGCCGTACTCAGTGAAGTGCCTAAAGACAGGTTTACCTCACTTGGGTAGATCATATTTTCCCTCAATCCTGTGAGTAAGGCTTCCCCGAAGTCTTTTACCCACTTTGTCTTCTTCTAGAAATGCATACTCTTATGGAATAGAGACTAGACTTTAGCAGGAAGCCAGGCCCAGTGTTGATGGTCTCCAGCGTCACCTTCAATGATAAGGCATGAGGGCTGGACCTACTTAGCACAAGACAAAGGACCCCATCCCTGAACAGGGATATCTGCCCTGTGAAGATTTCCCTGTTAGTCAGAGTTTACATTGCTAAGCACCTTAAATGTCGGCCTGGTAATTTAATAGAAAATACAGTAAAACATTCCGAGTACTTCCATACTTAAAATTATAGAAGCTGAGTGGACATGCTTTGCTTAACACAAAGGAAAACTTTTCTAGATCTAGTTCCCATATATTTGTGAGTAAGGAAAGTCTATTTGATTTCAATTCTGCTGTATTTCATGTCATCGCAAAGATAGAATGTGCACCAGTGCCTAGAACAGCACCGGCATGAAAGAGGCAATGGGTTTTTACACTTTATATATGATGCGTGACTCAATTTGCCATCTTGGGGGAAAAAAAGCCAGCAACAAACAAATTTCACAAACATTTTTATTGTTATGATTTTAAAGGGTTAGTGAAAATTACTGAGATATGTGATTTCTCTGAGGGAGGTTACTACATCTGGAATTAAATGCTTAAATAATGTGCCCCTTAGTATTCTGAAGATTTTTCTGAGACACAGAAATATTCATTCACTGAACACGTCAGTGTGTCTGTCTTTCTGTTTATAAGATGAAAACTGCTATTCAAACATATAAAGTTGCTGAGAGAACTAATAAAATGCCAAGGACAGGGGGGAAAAGTGTTTAAATGGATATGTATGCAATTTTATTCAAATTTAACATGCATAGTTATATGTATTTATACAAATTTAATATATGTAGTGCTGGGAAAGATTGATGGCAGGAGGAGAAGGGAATGACAGGGGATGAGATGGTTGGATGGCATCACTGACTCAATGGACATGAATTTGAGTAAACTCCGGGAGTTGGTGATGGACAGGGAGACCTGGCGTGCTTCAGTCCATGGGGTCGCAAAGAGTCGGACATGACTGAGTGACTGAACTGAACTGCATATATGTAGTTATATATAATTGTATTCAAATTTAATTTATATATCTACCATTGCTTTTTTCTAGCATATCGGGAGTACAATACATGGAATATATGTATATGGAAGTGGGACTAAGTAACAAAGGCTTTAATTTGACATCTCATTGCCATGTGCTTGGTTAAGCTACTAACCTTTTCTGAACTTCGGTTTCTAGGAGGTCCTGATGTGAAAATTCATATGAAAACACTGTGTAAACAACAAAGCATTTTATAAATGTCTGTTTTGCTGGAACCTAAAAGGATCCCGGAGCATAAAACATATAGTTTAAAGACATTAAGCCACAGGGGGATTTCTTTTTAGGTTACAAATGCCTAATTTATATTCCAAAGATTAGAATATAGAGGTATTCCAAAGAAAAAGTGTTAGGCTTGAAGTAGCAAATAAGAACATAGATTATATATGTTAGAAACACGTTAAGTATCTTCTCTTTCCACCCAAAGAACAAGCAAGGACTTAAAGACTTTAAATTCAGAGGGGAGGAAAAAAAGGAGTGGAAAGAAAAGGCTACCGGTAACACATGTTATGAAGTGGATCTTTATAGGAATACATTTTCTATAGCAGGCAGCATGGATGATGACTGCCATGGATGTCATCAGAGGACTGCCAGAGATGCCAGTGCTTGGCTTTACTTTTCTTCTCTGCATAGAGTTCGTGGACTCAGACTCTGCCATAGAGCCACGGTAAACAGTGCCCTGCACTCTCTCTCCTCTCCACTCCTTCCCTTTCATATCGCCCTTCCTTTTGCCTCCTTTGTAGAGGGCAAAATCTTGTGACTGGTGTAGGCATGTCAAGAGGCCCTCTGATTTCAGGGGTAATTTACCCACTGGGGGCTTCCCAGGTGGTAAAAGAATCTGCCTGTCAATCCAGGACGCATAAGAAATTTGATCCCTGGGTCCGGAAGATCCCCTGGAGAAGGGCATGGCAACCCACTCCAGTATTCTTGCCTGGGGAATTCCCGTGGACAGAGGAGCCTGGTAGGCTACAGTCCATGGAGTTGCAAAGAGCTGGACAGGACTGAAGCGACTTAGCATGCACGCATACCCATTTGACTTGTGTGCACCCTCTCCAACACTCCTAAGAATCCTAAGAGACTCCAAGAAGTTAAAAGCTTTCCTTAAAGTGACACAGCCGGTGAGAGAACCAGGGTTGACATTTGAACCTGGTTGGCTTCAGTGACTCTGTGTGTGTGTTAGTAGCTCAGTTGTGTCCAACTCTTTGAGACCCCGTGGATGTAGCTTTCCAGTGTACTGTCTGAGACACCAAGGACTGTATACTCTTTTTTTGTTTGTTTGTTTTGTTTTGTTTTGTTTTGTATACTCTTTCCCAAAGAGCTTAGGAAGAGAGTTCTAGGGGTGTGGAATTTGATGTAAGGAAAGAAGGCATAAAGGGGACAACCAAAGAAGTGTTAGGAGGTTGGCAGTCCCTTCCCCACATCACTTGTTTTTCTAGAATAGCAGCTCAGGCAATACAAGGAAAACATAGACTTGCAAAAGAACCCATTAGGCTGATAGGCCTACAGAGAAAATGACAAGAGCTACTCTGTGGAAGAAGGAGTGAATATCAAAGGCTTGCCTCTGACTAGAAGGAGACAAATCTGCAGCTAGAACCAGAGTGGGAGGAATGAGCTGCCCCACCCCCGACAACCCACCCCTGACAGCTGCAGTAGACGCATCATTTACCCTCCTGGTGACCCTGACCTCAGGGCTACATTTTTATTCAATATCAGCTTGCTGCGCTCAGGAAACCTTTTTACCCTTTTCGCATTCTCTGTTACGTCTTTCTACATTTATATAACAAACTATAACTCATGTCCTGGTCACTTTTAGAGGATGCTACTGTAGTCATCTCCTTCCCTTTTGCCACACATGCCCTGCCTGTGTGATACCTTCCTTCCTTCCTCCCTCCTTCCCTCTTTCTCTTCCTTTCTCAAATGTTAATTGAGCTGCTTCTGTGGGCACTGTGGTAGACACTGGCTCTGCCAGACCTATATAGTTCCCGATGTTAGTCAATCAGCTATGTCCGACTCTGCAACCCTATGAACTGGGGCCCATCAGGCTCCTCTGTCCGTGGAATTCTCCAGGCAAGAATACTGAAGTGGGTTTGGCATTCCCTTCTCCAGGGGATCTTCCCAACCCAGGGATAGAACCCAGGTCTTCTGCATTGCAGGCAGATTCTTTACCATCTGAGCCACCAGGGAAATCCAGATGGTTCTCACGGCACTTGCATTTCCATTCTTCTCCTGTTTTCCTGTTTTCTTTTTATACATGATTTTTAAATGAATCCTTTTGGCCAAATGCTGAAATCAGACTCTTTTCCCCTCATTGTCTTTGGAAGGGATCATCCATCTTCCTTTTTTTTTTTTCAATACAGCTTTTCCAATAAGTCAAACAAAAATTTGCATTCAAGAAGTTTTTTTTTTTTTTTTTCAGGTGTCCTTAACATGAACATGGGTCATTAAGGAATTTATAACTGGACTTCATTTATTCTATCACCTCCTTGAAACTATAAGTAAAATTTTGTTTATGTAGGTGTAGATAATTTTTTCTGAAAATAGTTTTCATCAGATTTTCAAAGGAGTCTACAACCTACAAATAGATAAGAACAACTGAGCTATTTGAAGGCAATGGTGATAACATTTCTAAAATTTGTTGTCTTTATAGGTGTTAACATGAGGCTGCCTCTCATACATCATTTGATTCCATGAAGATCATAATTGTGATGGACACAAATGAAGACTATTATCACTGAGGATGACTTGATGGTACATTTTAAAGTTTGACTTGTCTCAACATGATACAAAAGAAATTGGAATTACAAGAAGGAGTCAATATAAAATTTAATTTATGATGTATGTTCTACTTTAAATGAATCCATTATAAACTGTATTCAATATAAAGCATTTTGATGCATTCACACAGTAATAAAACACATCTTTATGGATCACTGGGGGGAAAATGTTTTTGAAAGAACAAAAATAAGCAATACATATATATATTTTAAGTCAGCTTTGCTTAGTACAGCCCTATAGACATGAGGAGCTGGATTCTTGCATAATGGGATCTGATTTAGAGTTGATTATACTATACAGAGTAATAGTTCAGTGATACCCTTTGGTTTAACATGCCCAAATAATCCTTCTTTCTACATTTATACACAAGAGATGTACAGCCTATTCTTGCCTTGTCTATACAGTGGGGTATAAGAAGCCTCCAGGCTGAAAGAGTTAGCTGGCCACATCCTAGAAGGAAATTCTGGAGGTGACATCCACTTATTTGAGCATGACTAACTCCTCACCCTTTTACCATAGTGACATCAGACCAGCTCAGTCCAAATGAGTAAGAAACAGGATTAAGAGTTCTACACCCTTGGACTTCCCTGGTATAGTGGTTAAGAATATGCCTTCCAATTCAGGGAAGAGGATTTTGATTCCTTGTCCAGAAAGATTTAACATGCCTGAGAGCAACTAAGCCCAAATGCCACAACTACTAAAGCCCATGCGCCCCAGAGTCTGTGCCCCACAACATGAAAAGCCACTGCAATGTGAAGCCTGCTCACCACAGCTAGACAGTAGTCCCTGCTCACCACAACTAGAGAAAGCCATGCGGCAACAAAGGCCCAGCACAGTCAAAAATAGAGTCCTCAGTCCTTGATGTTCATTAAGTAAAAACTAAACCCTGCATCAAATCATTCTCACACATGACATTTCAGGTGGCAACACTAGGTTAATTATTCTAGAAACTAGATTAAGGTGCAACAGGCAGTGGAAATACCAGCCTCATTGCATTGGCAGCATATGGAGGAATGAAACTCAGAAGCTTATAGAAAACAAACAAAAATCATCATATCAGTCAATCCATTCAGTACTTCAAACAACAAAGATGTATGTGACCCACCCTAAGCTATGTATCTAAGTGAAAAGAAAACCTGTGTGTGCGCTCAGTTGCTTCAAATGCGTCCAACTCTTTGGGACCCCATGGACTGTAGCTGGCCAGGCTCCTCTGTCCATGGGATTCTCCAGGAAAGAATACTGGAGTGGGTTGCCATGCCCTCCTCCAGGGGATCTTCCTGACCCAGGGATTGAACCCACATCTCTTAAGTCTCCTGCATTGGCAGGCAGGTTCTTTACCACTAGTGCCACCTGGGAAGCCTGAAAAATAAACCCTATGTTCACACAAAAACACTTTACCCTAATGTTTATAGCAGCTTTACCTATACCACCCCATAAAGGAAATAACCCTGACTGTCCTTTTACTTGGGCGTGGATAAACAAACTATAATACATCCATACGGTGGGATACTAAGTAATAAAAACGAACAAGATATTGATGCATGTTACAACATGGGTGGATCTCAGCTTCATTGTGGGAATTAAAAGGAGTCAGAGTCAAAGGACAAATACTGCATCATTCCATCGATGTGGCATTCTGACAAAGGTAAATTATGAGGACAGAGAACAGATTAGTCATTGCCAGCAGTAAAGAATAGAGAAGCCTTAACTACAAAGGATTAATGCAAAAATGTGTGTATGTGTGCATACATATGTGTATTTGTGAAGGGGAAGGGGCAATGGAACAATTCCACACCTTGCCTGTAAGTGGTGTTACACGATTCTCCATCTGTCCTAATGCAGAGAAGTGTACACCAAAAGGAGTGGATCTCACTGCATACATACCGAAAAGTAAATTTTGTAGAAAAGGATGGCAATAAGACAGTCCAAGTTCAAAAGCAATTCAATTCCATTGCTTTTCTTGGACACTGTGAGGAGTTCTGAGACAGAAAAGCAAACAACACATTACCAAAATACAAAATCCTTTCCCTTGACCTTAAACATCGCAAAATAATGAGCACAACAAGCTCATTGGGAGAAATAGAAAAAAAAAAAAGAAAAGAAAAACTTTAGTAGCTATAGGAGAGGTGTGTGTGATTTAAATGATGAGGAAAATCTATTATTACTGGGATAGATTTTCCTGTCCTGGTCACTTTTGTCAGAAATGTATCCTCGTAGCTGTGACTTTTGCCAATAAAACAAATCCAGCTCCCCAGAAGTGAAGGAAGCTTCCTCTGGGGGGTTGCCCAGGCTGCCCCTGGAGGTTTTCCATTCTGATGTACTGTGTGAGATTGGTGGGCATCATCCCCACTCCTCCCTTCTACCCCATCACCTGAACCACTGTTACTCAGCAGAACATAGCCTGCCATCCTTCCCTTTTCCTGCAGGTGTACTGATCCAGCATTGGAAAGACATCCTCCTCCAAAGAGTTCATGGTTTTCAGGGAATCAGTGGGCTATCCACTGAAATAAATGGCTTTTAGGGACTACAGAAGGGGCAAGGTTTATTTCTTTATCTCTGATGGATATATAGAGTTGATAGTTTAAAAAATAACTAAACTGCACTTCTTGTAGGCTTTCTTTTTTTTTTTTTTTTCCCTTTTCTGCTTTCTCCATCCCCTGGGAGCCAACTGAGCAGCTCCCTCCCTGCCTTATCTCACCGACTACAGTAATGAGCTCCAGGGGGACCTCGATACTGCCTTTGAAGTAACACGTTTCTCTGAATACACTTTGAAATTTCTCTGTACATTGTTTGTTTCTTGTATGCTCTGACTGTCTCCTTGTAGGGGGGTCTGACAGCTGTTGGAGGGAGGGGTGGTCCAGCATGACAGGTTTGGAATGTGTAAATTGAACAACAACAACAAAAACACAAACAAAACAAGAAAGAAAAAAGAAGAAGAAAACAACACACACACACACACACACACAAATCCCTTCCAGCCTACTGCCAGAGCAGGAATGGAAGCCCGAGAACTGGTCGAGCAGAAGCATCCTGTTGGCTGTGGGCAGAGGAAGACAGCCAAGGACAGGCACAGCTGGGAGGCCTGAAACTGTCACAGAGGAAATGGTCTGCTGGAGACAGCTTCTTGTGGGGACAGCTGAGAGACAGCCCAGGGGAGGGGCAGAGACGGAGAGGGACTCTGCCCTCCTCTCCTTGGGATTTCAGTGCGCAAAGACCCTGCATCTGAAATAGCTGAGCATCCCACACACTGAGCAAGGGGAATACACAGCACAACCGTTTTAATCCTATAGCTTCCACACTGCAAGACCTAAAACAGGTTTTGGAGATTTGGGGAAGGGAGGTTAGATATAGCATTTAGGAGACAGGGCGGGGCGAGGCGGGGAAGATACACAATACAAGGAGAAAACCTGGTCTAGACCCTTGATTTAGCCAAGCATTCACAGTCTGGATGGAAGAATTAAATTTCCATTTACAGAGAATTTATCAGCCACTATTTCCAACTAACTGGATTGCAACTTGACAATGTATAGTAGTGGGAACAGAGAGAAAACCAGATTGCACTAGTCCTTGAAACGGGAAGAGAGCAATCCCTGGCCCAGAAATTCAATATAGAAGGGAAAACCAGACTAATAAAGTCAACTCAATATTCTTGGACTTCATTTTTATGAAAATACTTGAGAAGACCATGAGATCTGGAAATACAAGTTGGAGGCCAAGCATACCCAGGGAAACTTGTTTTGCTTCAGCAGAATAGCAGAAGGTGGGTGAATGAAACTCGCCCAGCTGTGAGGACACTTGACACTTTCAGTGTGGTCTTGCTTCTGCTTCTCTGGGCTCCTTCTGAACTTGTGCCTCTGTTTGTTTTTTTGGTTTTTTTTTTTTTTAATTTATTTTTTAGTTGGAGGAAAATTGGTATACAATGTTGTGTTGGTATCTGCCAAACAACAACACAACTCAGTTATAATTGTGCATATATCCCTTCCCTCTTCAACTTTCCTTCCCTCCCCCATCTCACTCCTCTAGGTTATCACAGAGCACCAGGCAGAGCTCCTTGTGTTACATAACAACTTCCCACTGGTTATATATTTTACACATGATAGTGTATATATGTCAATGATACTTTCTCAGTTCATCACCGTCTCCTTCCCCTGCTATGTCTACAAGTCTGTTCTCTATTTCTGCATCTCCATTCCTTTCCTGTAAATAGGCACATCAGTACCATTTTTCTAGATTTCATATATGTGCATTAATATATGATATTTGTTTTTTCTCTTTCTGACTTATATCATTCTATATAACAGTGCCTGTGGTTTTATAATCACAACTCAAACTACTGTGTGAACAACGGACATAATTTCCTTGACTCTCTTGCCTTACATACTTAGTAAAATTTTAGTCATCTTTGACTCTTCTGGCTTCTCTTTCCTGTCCTCCAGGCCTAATCAGTCTCTGAGTCGTGTTTATTCTTCTTTTGCAAGATATTTTATCTTAGTCCTTACCGTTCTCTTACCACTTTAAGTATCTATCATCACCTAGCCAAATTCTGGAAGTGAAATGAAAGTCACTCGGTCATGTTCAACTCTTTGCGACCCCATCCATGGAATTCTCCATGCCATCCATGGAATTCTCCAGGCCAGAATACTGGAGTGGGTAGCCATTCCCTTCTCCAGGTGATCATCCTGACCCAGGAATCAAACCAGGGTCTTCTGCATTGCAGGTGGATTCTTTACCAGCTGAGAGGCTTATGAATGAAAGAAAAGCAAGAAAGAAAAAATCAAGGCTCTTCTGTGGGTGAAAGTGTTCCTTGAGCTGTGATGGACTGGAACACTGAGGGAGCAATTTCAATTGTGTCCTTTGCCTTCCATTTTTCTCCCCCTCCCTCTTTTGTGTGGGCTGATCTTTGTCTTCCTGTGTTTTATTGGTCCTGGGATCATAGGTTAGAGCTGACAGCTGCTAAAGCCTCATTAGGGTAAAAAACAGATAAGAAAAACAGATTCTGTTTCAGCTTACATGGAATATTCACGAAAGGTAAAACTGTCCCTGTCCAGAGATCCATCAATTTCAATGATTCAACATCCAACTATGTTCTCTAAGCATACTGCAAGGAAATTATAAAAGCAATAATGAAAAAGGGCCAAAGATATCTCCCATGTCTTGAAACTAAAATGCTTGCTATTAAATTATATTTGGATTAATGCAGAAATTGTCAGGGAAGTTATGAAATATAACTGAATGACAATGATATCATCACATATGAAAGCTGGTAGGGCAAAACTAAAGCAGAACTTGAGGAAAATGTGTAGTTTTAAAGACATTTATCAAAAAAGAAGAAAAATAAATAGATTGAAATAAAACAAGCCATGATTCTACTTGATTCATAGGGAAAAGAACAGACCAAATTGAAATCAGGAGATAATTATGGAAGAAAAAGACAGAAATCAAGAAACAGAACAAAAATGCAATAATAAATATTGCTCAAATATAAATCTAACTCTTTTAAGACCAGCTAGACAAACCTCTGATAAGATCTGTTCAAGGAAAAAATAAATATTTTCAATCAAACAAAGTACAGAATACAAAATTGGACACAGCCAAAAATAAAACAGTAACTAACAAAAGAAA
Organism: Cervus canadensis; assembly: GCF_019320065.1. Lineage (NCBI taxonomy): Eukaryota > Metazoa > Chordata > Mammalia > Artiodactyla > Cervidae > Cervus > Cervus canadensis. The sequence goes on from NC_057392.1 coordinate 38,625,063, forward strand.
GAATGTTACAACCAATACTTCACTAATACATAGGAAAATGAATGAGATATGTACCTGAAAAAATATATAAATTACAGTGGCAGATTGTACTTTGCATAAATGTCTACATGTACTTTCAGAATCTTGCCACTTTCTCATCAGAAGTGAAGTTCATTCCCCCTCCCTTTGAGCCTGGGCAGACATGTAACTGCTCTGACCCACAGAGTGTGGCTATCCGGAAAACGGTGTGATTTCCAATGCCATGTCTTTCTCCACTCTGGGAAAACTAGCCTTCACGAGGGAAGTCTAAATTTGCTGACATAGGAAGACACCATGACAAGACCAGATGGAGAGGTCAGCAGGGAAAGGGATCCAGGCTTTCACAGAAAGCTGGCATCAACAGTCAGATGTGTGAATAAATGAACCTCCAGGTGATCTCAGCTCCTTAACTTCAATTCTTCCAGCTGCAGGAACATCTCACTGGGCAACAAGCCACCCCACTGTACTCCTGTCTCAATTTCTGACCCTCATAATCTGTGAGGATAAACAATTATTGTTTTTACCACTAAGTTTCCCAGCCATAGTAATTGAAACAATTGCCAGATTTGGAATCAAAATTAGAAATTTGATCAATAACCATTCAGGCAATTAGAGGCATTCTGCTACCTCTAAGCAGCATTTCAGGAAGATCAAAATTTTGAAGAAAAGATAATTCCTACTTTACACAAATTGTTTAAGAAATAGACCAAACTCTATAGAGTCACTCCCAATAAACATACCACCATTATTAGCAGAATTATTTCAAAGAAATGCAACAAGTTTATTCTAAAGATGTATACAAAAAATAAAAATCATAGATCACTAAACCCACTTTCAAAAATAGATCAGAGAAAATCTTACAAGCATTGATATATATTATAAAGCTATGGTAATGAAAATATTATAAAATTGTCACAGAAATAAATTGACCAAATAAAACAGAATAAAGAGCTTATTACAAACAGATCTATGCATATAAAAGAACTATATAAATGATAAAATAGTAATACAAATCTATAAAGGAGTAACTATGTGAAAGATATTTGGGGAAAAAATAGGTTCATTAAATGGAGACAATAAAGTAGAAACTCTACCTTCTACATAGATACAAAGATAAATTCCAAGCAGATTTATAATTTATGTGAAAAGTAAAGCAATTATGCTAACAAAAGAAATTAAATATATTTGTTATCTTGGGGGTAGGAACATAATTTTAAACAAGACTCAGAAAGACAAACTATAAAGCAAATAATAAAATAATCATTGGCTTTGACTACACTGGAAATTAAGTATTTATGTTCATTGCAGGTTACTGCTGATAAAATTGAAAGATGACATATGTTGAGAGGCTATTTGAAATCTTAAAAGGATTAATATCAAGAAAATGCAAGAAAATTCCTATAAATCCACTAGATCAAGGCAAAGAACTCAAAAGAAAAAGGGCAGAGAATTCAAAGTTAAGTTCACAGAAAGAAAGAAAAAAAATGCACAGCAAAATTATAATTAATCAGAAAATATATAAATTAAAATTTCCTTGAGATACCACTTTACTCCCATCTGGAAAGGAATTTTTTTTTTTTTTAAAGCTGACGTAAAACTCAATATTCAAAAAACTAAGATCATGGCATCTGGTCCCATTGCTTCATGGCAAATAGATAGAGAAAAAAATGGAAACAGTGACAGATTTTATTTTCTTGGGCTCCAAAATCACTGTGGATGGTAATTGCAGCCATGAAATTAAAAGACAATCATTCCCTGGAATAAAGCTGTGACAGGGACTTCCCTGGTGGTCCAGGGACTAAGACTCCAAGCTCCCAATTCAGGGGACCCAGATTTGACCCCTGGTCAGGAAACCATATCCCACAAACTACAACTAAGAGTTTGTATTCCACAACTGAAAGATCTGGTGTGCTTCAATAAAGATCTTGTGTGCCACAACTAAGATATATCACAGCCAAATAAATAAATAAATTTTAAAAAAGCTATTACAAACCTAGACAATGTATTTAAAAGCACGGATATCACTTTGCCCACAAAGGTCCATCTAGTCAAAGCTATAGTTTTTCCAGTAGTTATGTATGGATGTGAGAGCTGGACCGTAAAGAAGGTTGAACACCAAAGAACTGATGCTTTCAAACTGTGGTGCTGGAGAAGACTCTTGAGAGTCCCTTGGACTGCAAGGAGATTAAGCTAGTCAATCACAAAGGAAATCGATCCTGAATGTTCATAGGAAGGACTGATGATAAAGCTGAAACTCCAATACTTTTGGCTACCTGATGCGAAGAGCCAGCTCATTGGAAAAGAGCCTAAGGCTGGGAAAGATTGAAGGCAGGAGGAGGAGGGGACCACAGAGGATGAGATGGATGGTGGTATCATCGACTCAATGGACATGAATTTGTATAAACTCTGGGAAGACAGTGAAGGACAGGGAAGCCTGGCATGCCGCGGCCATGGGGTTGCAAAGAGCCGAACACGACTGAACAACTGAATGATAACAACCGCTTTCAACCAATCTGTCAAAAAAATGAAAGGTGGATAATAACAGATATTACAAGAATATAAGGAAATGGGATTTTATTGGTAGGAATGTATAAAATAGTTCAGGAAAACTAGAGCAATCTGGCAGAATGTAATACATTTACCCATGAGTTGAACTGAGGAAGCTTTTATCCCACTACTGGGTCTGAAGGGAAAGAATCTGCAATGCAGGAGACCTGGGTTCAGTCCCTGAATCGGGAAGATTCCCTGGAGAAGGGAATGGCTACCCACTCCAGTATTTTTGTCTGGAGAATTCTATGGACAGAGGAGCCAGGTGAACAGTCCATGGAGTCGCAAAGAGTCGGACATGACTGAGCAACAAACAGTCATCATATTTATCATGAATAGAGGAAGTTCATTTATCCCACTTTTGGGTATATACTTTAGCACAGCAGCCTTCAAAAGACGTACCTCTGAAGGTACAAAAAAAAAAAAAAAAAAACTACACAAGGATGTATGCAAGCATAAATAATTTTTGTTGTTGTTCAGTTGCTCAGTCGTGTCCAAATCTTTGTGACCTCCATGGAGTGCAGCATGCCAGACTCCCCTGTCCTTCACTATCTCCCAGAGTTTGCTCAAACTCATGTCCATTGAGTTGGTGATGCCATCCAACCATCTCATCTTCTGTTGCCCCAGCCTCCTCCTGCCCTCAGTCTTTCAGCATCAGGGTCTTTTCCAGTGAGTTAGCTCTTTGCATCAGATGGCCAAAGTATAGGGAGTTTCAGGATCAGTCCTTCTGATGAAAATTCAGGATTGATTTAATTTTAAGTGAATCAATTTCCTGATCCTCAAATTTCTTATAGTCTTAAAGTTATCTGCTGGTTTTCTTCTATCCCACTATTTCTTTGGTTATTGCTCTTCTTTCACTTTAAGAAGAAAGGCTCACCTCATACCCAACCAGAGTCTTACTATGGGACATTTCCTTTATTAAAAAATCTGAATTGAAACAAAGGAACAATGTGAAATCTGGAGAGTGATGTGTTAAATTAGAAACTGGGTGTTTTGGTCAATGTTGGGATATTCTGAACTCAAATATATTAAAGAGTGTGGCAGAGGTGAAAAGAAATAGTTCTTTATATGACCTCATTTTTTTCTACCTTGACTACCTTCAAAGAAAGCATGAGTCCTGAAGAAGGGTCTGATGGCATAGCAAAGCTAACAAAGTGATGCTAAGAAAGCTGATGTCATCCAAGTAAATACAGGACACAAAGGATGATTCTATGCCTTTCTTATAAAATTATAATTTTAAAAATTATAATATTCAAACCTGTAAGAACTATGATGGATAATTTTGATCTGATATGAAAGAGTCCCTCTCTGCCTATTTATTATTCTGTTATGAGAAAGGCCCAGGGAGATCCTTTTATTCACCCTGTTTAGTTCTCTGCCTCAGCTGAATATTTTGCATGCTTTGAAGAAAAAGGGAGAAATTTCCACCTCAATTTCTCACAGATTAACATTACATCTTTAAATTTAAAAAAAAAAAATATGTGAGAGGTGTTTTATATGTTTTGAACATTTATTTAGATCCCTAAACATTTTTATGAACATCTATTAAGTCCGTATGCTATACTAAAGCATTTAAGACTTAAAGATATATGATTACAGAGAATTAAGAACAATTTTAGATTTTAATTTATATACAATTTTTTGTTGCAGAGGGTTATGATAGGATGATTAACATCTTTTCAAATGTAAAACTGTATTTCATTAGAATAAAATTATGTGAGGGAAGTAGAATAGGAAAAAAGTTCAAGGAGACAAAAGAACAATATAGAATTGTTGACAATTAGAGGTTTTGCTTAGGTATTTTTACTCTTTTTTTAGAGTAATAGTGAATAACAAAACTCTATACTGTGTCCAGACTATTGTCTCTAAATATCACTTATGTATTGACTAAAAACAAAACAAAATGACAACAAAAAACTGCTCTTTTAGGAAGATGGTTGATTCCACAGAACAAGGCATTTATGAGTTTTGCCATAGCTGAAAGAAACGTTATCAAAGACTGCTTGGATCTTATCAAGAGGACACAAACATTAGCTTATTAAAAAGTTGCCATGGCCCAAACTGGGAAATTCTGAGCCTCACATAAATAAAATAATAATGATGAATGCAATAAACTGAAACATATATTAAAGTCCAGAAGTTCATACTGATTTAAAAAAAAAAAACACTTCATTGATAATCCTTAAAGGTTTCTAGGGCAACGTCTCATTATTCTGAAAACTGATTAAAGGAAAAGATCAAGTATTTGTCTTGCTTTTCCCACAGAAGCTGTTTTTCAGAGTTACAAAAGAGTTGATAAGGAAAAGTTTTTTTGTTTTTTTGTTTTTTAATAGGAAACCACAGATAATAAACACAGGAAGAAGGAAAGAATTAGAAAGTTGGAATTTAGTAACCTTAAACCACCAGATATGATGACCATAGATAACTGGGAAAACCATTTGATGGCTTATGGTAAATTTTAATAGATGGAGCAGGCTAACAGCACTTGAACCCACAGATGAATCCTGACAACACTAATAATAGGGCCACCTGCTATTAGGTACCTCCTGAAATTAACAATCTTTAATTAATCCACGATATCAAACTTGTTTCTAGGAAATGTGAAGAAAAGAATGGTTTAAACAAGACCATGAAGACACAATTGTGAAAAATGAAGAGCTAATTTTGCTGGGACATTCTGGGGAATATTTTCTTCCTTAATGAAATGAGATGAAGTGCTCCCTCCATGCCCTGACTTCTACATTCCTGTTTGCATGACTTTGCCTAATGTCATAAAGGAATGTGATGGCAGAAACTGCAGCAGCCATTCTGTGAATGGGAAGAGGCATTATCTGAGGGTGAAAGAAAAAGTTGGAGGTTGTACTCTGCAGACACAAAACTAAGACAGTGTTTACGGATTGACATCTGTGAAAGGAAATTGGAGGAAGCTACTTCTGGAATAAACCACTGTCTAATCAGGTCCGATAAAGTCTCAGTTGAAATACAGTGAGCTCTTGAATATGGTGTTTCCAGTGTCCTGTGGACCTACCTTAAATCCCAACCCCAGCCTTGCTCAGTCACTAGAGCCAAGGTTCCCTGAGAAGAGCTGGCTCCTTGCAGCTCAGGCTGACCCTGAAGATGCTGAAAGAGAGCAGCTCTGTGTGTGCCATATAGCTGGGCTTCTTAAAGGGGAAAATTCTGCTGTGTCGACTATAGAAGAACCTCAGCTCTTTGAGGCTATTGTTGAATCTCTAAACAAGTCATGGCACTAGCCAGTCATGAGAGGTGGGGTAGGGTAGAAGCATTTGAGGAACAGGATATACCCTGCCTGGGACTTGTTCTGAAGGCTAGGTGTGGTCAGAGTAAACAGTAAGCAAGGTTCTAATCCCAAAGGTTTTATTGTTTACTCACTAAGTTATGTCCAACTCTTTGTGACCCCATGGATTGTAGCCCATAAGGCTCCTCTGTCTGTGGGATTTCTCAGGCAAGAATACTGGAGTGGGTTGCCTTTTCCAGAGGATCTTCCCTACCCAGGGATTGAACCTGTTTCTCCTGTATTGCAAGCAGATTCTTTACTGCTGAGCCATGGGGGAAGTCAGTAATCCCAAAGTCCTTCCCTATATTTATTGCTAAGTGCTTAAAATCATATCCTAAATTGTTAAGGTCCAATGGGGAACCAGTGAAAGAGTTTTAAGTGGGAAGTCACACCAGATTTTCAGTTTTGATAATGTTTTGCCTACTAAAAATTTGAGTGCTTCAAGGCTTAGGGCAAGTGGAGCAGGTTAAGAGGTACGGTAGCATGCCTTGAATAGTGCAACCGAAAATGGAAATTAGTAGCTTCAGCCATGTTTATGTTTTACCTAGTAGTTGACTGAGGGTGCAGACGTAATGGGATAAGATTTGCCAGGAGAGAAATAATAGTAGTTGGGGGTGAGCCTGAAACAGAGTACTTAAAAAAGAAAATTTACTTAGGGGGGTTATTGGGTTGAGTAATAATCAGAATTACTTCTTCTTATTCAATATTACTTTCCCAAAATTCTAGAAAAATTGCATGTGAAGATATCAGTTCAGTTCAGTTGCTCAGCTGTGTCCGACTCTTTATGACTCCATGGACTGCAGCACATTAGGCTTCCCTGTGCATCACCAACTCCTGGAGCCTACTCAAACTCATGTCCATCAAGTCGTAATGCCATCCAACTATCTCATCATCTGTCATCTCATTCTCCTCATGCCTTCAATCTTTCCCAGCATCAGGGTCTTTTCCAATGAGTCAGTTCTTTGGATAAGGTAGCCAAGGTATTGGAGTTTCAGCTTCAACATCAATGCTTCCAATGAATACTTAGGATTGATTTCCTTTAGGACGGACTGGCTTGATCTCCTTGCAGTTCAAGGGGCTCTCAAGAGTCTTCTCCAACACCACAGTTCAAAAGCATCAATTCTTCAGTGCTGAGCTTTCTTTACAGTCTAACTCTCACATCCATACATGACTGCTGGAAAAACCATAGCTTTGACTAGACAGACCTTTGTTGGCAAAGTAATGTCTCTGCTTTTTAATATGCTATCTAGGTTGGATATAGCTTTTCTTCCAAGGATCAAGCATCTTTTAATTTCATGGCTGCAGTCACCATCTGCAGTGATTTTGGAGCACAGAAAAATAAAGTCTCTCACTATTTCCATTGCTTTACATCTATTTGCCATGAAGTGATGGATATAGACACATCTATACATTTATATTAAGGGCTTGCAATAGGTTGATCTGAGCCTAAGTTTAAAATCAGCTTGGTTGTCTGCAAGCTGCTTACTCTAAGAAAACTTGCTTACTTCTCTTCTCCTCAGTACATACCTCAGAGGTTTGTTGGAAACAGTGATATAAAGTGCCTGATATGTAATAAATCCTAAACAAATGGAAGCTGTTCTTATGACTTATGTCATCTAGGACAGATGAAAATAAAACTTTTAAAAAGATAAACTAACTGGTCCTATAAAAGGGAGAACTGTATCAACATTCAAAAGCATAGCAAGAAAACAAAAAGAAAGAAAAGATTTAGTACTAGTAATGAATACACAAATGCCCCATTACTTATAAAGAACGGGTGACTTTAAAGTCATAAATCTGAATAAAGTACATATGAACCTACCAGATATGTTTTAAGAAATTTGATTTGCATGCACAAGTGCCATACAAATTTAATATACTAATAATATCATTCAATTATATCCAATTAAATTCTATTATCTATTTTCACACCAGACTCTCTTGTTTTCATGACAAATATGTATTCTAGAAAACTTGTTTGCTAATGACAATTTTAAGTTTAAAGTACAGCCATTTATTTGCAAACTTCAGGCTGTGTACAAAATTGATAAGATAAGAAAGTGATATACTGGGCTTCGAACAGGAAAAATAGGTCCCTGATATAATTAGTGGATCGTTCGTTGTCACTGTTTTCCAAAAAGAATGAACCATGCATTCTTTTAACTGCCTCTCTATGTCAACCTAAAGCAAAAACTCCATGGATATGAATCTTCAGTTAATATATTCTCCGTACATTGTAATTTGATGAATATTTTAGACCAAAGTACAGAAAAAGGGTCAATCATATTTATAGATGATACATGATAGAAGGGAAAACTATCATATAGGATTCAAAAAGATTTTGGCAGCCTAAAAAATGGGTGCAAACTAGCAAGATGTGATTAAGTCTGGAATAATGTAAAATTTTTCCTTAAGGTTTAAGACTTATGGGCTGGGAAAAACTTAATACATTTTCTTAAAGGGAAAAAAAAAAGGCTGATTTTGCTGACTATACAACAAAAGGAAACAACAGTATAGTTGTACTACATACTATAGTAGTTGTACTATATACATTTCAATACTGCTTTAGAAACCTATTTTCTTATAACCTATATCTTCTTATAATACACTGATATTGTAATTTGCTAAATCCACCAAATATATTGTCTGTTATGTTATGTGCACAGTATTGTGATTATCTCTGTGAGATATTTGAAGACCTTGTCAGAGGGTTTAAGATTTACTAGATCAAGAGATAAAATGGTCCCATTGTACCTTTTATATAATTATTGAATCCCACTATGGTTAAAGCATGGTAATTGCTATGAGGTGGCAACAGATAAATGACAACCAATACTTATAAAAGTCAGTAACTGGTGGGAGGGGGGATCGGGATTGGGAATACATGTAAATCCATGGCTGATTCATATCAATGTATGACAAAACCCACTGGAAAAAAAAAAAAAAGACAGAACTGACAAATGCAGCAGTCTCAATATTTCTCTAAAAAAAAAAAAAAAAAAAGTCAGTAACTGTTGATACAGATCATACGTTGGGAGATAGTTTCCTTAAATTTTGAGATTTTTAGGTTTATTACAAAGTATAACTGTTCAAAGAAATCAATCATATACTCACAAATCTATACACAGATATATTCCTGTACAGAGTGTTCATCATTAAAATATCCAGAAGGCTTACCTCTGGTATCACTCCCTCACCTTGATATCAATATGGCTGAAATTCTATTTGCACGTCTCAGTAGGTCTCAGATCCTCAGCAATTCTAGTCTCTCTGATTTCCCCAGGCTTTTGTTTTTGCCCTTTTAATCATCAGTTTTTACTTTAGTCCGTCAGTTCAGTCACTCGGTCCTGTCGGACTCTTTGAGACCCCATGGACTGCAGCACAGCAGTCTTCCCTGTCCATCACCAAATCCTGGAGCTTGCTCACTCAAGTCCATCAAGTAAGCAATGTCATCCAACCATCTCATCCTCTGTCGTCCCCTTCTCCTCCTCCCTTCAATATTTCCCAGCATCAGGGTCTTTTCCAATGAGTCAGTTCTTCGCATGAGGTGGCCAAAATATCGGAGTTTCAGCTTCAGCATCAGTCCTTCCAATGAACAGTCAGGGCTGCTTTCCCTTAGGATTGACTGGCTTGATCTCCTTGCAGTCCAAGGGACTCTCAAGAGTCTTCTCCAACACCACAGTTCAAAAGCATCAATTCTCCTGCGCTCAGCTTTCTTTATAGTCCAACTCTCACATCCATACATGACCACTGGAAAAACCATAGCTTTGACTAGACAGACCTTTGTTGGCAAAGTAATGTCTCTGCTTTTTAATATGCTGTCTATATTGGTCATAGCTTTTCTTCCAAGGAGCGAGCGTCTTTTAATTTCAGGCTGCCGTCACCACCTGCAGTGATTTTGGAGCCCAGAAAGATAAAGTCAGACACTGTTTCCACTGTTTCCCCATCTATTTTCTATGAAGTTACGGGACCAGATGCCATGATCTTTGTTTTCTGAATGTTGGGTTTTAAGCCAGCTTTTTCACTCTCCTCTTTCACTTTCATCAAGAGGTCCTTTACTTCCTCTTTGCTTTCTGCCGTAAGGGTGGTGTCGTCTGCATATCTGAGGTCATTGATATTTCTCCCACCAATCTTGAGTCCAGCTTGTGCTTCATCCAGCCTGGCATTTCACATGATGTATTCTGCATATAAGTTAAATAAGCAGGGTGACAATATACAGCCTTGACAGCCTTGACATACTTCTTTCCCAGTTTGGAACCAGTCTGTTGTTCCATGTCCAGTTCTAACTGTTGCTTCTTGACCTGCATACAGGTTTCTCAAGAGGCAGGTAAGGTGATCTGGTATTCCCATCTCTTTCAGAATTTTCCACAGTTTATTGTGATCCACACAGTCGAAGGTTTTGGCATAGTCAATAAAGCAGAAGTAGATGTTTTCCTGAAACTCTCTTGCCTTTTCTATGATCCAAAGGATGTTGGCCATTTGATCGCTGGTTCCTCTGCCTTTTCTAAATCCAGCTTCAACATTTGGAAGTTCACGGTTCAGGTACTGTTTAGCCTGGCTTGGAGAATTTTGAGCATTATTTTGTTAGCGTGTGAGATGAGTGCTATTGTGCGATAGTTTGAATGTTCTTTGGCATTGACTGACTTTGGGATTAGAATGAAAACTGACCTTTTCTAGTCCTGTGGCCACTGCTGAGCTTGCCAAATTTGCTGACATATTGAGTGCAGCACTTTCACAGCGTCATCTTTTAGGGTTTGAAATAGCTCAATTGGAATTCCATCACCTCCACTCACTTTGTTCATAGTGATGCTTCTTAAGGCCCACTTGACTTTGCATTCCAGTATGTCTGGCTCCAGTGATCACACCATCGTGGTTTTCTGGATCATGATGATCTTTTTTGTATAGTTCTTCTGTGCCACCTCTTCTTAACATCTTCTGCTTCTGTTAGGTCCATCCGTTTCTGTCCTTTATTTTACTTTATGAATTAACTTACGTAAACTAACTTACGAATTAATTAACTTAACGTAAAGTTTTTACTTAACAAAGTTGATTTCTGGATTGAGTTTCATTTTGAGAAGAGAGATTTTAATCCATTAATCTGATAATCTGTCTGATTAGGCCTAGGAACATAGGCCTGGGAAGGGAGACAATTTCCTTCATCTTCTAAGGTCATCTGAATTTTAGCAGCTCCATTTTAACCTTTGTTAGATACACCTCATCAATCCTGCTTTCTTAGACCTTGTTTCCAGGCAACTCAATACACATGCAAAGCTAATGTACAAGCACTTTGTTTACCATTCTCTTTCTCCTTTCACTTTTTATCTACATAGATTTACTGATAGCTCACTGCCATTGTCATGCTTTACTTATAAAATTGTGCAATCACTCTTACAACTACTTATATTGCATTATTTTTTAGCAACTGCAAATAACAATGGAGGATATTTATATAGGATGCTTATCATATATTTATGCTTATTATTTATCTGGAAGTCTTATATGTACTTTATACAGAATAACTCACTTAATCCATCAAACAAACCTATGATGTAGTCACTATTATTATCTCTAAATGCTATGAAGTCTCCATTGTATTTTTATCCACAGATCCTCACACAACAGAGTTTTTTGGGAAAACCTAAGAGAAAGTTTGTTTTTACTACAGCCACCATATAAGAATATATCATTTGATTTTGTGGTTGTCAAGAATTTTCATTAAGGAGAGAACAATCAAGGTAGGGATAATGGGAAAGTGAAATGCACATTCCAGGTATAGGTATAAATAAAGTACCATGGTAAGAAAGTGCAAGGTATATTATGAAGAATTTAGACAGGGACTTCCCTCGTGGCCCAGTGGCTAAGAATCTGCTTTGCAATTCAGGGGACACGAGTCTGATCTCTGATCCCACATGATCCACTAAGATCCCACATGCCATGGGGCAACTAAGCCCATGGACCACAACTGCTGAGCTCACTCACTTTAGAGCCCATGCACGACAAGGGAAGCCCAGACACTGCAATGAAGGCCCAGCATAGATACACACACGAAAAATAGCTAATTATGAAAGAAGACATTCAGACAGCAGTTGATAAATCAATCACATGGCTCTGAATGCCATGTTGAAGATTTTGGGGCTTTATTCTATTAAAAAATGAAACATTATTTCAGAAATTGAATCATTTGCCCCTTCATATGTAAAATGAACAAAGGAAAAAATAAATCAATTTACTGATCAACACTTCACAGATAGTAATATATCAACCCTTCCTGGAGAAGTCTCAGCCTGGCAAGAGTTCCCATGAAAATCCTAGAAATTGAAGATGTCAAAATCTTTGACCTTCTTAGCTGCTTCACTCTTAAATGACTCCTGAGCAGTATGACAGCCAAACTCAGCCAACCCAAGTACATCTAATACACTTATCAATATACTGAGTACCCCAAGTCACAACTACCATCCACATTTTTTCTATCTTATTATACAGTATTTATAGTAACTATGTATGTGAGGTGTGACTATAAGAAAAAACTGGTATTTTCACAGTCATGCTGGAACTTATATATCCATGTAAGTGTTTCACTTTGTGGGTATTAACTTGCACTTTACTGTTGATGCTGTTGTCAAAAATCTGCAGGGAATGACTTTTAACTCCAGATCCCAAGCCACAGGAGAAAGGCCATTTTCTTATTTTACTTGTCTATTTTGTTATTGAGGTCAAATGGAATTCCAGCTGAAATTTCCCACTCTACCCACCCTTCTTAGTTCCAAAGTGACTTCTGGCTGTTTAGAAAAATAAAATTCATACTCAAAGTGAGGAGATGCACTATCAGCATAGGAACAAAAGCTACCATTATCCAGCACTTAAGATGTTCTGAAAACAGTCATGGTAAATGACATAGGTGTATGATTTATTATGTATGTTAAGCTTGGGGGGGTAACTTCCATATAGTTGAGTTAAATATCAATAAAAAAGTCACATAGACACAGTTTAGTAGGGAAAAAAACTGCACTGTGGTATGTAGACTATTTAAAATGATTACTTATGTAGCATACTGGTTAAGAGTTAGTGACAGGGTGAAGATGTTCGGGGTTTAAATTTTGGCTTTGATACTTGATGTCTGATCTTGGGATGGTTATTTGTAACCTCCCTTGGTTTCTCCTATCTTGAATTATAGTAAAATGCATACTTGTACATTATATTTAACAAAGTACTTGGTTCTGGCTGTTGGCTAGTTGGTTTAGGGAGCTTCAGTTGGGAAGTCTTGAGTCTACTCCACCTGTTCCTCCCATCCTTCAACAGGCCAGACTGGGCTTCTTCACATGAGGGTTTCTGGACAGTACTCCCAGAGGATGAAAACAGAAGCCTCAAGGCTTCTGGATGCCCAGGCTCAGAACTCCTGTATCATCCTACCACATTCTTTTGGTCAAAGCATCTCACATGTTTCATTGAGATTCAAGGGGTACAGAAATAGACTCTACTTTCTGATGAGAAGAGGAGCAGTCACAAGACTAAATGCCAGGCATATGCATACAGGATGGAAGGAATGAGCTTTTTTTCTTTTTCTTTTTTTTTAAACAATATACTCCAGTAATGTTAGGAGTTGGGACCCAAGGGCAAAGAGAAACAACTTCTGAAAACCTTTAAGAGGGAAATGAGTAGAAGATCAAATTTACTTTTAAATGATTGCTCTGTCTAAAGTGTGGAGAATGGTTGGAGAGAGGAAAGACCAGGTACAGAGAACCTAGCTGGGGTTCAGTAACCCATTTCAGAGACAATGGTGACTTGAAATAGATAGTGGCAGCCAGACAGATGGAAATGGACAAATGGAGAAGCTCTTACAAGATACAGAATCAAAAGACTTGGTAAAAGCAACTGGTTTTTGGAATAATAAGACTTTTAAACCAAACTAAATAAAGCCAAGGTATGGCATGCAAGCCACACATTTAAAAAAAAAAAAGAAAGAAAGAAAACAAATTAAATTTGCTAGAAATGGAAAGACAGCTGCTGGTGACAATTATTTTTGTTAAAGTGTCTAGTGATACCATGGAATGGTGGAAAATCTATTAAGAATTACTTGATAGCATCCTTTTACAATGTCATTTTCAATAGGACTTTAATTTACATTTTATAAATTATGCAATATTTTATGAAGTAAGTAAAATCTTTTAGTATTCTAAAGAGCAACACTATATTTTTGGCAGCTTAGAGTTTTGAACATATAATTGCACATTCCCTGATTCAGTAATAAGCTTTCCAAAAGGTGAGACCTGTGGAAATGTTGATATGAGTTATTCCATCTCGTCAATTTTTTTAAAAAGTAATTTCCACATTAAGTACTATTCACATATAGACCATAATGGGGATGTCTCATATGCCCACAGTAAATGCTTAAAGTAAGTTAGTGTTTAATCAGGAATGTTTGTTTTAATCCTTATAAAGATATTAAAGGTAAACATTCCAGTGGCAATTGAAATGGACTCTATTTGCGAGAAAAGTGTACTTTAAGATTGAGAAAGGGGACAGGGTCCCTTGTACACACCTCATTAACACACTGAGACTTGGTAGGTGGTACTGTTTCCAACATGGTCAATATAGATGCTTTGGGATTTGTATAGGCCTGAGGTGGGCCACTCTGATATGAACAGTAAAATTTAACTACTTACATGGAAACTGACCACTTCCAAGAAGCACTGAAATCATTGTTTTGAAGCATTGAAGCCATTGTGTTGGATCAAATTAGCACAAACAAGATTCTTTACATAACTGGCACTTGAAACTACCAGATACTAGGTGAATGGTGTATCCTGATCTGTTTAGAGCAGCATGCTTCTACTGCATATGTAGACTGAGGATTTACAGCCTTATTTCTATGATATTGCAGCATATTTCTAATAGTCTCCAGAGATGCCTGAATTTCTAAGTTCATAATCTATTTCAATTCACTTAAAATGCAAGATAGAGCTTTTTAAAAATGATACGGTATGAGTGAAATTGATGAAAGGGACCAACTGTAGGGTGACGTATGGTAACTAGACTTGTGGTGGTGACCACTTTTAGAAAAAAAATTTAGAAAAAAATTATATGAAGTATGCAATAAGAAAGTCATGCATCCTTAAAAACTCTGTTCTTGATTACATAGATTCCTTCTTAGGTTCCTTCTTTTCCACTAAAAGTGGGGAAAGGGAGGGTTATTAAGTACTCTCATTAGTTTTTACATTAATTAATATAAAATAATATTTCATCCAAATTGCATTTTATGTGAATTCAGGCGGGGAGAGAGAGAGAAAGAGATAGACAGAGAGAGAGAATTGTGACATTTTTAGGCTGCAAGATTAAATGGTGGTCCATAGGAACTCCTTTCTCATTTTAATGGTTAGAAGAAACTTCAGAAATGAGGTGAGGAGAGATTTTATAATAACTTTTATTGACTATTAAAAGTCATTATTGGACTTCCCTGGTGTTCCAGTAGTTAGGAATCTGCCTGCCACTGCAGGGGATGTGGGTTCGATCCCTGATCTGGGAAGATTCCACACATGCCTTGGGGCAGCTAAACCTGCGTGCCACACTACTGGGTTCATGCTCTAGAGCCCTCCAGTCACAACTACTGAAGCCCGCACATTCTAGAGCCCGTGCTCTGCAACAAGAGAAGCCACCACGATGAGCAGCCCAAGCACCACAACTAGAGAAAGCCCATGCCTAGCAAGGAAGACCCAGCACAGCCAAAAATTAAAAATAAATAAATTAAATAATAATCCTTTAAAAGAGTAAACATCATTATTAAAAACGAGAACATTTTTAAAACTACAGCATAGATTAGTCATGACAAGGAAGTCATAAAAGACAGCTAATGGAATGGGAGAGCAAAAGAAAGACGACATAATGGACTAGAAACAAAAACAAAGTTTTAAGCCAACTTTGCAAGGGCTTGTAGGATTTTGGTGGGGCTTATATTTCAGTGGGCCCTTGATGTGTTATAGTTGGACAGTACTCCTGAGGCCAACCAGACAGAACCCAGTCACAAGTCAAGGGGAGAAAGGGCACTCTTAAACTTGACTTTCTCCTTTACCTCAAATGTGCCAGTGAGGACATTGGCTCCTAAGGCCTGATTTCTCTCTTGATGTAATAGCCTTACACAGTTTCAAAGACATTGTTAGAGTTCAAGGAGCAATAATGAAACAGACAAAATGGGAATAATTCAAAAACAGTAGCAAAGTCAATCTGATGTTAGCTCATCTTCTCATTTACACTCCTCTCTCCTTTCAAACTCTGCAGGCACCCAGCTTTGTCCCAGACTTTTTCTACAGCTTCAAAAAGGAACTATAAGGAATAAAAAAAAAACAAAAAAACCCTCTTTCCTAAGGCCCCTTCATCTTCCCTCCTCCACCATCAGAATGTGGTCTGAATTCTCTCATAAAAGAGAAGTCATATTTAATGAGAAAGTGGAAAGAAGACAGAGATGAAGCAGAAATCACAGTGGCACAAAAACAGAAAAGGACATCACTTTGCTTAATAAATATTTATTGCAAGTGTCTGCCAATTACCTTTCAAAGATTTTTATACACGTCCTATGTCTTTCATCTTTTTCATGTCACAGTTTATTCAAGCCGTGAGTAGTGCATGTGTCAGGTAAATGTTGATTTACATGCAAATTGTATTTGCTAACCTCGTCTTTAAGTGAAAAAGAGATTCCGAAATTTATTATTTCTCTCATTAATTCCTACTTTTTACAAAATTCAAATATTCAATAGCAGATGTAAATAAAAAAGGGTTTGCTCAGTTTTGTCTGGCACTTTTGCCCCTCCCTGTGCCATCTGGAAATCTATGTTGACTGAAATCAACAAGAGCAATGTCTTCTTTGGCTGTTTTTCACCACCTCTTTCTGTTTATAGTTGAACCCTGAAAGGGTTAACTCTTAGTCCAAATTCATGTGATTACATTTACTTTAGGAGGAGTCCCACTATTATATTACCCCAAGATAAGATTTCTCCAAGGGGTGGACTGACACAGGGGGATGTCAAGGAAAGAAAGAGTGGAAAAGATGAAAGGTCTAACAGTGAAATTGATGACTTTGATACCACGGTTAAAAACTAGTTTATTTCCATTTTTTTCCCCCACTGGAAAAATGTTAAGAGTCTACTCTAGTGTGAGGAATAGCACAACCTAGAACAGAGTTGAAAACATTTGCCAAGATTATGTAGGAAATTGTGTAACCAACAAAATTCTTTGTCTTCATTTAAGATTTTCAACACGAGGAGGAAAATAACACCAATCAGAAATAGATGTGAATTTAGATTTTCCAGAAAGTTCTGGCTGTGATTTCTCACTTTGTTCTCTCTTCCTCAATATCCTTCACTCCAAATCATGTCCTTTCAGAAGATTTACTTACTTCTATAGGTAAGAACCAGGCAACTTGGTTGATAAGCTCTTAATTTGAAAATAGAAAACAAATTCTTTCTAGCTAGACAACAAAGACCAGGAGTCTATGAGGGGGCTGCCAAGTCACAGAGTGTCCAGAACTCAGGAACTGAGGAATAATTACCAGGGGGTGTATAACTCCATGAAAATATGGGGTTACTGAAAATAATTATAGCAACACTTATTGGGTAGCTAGAAAGCAGTGACAGTATACTGAAGTTGAAAATCAGAGAGTTGTTTGTTTTAGAGGTTAGCCTCACAGCTGCAACCATGTGATGAGAAATGCCCTAACCTTATCTTTTGATGAGTCTATCATAAGGCTAATAAGACATAAGCTTCCAGGCTCCTCCCTAGCACAGACTCTGATGAGTGCTGGGGGTTGTAAAGTGTTTGTAAGTGAGCAAGGAGGTGAAGGAAGGCCAAGTTGTAAACCGGAGGTATTTCTCAATGAGTATGTTGGAGAAAATGTCCATAGAGATTTCGTGCCTACAGGTTTTTCCAAACCTTAAATAATTTGTGATTATTTGATTTCTAACTCAAGATATCCAGAACTGGACATGGAACAACAGCCTGGTTCCAAATAGGAAAGGAGTACGTCAAGGCTGTATATTGTCACCCTGCTTATTTAACTTATACACAGTGTACATCATGAGAAACGCTAGGCTGGAGGAAGCACAAGCTGGTATCAAGATTGCCTGGAGAAATGTCATTAACTTCAGATATGCAGATGACACCACCCTTATGGCAGAAAGTGAAGAGGAACTAAAAAGCCTCTTGATGAAAGTGAAAGAGGAGAGTGAAAAAGTTGGCTTAAAGCTTAACATTCAGAAAACTAAGATCATGGCATCTGGTCCCATTACCTCATGGGAAATAGATGGGGAGACAGTGGAAACAGTGTCAGACTTTATTTTTTGGGGCTCCAAAATCACTGCGGATGGTGACTGCAGCCATGAAATTAAAAGACGCTTACTCCTTGGAAGGAAAGTTATGACCAACCTAGATAGCCTATTAAAAAGCAGAGACATTACTTTGCCAACAAAGGTCCATCTGGTCAAGGCTATGGTTTTTCCAGTGGTCATGTATGGATGTGAGAGAGAGTTGGACTGTGAAGAAAGATGAGCACTGAAAAATTTATGCTTTTGAACTGTGGTGTTGGAGAAGACTCTTGAGAGTCCCTTGGACTGCAAGGAGATCCAAACAGTCCATCCTGAAGGAGATCAGTCCTGGGTGTTCATTGGAAGGACTGATGCTGAAGCTGAAACTCCAATACTTTGGCCACCTCATGCGAAGAGTTGGCTCATTGGAAAAGACCCTGATGCTGGGAGGGATTGGGGGCAGGAGGAGAAGGGGACGACAGAGGATGAGAAGGCTGGATGGCATCACCGACTCGATGGGCATGAGTTTGAGTAAACTCCGGGTAGTTGGTGATGGACAGGGAGGCCTGGCGTGCTGCGATTCATGGGGTCTCAGGGAGTCAGACACGACTGAGCGACTGAACTGAACTGAACTCAACAAGATGAACATTCTTTCTATATAAATTTGTAATGATTTATATTGGACATTTATAGTGATTTTGTACATGTAAATTTGTATTCTTAAGAGCTCCCCCAATTTTATAAACTTTGTTGTTTCTGTTCAGTCACTAAGTCATGACCAACTCTTTGCGACCCCAGGGACTGTCGCATTAGCACCCACAAAATCTGAATCATTTTTATGTATGTTATAAAAGTTAATTTTATTTCATAGGTTTAACTGCTTTTGATGATTGTTAAAGTGTTTTGTTTTGCCCATTTCAATGAAAGAACTGTAGTTGTTAAGATATAGCAATATAGGGGTAAAAAATATTGGAGTTTACAGTATAATCATGTTTCCTTACAACCACCTGGTGGCAGTATCCCTAAACTACAGAATGTAAATAAATGGTTTGTTTTGCTTCAAGTATTAAAACAATGTTTACAAAAGAAGCAGGGGGGTGGGGTGGGGTGGGGAGGGAAGGCCTTGCCCATATAATACAGTAATAAACTGTGTTATATTTGTTTATATTGTGATGATCCTCTATTAAATCAACCATGAATCTGAAAGAATAAAATTCCTGTTTTGTTTTTGACTTCCTGGGTACTACATACCACCTTTTTATAGGAGGTCTCTGGATGATTTTAACAGACAGTACAATAAGTTCTAGGCAATGAGAAATACTATACTTGGGGCTCATCCATTGCCCACAGCTTGAGGGAAGGAGCACGGATGAGCTGCTTCCCTCATACACACTTCTCAGTAAGTAATGCTATTAAAAAAAAAAAATTGAAAAAATACCAAATCTGATCATTGACTGCCTTACTGCTGAGATTATAAGGCATTCTTTATCCACTGAAAAGGGTCTTGAATTGTATGAAAACTTGGATATATTAAAAAGTTTTCCAGGTGGTACTAGTGGTGAAGAATCTACCTACCAAATGCAGGAGACACAAGAGACCTAGGTTCAATCCCTGGGTTGGGAAGATCCCCTGCAGAAGGAAATGGCACCCCACTCCAGTATCTTGCTTGGAGAATTTCATGGACAGAGGAACCTGGCCGTCTAGTCCATGGGGTCATAAACAGTCAGACATGACTGAGCACAGGCATCTCATCTCAACATATTAAAAAGCATGCTAATCTTAGAGGGCACTATGCTTAGTGAAATAAGTCAGAGAAAAACAAATCCTGTATGATATCACTTACATGTGGAATCCAAAAAGTAAAACAAAATAATGAAATCAGCAAAAAAGAAACACAGATATAGATAGCAAACTCATATTACCAGTGTGGGGGAGCGGGGAAGGGGGAGCAAGATAGGGGTAGGGGGTTCAGAGATACAAACTACTATGAATAAAGTAAATAAGCTACAAAGATATACTGTACAGTACAGGGAATACAGCCAATACTTAATAATAACTATAAATGAATATAACCTTTAAGAACCGTGAAGCACTGTGTTGTATACATCAAACATAACATTGTAAATCAACTATTTCTCAATTTAAAAAAGCATGCTAGTCCTGGTGGCTCAGCTGCTAAAGAATCCACCTGCAATGTGGGAGACCTGGGTTCAATCCCTGGGTTGGGAAGATCCCCTGGAGAAGGGAACAGCTACCCACTCCCATATTCTGGCCTGGAGAATTCCATGGACTGTATAGTCCATGGGGTTGCAGAATCGGACACGACTGAGGACTGAGTGAATAATGCTAATCCTACTGATTATAATAAATTAGGTATTATAATTTAGGATAAAAAAATTATTACGGGCTTTTATCAATGGCTAGTGATTTCTGTCTCCTTTTTTGTGGCAGGTTGGAAACCTCTGTGAGCTTTTACATAGATCCACTAGACTTTCTTGAGCAAAGAAGAGACTCACAGATTCTCTGTGTACTAAACAGACCGTTGGCAATAGCTAAACAGCTGTTGGCTGTATGATACATATTTGGCTAAAAACAAACCCATCTGTATTTAATGCATTATTGCCAAAGTGTAGTAACATGCTGTTTCCAGTCTGAAAACACTGGTACCCTCATGTGAGACGATCAAATTGAAAATCTCACAACATGGCTCTTGCACTTCTTGGCTATGCAAGCGGAAAACCTAAGAGTGTTCCAGAGAATGGCAGAATTTATTTCCAGAGGCTTCAGTTTGTGAGGCATTGAGGATGGCAGTGGATAGGCACAGACTAGTTTAATCCTTTCCTTTGGTAGACTCTTCATTTTATCTCGTTTTTACAAAAGGGTTCCTTGGTATTTATTGCCTCTTTGTAAATATATTCTATAATCTTTATTTTTACTGATTAAAAAAGTAATATATTTTTAAGTATTAGAAAAATTAGAAAATGCAAAGAAGAAAAAAGAAGGGGGAAGAAGTCATGCTTTATCTTTCCATGCAGTTTACTTGGATGTGCCACTTCTGAATAAAGTTATCATTTGATGACTCAGGTGCTTAAAATGACTCCATCAGTCCATTTGCTGGGATTATTGTGCTTGAATGCCAACTAACAAAACAGACTAAGAGGTCAGGCCGTTTGTTAAGGTTTTTTATCTCTTAAATGCTCAGGCAAGGATTTGAACCCTGGTTTGCATTATTTAGAGCTGAGAGTTGAGGCTTTTACCACTATACAGCACAACACACCTCATAGAAAATAACACCAAGCAAACAAGTTGTCCCCAAAGGTCAATGGAATGTAGATAAATGCATTTATGATAATTTAATCCATTTGAGGTTTTTAAAACTAGAGTATATAATAACTACAACTGGAAGTAATAGCCTAGTTTGGTTATGAGCAAAACAGTCACAAATGTACTAAAATGTGTCTCTAAACAATTAGATTTGGGATTTCCTAATATCTTTCATTTAAAGAAAAAAAATGTGTTAGCTAAGGAATTTTTAAAGTTAATTAGTATAATGGAATTTTCCTCTAAATACTAGCACTTATTTCATTTGACAAAACACTGAACGATGTGGAGGGATTCTTGTAGTTTTTTTCATGATTTGAATAATGCATAGCTTTTTCGCATAATAGGCAAATGTTCAAATCAACCTCAAAGAAATCCTCACCTGGAAAGCTCTAACTAAATGAGCGTTTTTCTCTGCCTACCACTAAGCACCAGCCTCCATCGTAAACAGTCAACAGCTGGAGTGGTAACGGAATTCTCAGTGCAGCTAATGAGAGCCCGATATTTCACAGCTCAGAGGCTGAGAATACTTTTCTTAAAAAAACAAAACAAAAAAAAAAACAAAAAAAAAAAAAACAAGAAAAGGTATTTACAAAAATCTCAGTTCTTTGTTTGAATGTAAGCCCAAGGAACAGTTGCTTTTAAAGGAATAAACTCTTTTCACTAATAATCAAGTTCACAGAACTGTAAAATATAAATGAAGACAATTTTTTAAGTGATTGGCTTTGTTATGTGCACTGTCACCATCACATCAAAACAACTAAGATGTGTCTGGAGTATGATTAAATCTAACAATGAATATGTTTAAAACATTATTTTCTCCTACTTCTCAAATGAAAGAAAGAAGGCATGGCAACATTATCCTTGGAAATGTTCAGTTAAATGCTGTAAAAATGCATGATAGAATATATTAGTCCCAATACTCTAGAATATCCTTGAATATATATTTTTAAATATGTTGACAAAATGCCACTTCCCTAGGAAGACATTTTAAATAATTCAAATTAACTATAAAAAAAATGTTTGCTGAGTCTTTTGTTTAATTCAAGATTCTTTCTTGCTCCCAACTGGTATTTGGTTTAAAAAAAAAAAAAATGTTTAGAAGAAATACTGCAGGTACCTCTTATGTCTACTCCTAAGTAAAACTGAGGGACAACTGAAAAGAATCAAACACAAGATGATATTAGAGCGGAATTTAAGTACTCACAAGAAGCAGATCAACAGAGAGAGACCTGAAAGAGGGATTTTCAGGAGAGAAATCAAGCAACAGTGAAGGAGTTGAGGGAGAGTTGAAAGATCAGACATTGGAAAAGAAGGCCTCCCCAACAACTCTGCAGGTAAAGAACTCACCCACAATGCAGGAGATATGGGTTTGATTCTTAGGTTGGAGAGTTTCTCTGGAGAGGGAAAATGGCAACCTACTCTAATATTCTTGCCTGAAAAATCCCATGGACAGAGGTCCCTGGCAGGCTATAGTCCAAAGGGTTGCAAAGAATTGGACATGACTGAGAAACTACAAAGACACATGGGCAGGAAGGGACAACAGGAGAGAAGTGTTAATGTTCCAGAAATAGGAAAAGACCCAGAGGAGAAAAAGGCGCAATTCTAGGTACTGTATCCCTTCAAGTCATTGAGTGCTCAAATAACCCTGTAAAAGAGGAACCATTGACCTTACTGGTACAGCATCATGGGGAGAAGGATGCTGAATCACTCTAAGTGAAGTAAAGTAAAGTCACTCAGTCACGTCAGATTCTTTGTGACCCCATGGACTGTAGCCTACCAGGCTCCTCCCATGGGATTTTCCAGGCAAGAGTACTAGAGTGGGTTGCCATTTCCTTCTCCAGAGGATCTTCCCCATCCAGGGATCGAACCCGGGTCTCCCGCATTGTAGGCAGACACTTAACAGTTTGAGCCACCAGGGAAGTCTGAATCATTCTAAGCATGTATCAATTATGCGACCTTGAAGATTAGTCTCAGAGAAGTTGCCTCAAAGGTAAAATAAGAATTTTTGAGCCTTAAGCTCTGTGAGCTAGAGTATGTAGCAACATTTAATATACTTTATGTCTTTCAGATGAATAGATGTTTGATCTGTGAACATTTAGGCTTCACTTTACAGAAACTGGCCTCCAGAGAGGTTCAAGGGTTCCAACCTGGAAATACACATTATTCGTGTTTGTTGCTGCTAAGTCACTTCAGTCGTGTCCGACTCTGTGCAACCCCATAAACGGCAGCCCACCAGGCTCCCCCGACCCTGGGATTCTCCAGGCAAGAACACTGGAATGGGTTGCCATTTCCTTCTCCAGCGCATGAAAGTGAAAAGTGAAAGTGAAGTCGCTCAGTCGTGTCTGACTCTTAACGACCCCACGGACTGCAGCCTACCAGGCTCCTCTGTCCATGGGATTTTCCAGGCAAGAGTACTGGAGTGGGGTGCCATTGCCTTCTCCGTTGTTCGTGTTTAAGTGTCAGTAAAACATCTCTGCCACAGTGCTAGCCTATACTGCAGGTTCTCCACTAAATGGTTGCTACCATTATTATTCTGTACTTTGCCCCAGGGTTTGACAGGGGCCCTGGGTCTCTTCACCACTCAGAAATCACCTTGGTATTGTCTGATGAGAATTAAAAGAAGGGTGGCTGTGAAAATCTAATCTTTTGTGAAGATAAAAATATTTTAGTTTGCAAAAATCAAGGTGGTCAATAAACATCTACACTAGATTTCAAAAACATGTAATAATTTGGAGTTTGAAGTGGCTCAGATGCTAAAGTGTCTGCCTACAATGCGGGAGACCTGGGTTCAATCCCTGGGTTGGGAAGATCCTCTGGAGAAGGAAATGGCAACCCACTCTAGTACTCTTGCCTGGAAAATCCCATGGACAGAGGAGCATGGCAGGCTACAGTCTGTGGGGTCACAAAGAGTCAGACACGACTGAGCAACTTCACTTTCACTTTTCACTTTCATTCTAACCAGCTGTTAAAGACACACTCAAACAGACATAATCATGGGTCTGGAACAGCACTGTCCAGTAGGAATGCATTGGGAGCTACCCAAGTAGTTTTCAATTTTCTAGTAGCCATATTTAAAAAAAAAAAAAAAAAAGTGAAATTGACTTGATAATCTGCTTCATTTAAGCAAATATATCTAAAATATTGTCATTTCAACATGTAATCAGTATAAAAATGATTGAGAGATTCTACCTTAAAAAAAAAAATTGATACCAAGCCTTCAAAATCTAGTGTGTATTTTATCTTTATAGCATACCTTAATTTGAACAAATTCCATTCCAAGGATTCATTAGCCACAGGTTTGGGTATAGATATAGAAGAACTAAGGAGCATAATAATATAAAGAAACAGTATAGACACTAAACTTTCTTTTTTTTTCCCCCAAGAAAACTAACTAAAGAAGCAAAAGCTCTGAACTTGAAAACCTCCTCATCAAATATTGACTCTAGCTTGGGGCATTTTGTGGCTTGGCTTTACTGTGAAGAAATCAAAGTCACAAAGTACAAACTTCCTCACCTTCTTCCTCTTTTCCTTAAAATGTCTCTGCAACCAGACTCTTCTCACACTTCTAAATAGCCAAGGGTTTTACCAGTTCTCTCTCCTCAGTTCTATCTCAGAAGAAAAAGTGTTTTCTTTCATTCTAAGACTTAAATCCCCAACTCCTCTTCCTTTTGCCTGCCTTTTTCATTGCCCCATTCTATCAAACTCCAGCTTGTACAACTTCAGACTCACCGTCTACAACGTGAAGTATACTTGATTTCCCTCTCTGCTTTCTTAAATGAAGCAGGGTTATGTAAGCAAATAAAGCCAAAACAGCTTGAGATCCATAGCAACATGAAGCGGAAGGTACAGACATTTCCTATATACTCACTGCCCCCTCATATGCAGTTAACAACCACAGCAACGTCCCACAGCAACATCCCACACCAAAATGGTACCTGTTACAAGCAACGAACTACATTGATACATCATTACCACTCAAAGTCTGCAATTTACATTAAGCTTCACTCTTGGTACTTTACATTCTATGGGTTT
Organism: Cervus canadensis; assembly: GCF_019320065.1. Lineage (NCBI taxonomy): Eukaryota > Metazoa > Chordata > Mammalia > Artiodactyla > Cervidae > Cervus > Cervus canadensis. The sequence continues at coordinate 38,650,569 of NC_057392.1, forward strand.
TGACAAATATACACTGACATGTAACCACCATTATAATACCATATAGAATAGTTCCACTGCCCTAAAAATCTTTTATGTTCTACCTAGTCATTGCTTCTACCCCCTTTAGTCCTGGGCAACAACCAATCTTTTTATTGTCTGCACAGTTCTGCCATTTCCAGACTGTTATATGGTTGGAATCATATAGTAAGTAGCCTTTTTCAGATTGACTTCTTTCACTTAGAGGCACTTAAGGAAGGAAGACTATACAATGGAGAAAAGACAGATTCTTTGACAAAATGTCTTGGGAAAACTAGATAGCTACATGCAAATACTGCAATTGGGTAGTTTTCTTATATACAAAAATAAACTCAAAATGAATTAAAGACTTAAATGTAGAATCCGAAGCCATAAAACTTCTAGAAGAAAACACAGGCCAGATGCTCTTTAACATCAGTCTTAGCAATAAGTTTTTGGACCTGTCTCCTTAGGCAAGTTTTTGCCTAAAAGCAACAAAAGCAAAAATAAATAAGACTACATCAAACTAAACAGTTTTTGCACAGTAAAAGATACCGTCAATAATACCAAAAAAACAAAAAAAGCAATCTACTGAATGTGAGAAAATACTTGCAAATGACATATCCAATAAGGAGTTAATATCCAAATCATATAAATAAATCAAACAATTCAGTATCAAGCCAAACCAGAATAAAAAGCAACAACAACAAAAAACCCCCACTAGACAACCAGGTTAAAAACTGGGAAGAGAATCTGAATGTACATTTCTCCAAGAAGACATTCAGATGGCCAACAGACAGATGAAAAGATGGTCAACACCATTAATCATCTGGGAAAGCAAATAAAAAACACAATGAGCTATGTCCTCATGGGTGTTAGAATGACTATCATCAAAAAGACACAAACAAGTGTTGGTGAGGATCTGGAGAAAAGGGAATCCTCATTCATTGTTAATAGGAATGTAAATTGGGGCAGCAGCTATAAAAAAAGTCAAATGGGAAGTTCCTCAAAAAATGAAAACTATTAACTACTATATGATTCAGTAATTCCACTTACAGGTGTTTGCCTTAAGAAAACAAAAACACTAATCAAACAACAAAACTATACACTCCTATGTAAACTGCAGTGTTATTTATAATAGTCAAGATATGGATATTTACTGTAGGAAGATATGGACTATCTTTATTTACAATAGTCAAGATAAATGTCCATTGGTAGATGAAAGGATAAAGACATGATATACAAACACACACACACACAATGCAACATTACTTAGCTAAAAAATGAAAGAAATCTTGCCATTTGTGAGAACATGGATGGATCTAGTGGTGGGGTGGTGGGGAGATGAGAAGGCAGGAAGGTAAAAATTGAGTTTAGGAATACAATATTAATATTCATTTAACTGTTCTGTAGTATTGGTTCATGGTTTAAGGTAATGTTTTAATTCATATTATGTGAACTCTGCTCACACTTTCATCTGTCCTTTCTGTGTGTCCTTCAAGCTGGGATATAGTTTTAAAAATATTATTCAAGCATCCACTTGTCTGCTTAATCTAAACTAATCAGTTATCCAACTTCATAGTCTAGTCCCCAGGAATAACTAAGATATCTTCAGGGACTGAGAACTTATTTCTTATAGAAATACCACTAAGATTCACGGCCAGTCTCACTAGTATTTATTTTGTTTATCAAACACATACTGAGCACGAAACAGTTGTGTGGCATTTCCTAAGTGCTCTACCTGCACATAAATTTTCACAACCTATAATTGTACAGGGTAGATGTTATTTTCTTCATTCTCTTTTTGTGGATGGGTAACCGAAGCCTAGGCTAGCCTGGTGGCTCAGACAGTAAAGACTCCACCTGCAATATAGGAGACCTGGGTTCAGTCCCTGGGTTTAGAAGATCCCCTGGAGGAGGGCATGGCAACCCACTCCAGTATTGTTGCCTGGAGAATTCCCGTGGACAGAGGAGCCTGGAAGGCTGCAGTCCATGGGATTGCACAGAAAACCTGACGGCATGACCAAGCACACGACTGAAGCCCAGGAAAACCAAAAAACAAAAAACAAACAAACAAAAAAAAACAAAAAAACTTGCTCAGAGTCACACAGGTAAGAAAGTACCTGAGACAGAATTTAAATTCAAGCAGTACGGTCCTAGAACTCAGGTCTTTAACTGCTAGGTCACACTGTTTCTCTGGTGAGTGAATAAGTGAAAACATTTAGTGCTATTTCATGGTTACTAGGAAGGTTCAATTTCCTTGAATTGGTCCTCTTGTCATCTATTTGCTGATGCCTAAAATTCCAGGTCAGAGTCTAATCCCTTTAGTGAAAACACACCATCTCCATTCAAATGCAAATACAACCTTATCTGTCCTTTATACTTTAGTACAAATTGATTTAGCAAGCAGGTTTGTGACAGCAGGTTTTGATAATGGGAGTGTCCAAGGAGACACTGAGACTGAGATTTTAAAGTAGAAAAGAAGATGAGGGGTGGGGGAAGGGAATTTGAGATTATGACTACATCTCAGGCTTAATTGGACTTTTACTGTGCTGCAGAGAAGTGGGTGGGGTGAGGGTGGAGGGATACATGTTTCATTTTCCCTTGGTTTATTGATATTTCTATATCTCCATCTAAGTAAAAAGGTAAAAACAAGACCCAAATTTGCCACAGAACAGGAAAAAGTACAGAAGTCTTGACCTATGGGGTAAAATCCCTAGGAGATTGTGGAATCACTACAAGGCAATTATTAAAGTTCTATGTTCACCAATTATTCCCTAAAGAGCGAACAAACATTAAGCCATATATATATACATACACAATCTAAATTATTGATTCACTGTATAGAGAGAGATATATATAGATATATAGATACAGATACACTTTTTAATATATATATATATATATACATATATATGTATATATACATATATATGTATATATATATCACTATTTCTCAAAATTCAATTCAGTTCAATTCAGTTCAGTTCAGATGCTTAGTTGTGTCAGACTCTTTGTGACCCCATGGACTGCAGCATGCCAGACTTCCCTGTCTATCACCAACTCCGAGAGCTTGCTCAAACTCATGTCCATTGAGTCAGTGATGCCATCCAACCATCTCATCCTCTGTCATCCCCTTCTTCTCCTGGCCTCAATCTTTCCCAGCATCAGGGTCTTTTCCAATTAGTCAGTTCTTCACGTCAGGTGGCCAAAGTATTGGAGCTTCAGTTTCAGCATCAGTCCTTCAAATGAATATTCAGGACTGATTTCCTTTAGGATTGACTGACTTGATCTCCTTGCAGTCCAAGGGACTCTCAAGAGTCTTCTCCAACACCAGAGTTCAAAAGCATCAATTCTTCGGTGCTCAGCCTTTTTTACGGTCCAGCTCTCACATATGCACATGACTACTGGAAAAACCATAGCTTTGACTAGACAGACCTTTGGTGGCAAAGTAATGTCTCTGCTTTTTAATATGCTATCTAGGTTGGTCATAGCTTTTCTTCCATGGAGCAAGCGTCTTTTAATTTCAAGGCTACAGTCACCGTCTGCAGTGATTTTGGAGCCCTCAAAAATAAAGTCTCAAAAAAAAAAATAAAATAAATAAAGTCTCTCACTGTTTCCCCATACCTATTTGCCATGAAGTGATGGGACCAGATGCCATGATCTTAGTTTTTTGAATGTTGAGTTTTAAGCCAGTTTTTTCACTTTCCTCTTCCACTTTCATCAAGAGGCCCTTTAGTTACTCTTCAATTTCTGCCATAAGGGCGGTGTCATATATGTATCTGAGGTTATTGATATTTCTCCCAGCAATCTTGATTCCAGCTTGTGCTTCTTCCAGCCCAGCATTCCTCATGATGTACTCTGCATATAAATTAAATAAGCAGGGTGACAATATACAGTCTTGACGTACTCCTTTCTCAATTTGGAACCAGTCTGTTGTTCCATGTCCGGTTCTAACTGTTACTTCTTGACCTGCATACAGGTTTCTTAGGAGGCAGGTTAGGTGGTCTGGTATTTCCATCTCTTTCAGAATTTTCCACAGTTTATTGTGATCCACACAGTCAAAGGCTTGGTGTAGTCAATGAAGCAGAAATATATGTTTTTCTGGAACTCTCTTGCCTTTTCTATGATCCAAAGGATGTTGGCTATTTGATCTCTGGTCCCTCTGCCTTTTCTAAATCCAGCTTCAACATCTGGAAGTTCTTGGTTCACATACTGTTGAAGCTATGCTTGGAGAATTTTGACCATTACTTTGGTAGAGTGCGAGATGAGTGCAATTGTTTGATAGTTTGAACATTCTTTAGCATTGACTTTCTTTGGGATTAGAATCAAAACTGACCTTTTCTAGTCCTGTGACCACTGCTGAGTTTTCCAAATTTGCTGTCATACTGAGTCCAGCACTTTAACAGCCTCATCTTTTAGGATTTGAAATAGCTCAACTGGAATTCCATCACCTCCACTAGCTTTGTTTGTAGTGATGCTTCCTAAGGTCCACTTGACATCATAGTCCACGATGTCTGGCTCTAGGTGACTGATCCCATCATCGTGGTTATCTGGGTCATGAAGACATTTTTTTGTATAGTTGTTCTGTGTATTCTTGCCATGTCTTCTTAATATCTTCTGCTTCTGTTAGGTTCATGCTGTTTCGGTCCTTTATTGTGCCCATCTTTGCATGAAATGTTCCTTTGTTATCTCTAATAATGTTGAAGAGATCTCTAGTTTTTCCCATTCTATTGTTTTCATCTATTTCTTTGCACTGATCACTGAGGAAGGCGTTCTTATTTCTCCTTGCTATTCTTTGGGACTCGGCATTCAGCCTTCTAAATTAGACATTTATTTATAAATAAATTCAGGATAATTTTGCCATTATGGGTTTTCTCAAGCAATTTGGAGTAAGGAGACATAAAGATGTTGCTTCTTTTTTTTTTTAATTGAGGTATAGTTGATTTATGATGTGTTAATTTCTAGTGTATAGCAAAGTGATTTTTTTTTTTTTTGTATTCTTTTCCATTATTGTTTATTACAGGATGTTGAATATAGTTTCTGGTGCTATATAATAGATCTTTTTTTTTTATCCATTCTATATATAATAGTTTGGCTCTATTCATCCCACTCTCCCAATCCATCCATCCCCTGCCTGTCTCCCCTTGGCAAGCCAAATCTGTTAACAGGTTGCATCTTTTAAACCCATACTGGTACTATGAGTCACAGTTATAGAGAAGTATTTTGGAATCAAGTTGAACAAGTTTGATAAGCATCTCTGTGTCTTATTAACTTATAAAAATGATGATGCTAAACTCAGAATTTTTTTTTTTTTTCTTCATAAGCATCATATTTGAAGTGAAGAGATGGAAATTATATCTAGGAAGAAAAAAGCATGGCTCTCTGGATCAGCACCTTGGATAGTGCCCGTATAGCCAATGGCTATTTGTGCAGTGTTGCTCTATACTGCTACATGTAGGAACACAACATTTTCGTGCATTCTTTTACCTTTGCCTCTTTAATTCAGCAATGAAAACACTTGTAAAGCCTAACAAATCAAGCTGTGGTTTTCTGACAATTATCATATCTGGATAGAGTAACAAGATCAGTGAAGACACGTTCATTGAAATACCCATTGGGCCACAGACATCAGCTGCATTTGGGATCAAATCAGGCTATTAAACCACAGGACACAGAGTCTGTGATTTGCATGAGTAATTAGAAATGATTAATATAATGCCTTGCTTAATTAAACTTATCTCATAAGGGCACCTCTTGAAAACTCATAAGTTTGACAATTCATAATCACCCTCGATATGTTGAGTATAATATTTTCTGGCTCTAATGAAGGGTTTTTTGACTATTTAAGATAGACATGATTTAATGACACAAGACATACTATCTTAAAATTTTAAGATGTCTTAGAAATTTAAGGTATCTTTGAAATTTAAGAGTTCTATCGAACAGTGTAGCAACCGTAAAATGATTACGTTTCAGGAAACTCTGTAACTAGGAAAGAAATGTAGGGTGTTACAGTGAGCCTAGCTACTAAGTAAGACATCCAGCCCTTTAATATAGGAAAAATAACATTTAAGAATGCTATAGTTGCCATAATTCCCGGAGTCAGTTTGGATTACAATTGAGGAATAGTGCCATAGACTGGGTGGTGAAATATTTATTTCTTACTAATCTGGAGGCTAAGTATAAGATGAAGGTGCTGGAAGATTCAGTGTCTGGTGGAAGATCTCTTCCTGATTTGCAGGCAGCTGGCCTTGATGCCCACATGCTGGAGAGAGAGGGATCTGGGTTCCTTTCCTCTTTCAATAAGGGCATCAACACTATAGTGGGGGTTCCGTCTTCATGATGTCACCTAAACCAAATTATCTCCCAAAGATCCATTCTAAATACCACCATACTTAAATATATACAGTGGAATGCTACTCAGCCATAAAAAAAAAAAATGAAATAATGCCATTTGTAGCAACACTGATGAGCCTACAGATTATCATATTAAATGAAGCAAGTCAGACAGATAAAGACAAATCTCATATGCTGTCATTTATATGTAGAATCTAAAAAAAAAAAAAGATACAAATGAACTTATTGACAAAGCAGAAATAAACTCACAGACAGAGAAAACAAGCTGATGGTTACCAAAGGAGGTGGTAGGGAGATGACAGGGGGAGATAAATTAGGAGTCTGGGATTAACATTTACATACTACTATATATAAAATAGGTAAACAACAAGAATTTACTGTATAGCACAGGGAGCTATATTCAGTATCTTATAATAATCTCTAATGGAAAATAATTCATATAGATATACACACATATATACATATATATGAATCATTTTGCTGTACACTTGAAAGTAACACAACATTGTAAATCAACTATACTTCTCATTTTTTAAAAAAGTTATTGCAATAAATACACACATACATACCACCATACTGGGGATTCAGGCTTTGATATATATGACTTTGACAATGGATACAACCACTCAGTCCATAGCAAACTAGCCAAATGTTTATTGAGCTTTTAGTTCAACAGCTAACACTGAGATAAAATCTGTAAAGTATCTGCTAGGTACCAAGTGTTAGAGTAAATGTTTCCATAAATACAAATGAGAATAAAGGTTATGTTTGAACTTAAAGGATACAAAATAGAATGAGAACAATATTTTAAAAAACACATGCTTATATCAAATAACTTAGTTATGATTCTGAAGCTAGGGAAGATGAATTCAGAGCAAAAGTTCAGGAGGTAAAAGAGGCATTAAAGATGGAGTTTGACCACTTACAAACTCTCATGTTAATTCCTAATAGGTGTGATATCTCACCAATATTTTTTACATTCACTGATAGGATTTATTTCCTGTCATTCAGAGGACCCTCTTTGTGTTGTTCTCTGGAGTTTTCTCTTTCTTCACTTTTTCCTGTTAGTTGACTTCCCCTGGTTTTAATTACCTTGCCTACTTCTCATCTACATAAATGCTTCATTACTCAATAACCAGACATTTTTGAAGGTCACAATAATTATTGAAATTCAAAACAAATACTTAATCTTCAGTGTACAATCTTAAATTTAAAATAATACATTAAAAAATACTTCCCATAGAGCTTCCCCACCCCCCCAATTTTTTGGTGAATCTATGTACAGTCTAAGGAGAATGGGCTTGAGAAATTGGAAGGATGAGTATTGGGAGCCATTAGAGTCCTCTGAAACAAGCTATGATGAAATTATTCCCATGAAACTGTTTATATATTTAGTAGAATCCTTGATTGCATATTCTGCTCTATGTATGTTTTTCCATAATTGTACAAGAATCTGAGAAGTTAGAAAACCTCTTTTCAGCAAAGAATAAATTATTGTTCCAGAATGTGGCAATTTGAAGTTCAAGAGTAACTAAGACAGCAATTCTGTGCTCTAAAGTGACTAAACTCAACTGCTTACAATGTAAATGCATTTGTCATATGTAAGGTAACAGTTTTTACTTCTATTCACAGAGTATGCTACTTCAGAGGTTGTTTTTGCATGAAGAAAACAGTCAATAAAACAAATTATTTGGATCACAGTGAGGCATTATTCAGATCTAGATTTATATTGTTAATCTAAACCACTAATGTGCTGAGAATTGTCATTCAGATGGATGAGGAAATGTGTTTTAAAGAAGAGACACGTAGTAGATTGGATTTAATTAATCCATTTTTTTCTCATGAATGGTGCCAGGTTCCAGCTCTGAATCTTCTCTTTGTCTTTTACCCATGCAAATATGATTTTAACAATACACTGAACTCCACATAATATAAAAAAGCAAGTATATCTTAAACCTCTTTATGTTAAGATGTATAAGGACAAAGCCTCTAATTTCAAGATATTTCAAAATTCTCTTTGAGAAGACAGAACACAGAGAATCAGAGCAAGCAGGCAACACATGGTAATTACAGTGAGAATGCATTTACTCTAAAAATTGTGGTGTTTTGTGCATTCTGCTCCAGGGTGTATATTCTGGCATTGTTGTACATATTAATCTCTGTCTTATATATACAAGACTCTGTCTTATATATCCCCATTTCTAAACCTAATAGGCTTGCTGCCAATCATGAAGAAGTTCATAAAACTGCCTGAAGCTTTTGAGCATGGCTTATTGGTTAAGGACCCTTTGGGGACTAGGTCTTTCTCAGTGTGGGGTCTCTCATTGTATATAATAGGAACTCAATAAATACTTGCCCAAGGTAATTGTGATTGGTTGAATCTAGTGGAATGAACTAGTGTTTAGAACTAGCTATTTCTCCTTTTATGGCATACAGTTGACTCTGCACATACTCATGAATATAAGCGCTTCCCAGGTGGCACTAGTGGTAAAGATCTGCCTGCAATGCAGGAGACCCAGGTTTGATCCCTGGGTCAAGAAGATCTCCTGGAGGAGGAAATGGCAACACATCCCAGTATTCTTGCCTGGAGAATCCCATGGACAGAGCAGCCTGAGTGGGACACGACTGAGCATAAAAAATAAATATATATGCTCATAGATATAGGGAAAAATGGGTCACTGGACTCAAATGTTGAGGATCTCACTATTGAAGGGTAGAGGGCTTATGCGTAAAGGAAGACCCTTGATAAATGGTTCATGATGACCAGGGGAGAGCTAATTTATTAGTCTGGTGCAAACATAATTGTGAATTTGGACCTTAAACTTTAAATCATTATAACTAGGCTCAAACACATCTAATAAACTAATTTTAACACATTAGTTAAAATAGGTATCATTATAATCAATAATTTTTGCCAATGAGAAATGAGTTTATTTATTCCTGTACTAAAAATCTGTGCTTCGGGATTCGATGGACTCTTGGAAAGCATTTTCTGCATCCTGTTGGTTGTGGAAGTGTTTTCCTTGCAAAAAGTTGTCGAGATGTTTGAAGAAGTGGTAGTCAGCTGGCGAGAGGTTAGGTAAATATGGCTGATGAGGCAATTTACTTCGTAGCCCAGTTCATTCGACTTTTGAAGCATTAACTGTGTGATGTGCAGTCAGGCATCGTCATGGAGAAGAATTGGGCCCTTTCTGCTGATCAATGCCAACCGCACACACTGCAGTCCAGTGTGTCTCATTGGTTTGCTGAGCATCTTCTCAGGTGTAATGGTTTCATCAGGATTTAGAAAGCTGGAGTGGAAGCGCTTTGGAGCTTCTTCTTGGCCCAGTCACTGAGCTAGTTGTCACCAGTTGTCATATAAAATCCACTTTTCATCACACGTCACAATCTGATTGAGAAATGGTTCACTGTTGTTGCATAGAATAAGAGAAGACAACACTAAAAAATGATAATTTTCTTGTTTGTTGTCAGCTCATGAGGCACCCACTGATTGAGCTTTTTCACCTTTCCAATTTGCTTCAAATGCTAAAAGGCCACAGAATGGTTGATGTTGAGTTCTTTGGTAGCTTCTCATGTAGTTGTAAGAGGATCGGCTTTGGTGATCCTCTCAATTGGTCATTGTCAACTTCCTATGGCTGGCCGCTGTGCTCATCTTCAAGGCTCTTATCTCCTTTGCAAAACTTCTTGAACCACCACTGAACTGTATGTTCATTAGCAGTTCCTGAACCAAAAGTGTTGTTGGTAATGGAAGTTGTCTTCATTGTTTTACCACCCATTTTTAACTCGAATAAGAAAATCAGTTGAATTTCCTTTTTGTCTAACATCATTTCCCTAGTCTAAAACAAACATAAAATAAACAGCAAGTAACAAGTCATTAACAAGAAAAACATAAAGCAAGAAATGCACCTTAAAATTGTGTATAACATAACCACATTTATTTAGCAATGTATTTCAATAACAAAAGGCAAAATTCAACAATGCAAAACAACAATTACTTTTGCACCAACCTTATAGCTCCACTGTATGTAATACAGCAGAAAAGGCAGCATTCTGTTACAATTTTGAATCTGTCAATAATTAGTGCTGTAACTTGGATAAATTCCTCAATCTTTGTGAACGTCAGCATCCCTGCCATAAAATGAAATGGAGCAGGATTTGAGCTAGAACAATTATATGACCTCTTAACACCCTAAAATTCTATGATAGTGCCTTCCAAAAATTTATCCTAGAAGAACTTAGTAAACATTCTGTGAGAATGTGTTCTGTGACAAAATAAGTTTGCTAAAAATTTGCATTAAAAACGACTTTGTTTTAAATGATAGGACTTTTAATGACTTTAGCATGCTAATGTGCATTTTGTGACTCTTCAATAGGATCTCCTCAAGCTTATTTGACTATGAAATTCTTTATTTTTATGTAAATCCTATTAACTAAAGGGATGATCATATTCAACAGAATAGAGTTTAGCAAAGGCATAAAGTTTTTGAAAATTCCTTGATAGCCCTTAGACAGAGCTTGTCACAGTAACTAATATTCCAGCTAATTCCATCCATCTTTATTGAGAATTTCCAATGTGAAAAGCTCTTTGAATACTATTATAAATACTTTCATAACAGACTGGATGTAACTATTACTATCTCATATTACAGGTGAAGCAATTGAGTTCTGAGGGATTACATGATTTTCCCAATGTGACAAAATAAAGGAGTGAAATTATAACCCACTATTCTAATTCTATAGTGTTGTTACTTTGCCTCACAGACTTTTATCACCACCAAAGCTACACTTTCACCTTGCTGTGTAATCTGATTAGGGATTCTCTGGATAGGAGTGGCTTTTCACAGGGAACAATGACCACAGGCCACTGGAAAGAAAACAATTAACTACCATTAAGGAATGTTATGATGTGGAGACCACAGCCCTGTAATATTCAATTGTTTAAGCACTCAGGGAGATGCCTGGGAAAAACTGTTCCTTTTATTACCCCCAGTGAATCCACACATATCATATTCTAACAAAGGGTGTATATATATATTCCATATATAAAAGAGGAATATATATATGTAAGATGGAGATCTATCTCCATCTTAAGAAGTTTATTGTCTAAACAGGAATTTTTATGCAACTTCTTTGTTTTAAATTTGGGAAATCAATATACTTTTCAACCACTTGCTTTCCATGAACTTACAGTTTTCAAAGCCAGGTAAATTGTTTATCTTCACAACTCTTCTTCAAGAAGTAGCTCCTTCTTGTTTTATAGAGAGGAAACTGGTGCATTGTGAAATTAATGACTAGAGAAACTTTAACAACTTAATAGCTGCCCAGGATTTAAAGACAAACATTAAATTTTCTTTCTTAGCCTGTGGCAAATGACTCTAGACCTTGACCATTCTATCTCTCTGGCTTCTGAGTGGAGAATAATGACCTCAGTGAGCATAGGTTCTCTGATGAATCAAAAAAAAAAAAAAAAAAGAATTAGAGATAAAGAGGACAGACAGAAGGAACAATAATCAGCTACAGCTAGGTAAGAGAGTTTTGACAAATATACAGAAGAATTACTGTAAACCAAACATATATTGAATATACTGTTTCATGGTTATCAATAAGTGCAAAGATAAAGGAATTCCAATAATGATATATCCCAAATGGAGGTTCTACCCGTAAATAAATAGTTTTGAAGTAATAGCTTATTAAGTGTTTTTTCAAAATAAAAAATTAGTACATTTTCAAATTTTTATAACCAAACAATAGGTTCAAAGCCTACATTTTGACTGCAATAAAATACCATCACCAAATAGATAATTGGCCTTAACTGGCCCGGCAATATATTTCCAAGTGAATCAGTGTATTTTTTCTCCCAAAACTCATATAAAAAGAATGCAATGGAGGTAATTAGAGTAGGGCAGGAAGAAACTAACTAACAGAAGATTCAAGCAATATTCCATGCATCACTTTTCATATTTGTAAACTAGGTCTAATTATTCTTATTCATTAATGAGTTGCAATCCAGATAAACAAATTGCAATTAAATGGAATATATTCCAGGTGAGTACATTCTTGAAGAAGTTTTTCAGTTTTCCTTGCTTCTGAATTTTCTAGAACTGGCCCTTGATGAAAGGACTGTGAACTTGAAAACAGCCAACACCAGCAAAGAGATCAAATGACCCTCTGTGATCAACTACAAAGTCCCGTCAAATACTAACCAGTGCTTCTAACCTCAGCCAGACTTACCCAGAGAGAACATCTTAGAGTTAATAGAGAAATGGACTCTAAAGTCCTGAGTCCTACTATGGACTCTTTCACAGAGGTTGTTTGGCTTTGGCAAGTAGCTTAACCTTTCTAAGCCTGACTCCTCATCTGGGGCCATTGCTCTTGGTCTCCCCTGCTTCACAGGATTGTGAAGAGGATCAAATCAAACAATATATGAGAGTGGTGGAAAGTATACAATGCTATAGCAACAGACACACAGAGCCCCTAGCCTGTAGGATATTTGACCCTGTCTATCTCTGTAAAATTTGTCTACTTCATGGTGACATCTGAGACTCTTTTATTTAAAGAAAGGCTGACTAGGAAAAGAACTACCCCATGGCCAGAGACCTGCTGCTCATGTGCATGCCTGAGACTATTGTGGCTACTGTCCTGAGATACCTGTATAGCTTCCTGGGCAGGGTCACCAGACTCTGTACTGTTGTGAACAGAATATGCTCAGCTTTGTGATGTTCTGTAACCTGGAGCTGTCACCAGCCAGCTTCAGTGCATGGGTGAAACCGATGCAATCACCCAATGGTGACCACATGGAAGAAACTAAAACGAGAAGGAGGAGAGATTTAAGAACACATTTGTCACTGAAAGTGTGAAATGATGCTATTGGAGAAAGGATCAAGTCATGTAACAAATTTTCTGGTGCCAGAGTGGCTGGAGCAGCATGGATGGTCATTAGGGAATTGAACCAGATTTTATGGGAATAGGAACTTAAACATAATACATCATATCTTTATGCACCCTAATACTCTGAGCTGCCTCTTGTCCCTTTCAACATGAGGCTGGAGTCAAATAGGATCTATTAATAAGAAACCCTGAAAGGACATTTCAGTGATCATTCAAATATTTCAAGTGTTGACAAGAGGGAATCCAAAAAGTTGTCACAAGATTCTTTCCAGGGTAAGAAGTCCTCCAGGTAGCTCCTCAAAATAATCAAACTAACAAATACCCAAACACTGTTCTTCACACCCCAGTCTACAGTCCTGGCTGATCAGTTTGACTGATTCATCTCTCTCTTTCAGAGCACCTTAAGCCCTAATTTTTACATCAATCTATCTTTTTTTTTTTTTTTTAAGCTCTTTTAAATTCTGATCCTCATTCCATTTCTCCAATTAGACAAAGCAAATGAGCTTCAGACACCTGAAGTTTGTTGCCTGAACAACAAATGCTGGACAGGAAGAGAAAAAGAGGAGAGAGGAAAGGGAATTATGAATATATTTCCATCATTCACTTTATATTGTTTTCAGCTACATATGGGCAGGTGGGAAAAGGTCTGATAATGAAAGATTGGTCCCTATTAAAACAAAACCACATTTACAGGTGTGTGGAGTTGAAATACTCTGAACATAGATGGGTTTCCAGGACAATATGTCTGTTTTACAGATGTGGAGACTGAGGCCCAGAGAGTTATTGTAGAGGCTGACACAGCTCCACTGTAGTAGAGCAGAAAGAGATATACAATCATTCTTGTTTCCCAAACCAGTGTTCTTCCTCCAGATAAGAAGCTGAGTAAAACAAGCACAGACAAACAGGCGCCTCTAAGTATACAAGTTATAAGATATTGTTAAACGTTTGATTTCTAGAGTTATCGGAAATATGATATGGCAGGAATAACATGCTAAAGACAGTTCATTTTGTCTTACTCTGGAGATCATTTCTGTGCTGTATTGGCTCTATGTTTATGATTCTCACTTCTATAAATGATGATGCCGAAGGCTGACAAACATAATTAAATATAATACACATGACTAATACAATTTCAGTTCTGTGACTAAAAGGTATTTTCCCTTCAGGTGATTTTGGATAGTATTTTATATAGTTAGGCTTTTACTAGTCTCTTCATTGTGCTTTGCAACTGAAGTTCTGGCTTCTTATTAATTAGATCAGTAAGCAATCATTAATAAAAATAAACAAAAATCTTCATTAAAAATCACCTTTCTTCATGAATTTTTAGAACTTGAGCTTTCCTTAATCTCAGCAGTACATAATAGCATGTCTCTGGAATGTATTTTCCTGTCCTCTGACTAAAAGTGATATCAACATGGTCCCTGGGTCATGGTCTCTACTCTGGCTTATTCCAATTAGTCAGCAGCACAATCCTCAGATGCTCTGCTTCAGTGATTTTTGGGAAGCCGGACAGAAAGCAGCCAAGTTCTTATGCGAACTGGAGCAAGACAGTGAATTATTATCTAGTAGCAACTTCCCCTTCTTCCAACTGTATCCTATCTTCACATAATGAGAGCCTGTTTGGAGTTTTTGCAGGATAAGATTGTCGAGAACTAGTTTTCCTCCAAGATATGCTGATCACTCAGTCACAATGAGGATGGTATGTTCCCAGACCAGAGAAGAGAGGTTTTAAATAATTTATCCAGCAGGAGTCTGAGAACAATGTTTGGTTTTTAGATACCTTTAGGGATAAGAAGATGCAGCTGGGAACCAGAAGGGAAAAAAAAAAAAAAAGGGCCATGATTTTTCAGAGATTCAGAGCTGGCTCCACCTCATGCTGCATCTGGCATATAGAAGGTGGTCAACAGCTGCTTGAGGAATGGAGTAACCCTACCTGGAGGGCATAACACAGTGGGAGGTGATAAAGGGCAGGGATCTGTGTTTCTGGGCTTAAAATGGAGCCGGCTATCCTGATGGGAATTCAAGAGGGAAAGCTGATGGTTACAGAACCACAAAGTAAAAAACTCAGAACCCACGTTCTTTTCCTGAAATCACATCACTTCCAAGGTACCAAAGTACTCCTAGCTCACCAAGTTCAGAAATTCAGGAATCCAGAAAGAACAACAATCAATTTGAGGGGACCGCCTTGGTTTAATGAATGAACTGGTGCTTGGGAATCTCCATCCTTGGGGAATCAGGAGCTCCTGTCCAGTGTGTGTCCTGAGTCAAGCAGGCAGGCAGCTGGCTGAATCACTTTACCCCGTTAGACCTTCACTTCCTCATCTGTGAGATGAGTAAGTTGTCATAAATGGATTTACGTGAGAGCCTTAATCCTTGAATCTCGATTTATGTGAGATCCTTAATCCTTGAATCTCTCCTCTGCATCTGCCATGGGAAGCTTGTGAAAGAGCAGGAATGGCAGAGATTGTGCTAAATTATTTCACAGTCTTCCCATGACTTAATCCTACATCATTCCTTTAAACTATGGATTCTTGCTCCCCCCACCTCTTTTTAAATAGAAAATCCAAGGCATATAATGGTTCCAGAACATGTTCAAGGTCACGCAGCTAGTAAATGGCAAAACTGGGAATCTAACTCAGAGCATACTTGTTGTTGCAAATTTTATAGACAGATTAACAGGAAGCAGCCTCGTCTCATCCTGAAAACAATAAAAGGATGATCACTTTAGATTGCATCCTGGTGCTTAAAATAGAACTGTGACAAGAATTGTCATGAGATGATTATTTTTTTCCTTGTGCCAAATATAAATAAGTGGGAACTGCAGTTGAAACTTGAGAAAAATCTCTGTAGGGTTTTGAAATCATCATTGGGTATATAATATAATGGTACTAAAACTCCATTAACCCCTGCCCTTGCTTCAATCAACAAAACTTTATTGAGATGTCAAACGTGGATGGAATGCTGAATGGAGAATCCTAGTTGGCTTATCTTAAAATCCTGTAGCACATGAGGAAACAATACAAGAAGTTTGTGTTCATGAAAATAAAAATAGGTACAGAAGAATTTTAAGTTGCCTAAAGTAAGACTTAGAGTTATAAACAGACCCATCTTATAAATATCTAGAGTCAGAATATTTATACACAAACACACACACACATATATAAAATTTGACATATTTATGTGTATATGTGTGTGTATATATATATACTCCCAGACATATATAAGTCCATCTATTTTTAAGATCTAAATATGACAGGATACTGGGCAAAAAAATGTCAGGATCAGTAAACAGATGATTTTATTTCCTGTGCCAAACCTCCAGAAATTAATTCCAATTTGTTTAAAAGGAAGATGGGGAAGCAATTTCTGCACTGGGGCATATGGTCTCTAATTATTTTTCTGCACACACACATATGCACACATATATTCACTCACTCCAAATTGAAATTAAATTTTATTTGAGTTACCTCATTTCACTAATTGTGACTAATAGTTATTATTATCATATACATTTAAATACATGCACATAAATACATATGTATATAAATATATAATACTTGTATATGAGCGTGTATGCATGTATCTATCCATCTTTCATCCATCCATCCATCAAGCAGATTTTACACTGCAAAAAGGTGACTATAAACTAGAGAGACTGACTTTAAGTCCTTCATATTTCACAATCATGGAAAACTTATTTTGACCTCATACTTCCAACATGGAAGCAATAGATCTGTCAGACGTAAAATTAATCAAAATCATGAAAGAGTATGCATCATGTGCTATGACAGGCAATAACATGAAACAGATATGTCTATACTACATTCTGAAGCCTTCACTGCAGACAAGAAAGCATTAGCAATGCTGGGGGAAATGTCTGAGGAACTGCTGACAAATTGTACACTTTCTATAGGGACTTGGATCTTGTTCAACTATTAAACTCATTGACCTTCTTACTTTTTGACAAACAGCAAGAATGCTATATCTACTCTATCTTTTAGTTCCTTCTGAGAGTGAAAACCACTGCTGTCTTGAATCTGGGCTTCCCCAGTGGGGAAAATATGACTCCACCTGGAGCTGGGGAATGAAAAGATAGGTATATTATAGATACAAGATGGTACTGGTTGTCACTTTGCTTTGTGGCATTATGCCCAGCTCCTCAGCCTTGCTAAAAATCTTATAGAGACTCAGTCTGAGTCAGGGTCAATCACTTTCAGGGAACTTGTTTTGTGTCCTTGACTGCAGTAATCATTTTTGTTGAGGTTTTTCCTTCTTCTTCTTTTTTTTTTCTTTTTCCTTGCATCCTGCAGGCCTGATTGTGACAATATTTCTCATTACAACTTTGTATTGAAGCTTCTTTTCTGAAGGTGCTGATGAATTGATCTTCATCTGAATAAATGTGTTGTCACCAGAGAGATAAGCAGCAAGTCAACACAAGCTATTGTTTTCAGTGTAGTCCTTCACCATGCTCCCTCCAACACAGATCCTCCAAGGGGTGGGGGAAATTTCATAATTTCATTAATACTCAGTCATCAGACCACTGTAATCATTTCCCTTTACTAGAGGGTAGACCCATGAATGGATGGATAAATGTCAGAAAATAAGTTATTTGTAGATTGAAGAGGAGGACCTAGAATTTCTTACAGCACTGGCTTTGAAACAGTTAAAGAGCAACACCTCCCGTGCTGCTGAAAAGGGAATCCATAATGTTACTGCTTTCATCTCAGACTCCATCAAAGCAGTGGCTTTCTTCACCAAAGAGAGTGGAATAAGACCCTTCCTTTTGCAAATAGCATCAGGCCAATCAAATAGAAAATTAAAGTCATTTCTGGTGTTAAAATATAGCATAGTATATAACTTCCTCTTGCAGGTTACCACCTAGAGTTCAAATCTTGGTTCCACTACTTTTCCCTGGAAAAACTACTTAACTTAATCTAAACTCAGTTTCCTATTTTTAAAAAATGGGGTAAAAATTTTCACCTTTCAAAATTGTTGGAAACATTAAATAAGTAAATGATGTAACGTGAAACAAAGTAGGTGATAGTAAGCGTTCAATAAATATTAATTCCCTTCTCACTACTTTTGTCACATTTGGGAGTGAGGAAACCTATAATTTGGTAAGACTTTTGTGAATGAAAAGCCCAAGGCCATCTACAAATAATAAAGACCCTGAGTGTCAGTCATTATAAAACACAGGTAAGAATTCAGTGTAACACAAAGAAGATCAGTAGAAATAAGATAATACAAAGTGTGACAAGTGGGTTGTCCGGTTAAGCATTATCACCAGGGTTTTAGGGAGGAGGAAAGCCATTGGTACTTTCTTTCCCCAGACTAGGAGCTTGTGAGGTAATATTGCATAATTGTTAAAAGTATCCACTGGGGAGGCAGACTGCCTGGTTTTGAATCCAAGTTCTATCATTAGAACTACATGATTTTGAACTAGCTATTTTATTCTCTGTGTGTCCCACTGTAAAATGGAAATGATATTAATGGAAATCCAAAGGGTGATTTTGATGATTACATAAGTTAAAATATACAAAGTGCTTATATGAGTGCCTGGGACATGATAATCAGCATTTAACAAGGCCAGCAGTGTGTGTATGTGTGTGTGTGTGTGTGTGTGTGTGTATACACATGGATGCACACACTTTTAAATTCATCTAATAAATTACATATTGTAATTTCAGAGTAAGGGACAGTCATTTCTGAATAAATCAATTTGCCATTTCATAAAGCCCATGGGCTCTTGCAGATAATTTTAAACCTAGAGGCCTTGGCTGGGGAGAATTATATCTGAATAATTCAGAAAAGATGCAATGCTTATAATTGACAAACAGTATTATCCTTTAAAGATGGTGCTTCTAAGAGCATAGAATTTAGGTCACTTGCATCAGAATCACTTGTGACACTTGTTTTAAAATGCAGGTTCCTAGATCCTGTTCCTAGGGTGACCATATACTCGATTGATCAAACCTGGACGTGTTTGAGAGTTAAAGGAATGACTATAAATAACTGTACCAGGTTAAGAAGCATAACCACACTGCCCTGGGTAAAACAGAACATAGGGTATCCCTGCACATCCCAGAACTATAGCACTTTTGAGTACCCCAGATTTGTAGTTCTATTAAGTTTTCATGATGATTCTTTTGTGGTGTAAGTTTGAGAAAGGCTGTCTTGAATTGCATCATTTTAACAGAATTTAATTAATTCAGGAACTCTGTGAAATTTACATACCTGCATTTCCTAAGGATATTTCTTTGTGATGGGGAAGGATGTAAAAGAGAAAGAAAAGGACCATTTATTGACCGTCTACTCTCGCTCAAGTTTTCCCTCCCTTTAGCATGGCACTGTCTTCCATAGTCTACAAAATAGGTTTACAAATCTTTGTTTGCTCTTGAAATTGAGTTAACCTCATGTGATTATGGTAAACCACATTCCCCTAGCTAAGGAACCAGCTCTATAAACAATGTAAAGAGACTGACTCTGGGAGGAAAGGAGGCAGTGCTTAGCTAACTATCTTAAATAAAAGGGCAGCAAGAATAATCAGTAGGAATTAACCCATTGTACTCTCATCCGGCTTACAGCATCTATCACCACAGGTGTAAGCCTCCCAGTCATCTATCAGACCTTGGAATCAATCTCGGGGAGCTCTAACGAAACCTGTAGTCTGACCTAAACTTCTGCCCCTTTTCAGTCTCTCCCCAACCCCCTCAACTGCCTTCTAAAACAAGTCTCTCATGAGTGTATCTCCCTTTACCCTCAACATTTTATCTGGATAGGCTCTTCTTGCATTTGCCCTAACTTAAATGTAAATATTCCTTGAGATCAAAGATGCCCTGTAGCCCTCCCAGGGGAGGGCCCTCCCATGACCTATCCTCACCCCTGAAAACATGTCCTGGAGGTGTGGGAGGTTTCCTTCACGCTCTTCATTGCCACACCTGACCATCTCTCTTTCTTCCTCCCTCAAGGACTCAAGAGTCTTTTGAAGCATGTCTCCATACTACCCCATCTACTGACCAAATGATCATGCCTTCTTCCATTAAAAATATTTAGAATTTGCTCACTGTCTTTGAATAAACTTGAATCACTGTTCTGTTCACCAAAACGGTAGATACTCTAGCACTCTGCATTGTCAATTTCTTGTTCTTTTCATTTCCAGTGATCTTTCCCTTAACTTCAGCCAATCATTCTCATGGTGTCCACTGCTCATTGTTATCTTTAGCTCCAAAATCTTGATTTTAATCAATCCTATCTCTGTTCCCATTTCCTATCCTTTAAAGGCACTTGTTGCGGTTCCGCAGCTGCCCTAGTTCTAGTTGCCAATGAAACTACCAATCCATGAATCAGCACTTCACTTTTCTTTCTTCCTCCTTGTTTTGTTTTCATTAATTCTCAGTCATCAGACCACTGTAATCACTTCCCTTTACTAAAGGGTAGACCTATGAATGGATGGATAAATGTCAGAAAATAAGTTATTTGTAGATTGAGGAGGAGTCTTTTTTTGTTACTAAGCTTAGACACCATGATTCATCACTCCAAGCAATTCTGTGTAAACAACATCAACTCAGTTTTGGTTTTTCTCCAAAATGTCAAAACCCTAGTTGGTAAAATCTAATCTTCCTCTTACTTCACTACTGTGTGTGAACAGATTAAATAAGTAGAGAAGAACACCAAACTCTGTTGACTGGACTTATTCTAACTTGTGACCATACATCTGAAGTGGGACTTCAGTACTGCCAGAAACTCTACACTATTTTCTGAGCAGTTTACTCTCTCATTTTTTAAAAGGAATATTTCACACCTTTTCCTCCTGAATATCCAGTAAAACCTAATCCAACATGATTATCAATCAACTCTCAAAATTTAATTGAGAAAATAGAAGCATTCTGAATGGAATAATACTCACTTGTCTCCCATCATATCTGCTAACTTGTCTGCATTGGGATCAATATACTCTGTCTTTTCTCCTGTTAAAATTGATAAACTGTTGCCACTCTATCTAAAGCCAACCCCTGCACTTGTGTGCTGGAGGCCAGTTCCTTTCACCTGCTAATGGATTTTGCTTTGAACTTGTCATCTCTCTCTTCTACATCGACTTTCTCCTCTACAGCAAGTCATTTTATCAGCATA
Organism: Cervus canadensis; assembly: GCF_019320065.1. Classification (NCBI taxonomy): domain Eukaryota; kingdom Metazoa; phylum Chordata; class Mammalia; order Artiodactyla; family Cervidae; genus Cervus; species Cervus canadensis. The sequence goes on from NC_057392.1 coordinate 38,671,944, forward strand.
TTTACATTTAATAATATGGCAATAGAAAAGTAAAATTCCCCCTTGACACTATATTCCCCTCTGACTTCTTTCCCATTTCTCTGCTCTTCCTCTCAACAAATCACTCTTGAGTTATTTATATTTGCTTCTTAAATTTCATCACCTGCCATTCTCCCTCAACCTATTCCAATCAAGACTTTGTCCTGATCATTTCAAGGAAAACACTCTGGTCAATGAATTTTACCTTGTTAAATCCAATATTCAATTATGTGTGCCTATCTCATTCCACCTCTCAGCAGCATTTGACACAACAGAAATACTATTTTCACTTGGCTCCCATGATACAGATTCCCCTAGTCTCCTTTCTACTTCATTATCAGCCCCTGCTCTGTCTTCTTTACTAGATTCTCTTCCTGATCTCCAAATTTTCTAATGCTCCAAAACTCAAACTTCACCTCTATTTATTCTCTTTATAGATAATTCTGTTTAGGACATGATTTTAAATATCATCTAGGTCATAAATACCAACTAGTATATATAAATATCAACTAATATGTACTAACATATGTATGCATTCACTGATAAAACAGTATGACATTTGGAGTTTGCTCCAAAATAACATAAAAGAGAAGAAAGGGGTGGGAATATGGATGAAGTAAGGTTAGCCATGCGTTGATAATTATTAAAGCTAAGTGATGGGAAATTTGGATTCATTATACTATTCCATATCATACATACATATTTGGTTGCATGAGGACTCTTAATTGTGGCATGTGGTAATCTAGTTCCCTGACAGAGAATGAATCTGGGCCCTCTGTACTGGAGTGTAGAGTCTTAGCCACTGGACCACCAGGGAAGTCCTAGTATCATATATTTTTGAGATTTTCCATAAAAATATATTTTAAAATACCATATCCAATTTCCTTCTCTAGCTCCCAAACCTTCCAAGTTATATATACATGTGTGTGTGTGTGTGTGTATCAAATTTCCTATTCCACATCTTTCCTTGGATTTCAAAGTAAAAAAATTAACATATCAAAAATAGAACCCTTAATGTTCCTTTGTGTCAAATTTATGCTTTCCGTATGTCCCCAATTTTAACAGAGGCATTACAACAACCCTTTGGCTAAGGCCCCAAACCTACAAGCCATCATTAAGTTCATCTTTATTCTCTTATAAACTATAGCTTATCTATTAACAAGACTTATCGGTTTACCTTTCACAATATTTGAAATTTGTATCACTTCTTGCCATCTCCAGAGCTATTGTTCTCACCCAAGCTGCCATCACTTTTCACTCAAACCACTTCAGGAGGCCACAAGCTCATCTTAGTTTCTTCATTCTTGTCCTCAAAGAATCTATACCCATTTGGAAGCATGGTGACATAAGACAGTTTTTATAATTCCCTTGGTCATTCTTTTAGTGGTGTTCTTTCTAATTGAAAAAAAAAAAAAATAAAGAAATCCAGAATCTATACCATGGACAAGAACCTGTGTGGTCTGTCGTCTGCTTACCTCTCCAAACTCATTTGCTGCACATGTTCCTCTCTTTTATCTCCTCCTGCTAAAATGGCCTCCTATTGCCCTCAACTATGTCAGGCTCCTTCTTACCTTAAGGAGTTTGCACATGCTGCTTCTCCTGCCTGGAATGTTCTTCTCCCATATGTTTATATGGCTCATTCGTATCTCATTAAGCTCATTAAGAGGCCTTCCCTGACAAGTCTTTCACCTGTCAGAATCTTATCTCTTGCTTTATTTTTCTTCCTAGCACTGATTGCTACTTAAAATTGTATCCTATCCATATTATTTAACTTGTTCATTTTCTGTTTCCCCAACTACAATGCAAACTTGACAAGGGCCACCTTTTGCTATTGAATCTGCAGAGCCTAGATAGTGAACACAAACATGTGTAGATGATACAAACAAAATTTTAGACTCTGCTATGTGTTTTCACATAAAATTACATGTATATGCATGTGAGAAGAGAAACCTGCGGCTAAGAAAACAAGTTTTTTTCTGTTTCATATGCATCTACATAGTGTCAAGCTTGGCTAATTCAACAGGTACTGAGCACCTCCACAAAGGCAGACCAGCACCCCAGAGAGATAGCAGGCTCCAATGGAGCTATGAATTCTCCAGAAGTAGTCAGCCTAGGCTTAATAGTTTGTGCTGTTTCCCTGACAGTTTCTTTTACCTACAAACCACCCAATCTCTTAATTCCCAAATTATAAAACATGCAGATTGCCACAGGGGAGACCAAGAAACCAAGAGACTACCTTCTTAGTAATTCAGTATTAATGAGCCTTTTACTTTGAATTATAGTTCAAGAATAATCATCTCCACTCCTCTGACCAGGTATTTTCAATAAACGAACTACAACCCTAGGCAATGTGTAGACACTGGATTTGACCAATCCTCAGTCAGAGTTCTCTTTTTAGCTAAGCATAGAGTGAAGTTCAATCACAATTTGACTCTATTAAACAGTTTGTGAGTTTACTTTACATCATTCTGAGCTTATTTTTCCCCAGTCTTAAAAGTGGTCATAAAAGTGGAAATTTATTTCTAACTTTCTTCCTAATAGGTGGCTCTTACCCTAGTTCATGAGGTCAGTTATAATACACGTTTAGACCAAGAGAAAATTCTTAGTACAATATGAATGCTTCACGCACTTGAAATAGTACACTCATTTGCAGTGAACTTTAAGAAGATGTGTTCTCAATGTGTGCTTACAAATACTTTCATTGGGGTTTTTAGTCACTGACCCCTGGCTTGAGTGCAATTCATCCAGGAAAGAACTGGAACAAAAAATATGTGCTTCTATTTCCAAAACATAACAAGGGGGGAAAAAGTTCAAAAAGCTCATTTCCTTACCACAGTGTCAAAATCCAATGAATTTATCTGCACATTTCTTTTTCTCCTTTGCTTTTCTTTCACTCCCACCTGCCTGAATTGTACCTGTGCTTATGTGATACACCAATGAAATAGTTTATGGAGCCCAACCATCTGTGCCTTTTTCTTCTTCCACTGCATAAAACCATAATCCATATACATAAATTCATAATCCATGTGCATTGCTTATAGCTCTATTAAGATAGTGAATTTTCCAGTGCAATTAAACTATGAGCTAAAGAGATGATTGCAATTTCAGACTGTATCATAAATACTCAGGCCCTTACAGCTCTACACCTGGTGAGAAATTGGGACTGATTTGTATTTTGAAATACCTTCAGGTAAAACTGAAAGAATAGCATAAAGCCACAAACTCTTTTCCCCTAGAGATGCCAACTCTCACTATCCAAAATCAGGATATAAAAGAGTTTGATATATTTATAGAACATCCCTTGCTCTCTGAACCTGCTCTGTGAAACAAACAAACAAACAAACAAACAAATCTTCATAGATTCAGAAACATTTGTATCCCTTGCTGATTAAATCTGCTATTTGAATTCTCATTATCCAAATCCAGGAACTGAATAGATCTGGTTAGTGAAATACACTTGCACTCTGAAATCACAGCTTTGTCACCTTTTAAAATGAGTCTAAATTATAGAAGGCAGTAAGAACTATTCTTGTTTTATAGGATTTGTAGCAGGTACTAAATGCCAAATTCTATAGAATAGTAGCAAAGTCACTTAGGTTATTGCTGATTCTAATGATTAAATTGCTCTGTGCATTCACTGGGGCTTCTCTGGTGGCCCAGATGGTAAAGAATCTGCCAGCAATGCGGGAGACCTGGGTTTGATCTTTGAGTTGGGAAATCCCCTGGAGGAGGGTGTGGCAACCCACTCCAGTATTTGTGCCTAGAGAATCCCCATGGACAGAGGAGTTTGACGGGCTGCAGACCATGGGGTCACAAAGAGTCGGATTCGACTGAGCGACTAAGAATATACACACGTGCATTCATTAGCAGTGTTGTAAGATCTCTTGGTGAATTTGTTATGATCATCACACACAGACAACCCTAATCATTCAGTCATCAGAAATCATTGTGAAGCAAGCCAGACAAAGACAATATCTTATGATATCACTTATATGTGAAATCTAAAGAAAAAAAAGACATAAATGGAGTTATTTAATAAATAGAATAGACCCACAGACATAGAAAACAAATTTATTGTTACTAAAGAGGAACGAGGTGTGTGTGGGGGTGATAAATCAGGAGGCCGAAACTAACATATACATACTCCTACATATAAAAAAGATAACTGACAAGGTCCTACTGTATAGCACAGGGAAATATACTCAATGTTTTGTAACAACCTACAAGGGAAAAGAACCTGAAAAAAGGATACATACACACAGACACACATATATATACATTTATTATATATATGTTTAACTGAATCACTTTGCTGTACAGCTGAAACTAACATGACATTGTAAATCAACTATACTTCAATTAAAAATAAATAAAATAAAGAAATAATTGTGAAGAACACAATGAACTATATTGTTTCCATCCCCCAAGGCTATATTTGAAGCCCTCTGAAAGTGAACTGCACTTGATTAGGTCAGTTTAATAAAACCTGGATTTCACCTGGCATTTTTATGGAGCCAAGTACAGTGTCTTTCTGAGACATGATATTCTGTTACTTATTGAGTAACAACAGATTTACTTATAAAGGTTTATTTTGAATTGTCTTCTGAGCCCTGAGGTAGGGAACTCTGAATTCAAGAAAGAGGCAAGTCTGGCATGAAGATCGGTGTGGAGGAAAACTTGTATCTGGGAAGCAGATATATACAAGAAACTCGGAACTAAGGGGCACACAGAACCATGTTAGTTTTGAACTTTCAAAGGTCCATCTGCTATTTATATGTGAACATTTGTATAACTCAAGGCTGATTGTGGCCGGAGTGATTCTGTGTTGCGAGTTTTTAGGACATAAAAGAAACAGTTTCTCTGAGGCTCAAAAATCATGAGTAGGCCGAAGTTCTTGGTCCAAACTTAAGTCTTTGGGGAAGTTTGTCAATGAGATGGAAGGTATAAAAACCTCATTAGTCAGCTGGATGGATTTTACCTAAGGTGAGTAAGCATCTTAAGCGGATGGCTTCAAGCATCTGGCAGAGGATGGATTTGCTACAATTACCTTTATTTTTGTAATTTTTTATAGAGATGTAATTTTTATTTAGTGAAGTGCAGAGACCTGAAGTGAGCAATTCTTTTACAAAAGCGGACATTTGCATAGCCCCCACTTCATCAAGATGTAGAACATTTCCGACTACAGAAAAATTTCCTTGTGGCATTTCTAGTCCATCCCTCTTCCACCCCAGGGGCAACCACTGCTCTGCTTTTTCAGCACCATAGGTTCGTTTTCTCACTCTAAAAACTTATTTAATTAGAATCCAATCGTATGTATTCTGGTGTCTGACTTCTTCTGCTCAAAATGTTTGAAACTTCTCTGTATTGTAGAGATTTTTCTTTCTTATTGCTGAGTAGTTTTCCATTGTAGGAATATAGCAAAGTTTGTTTCCCCATTCCCTTGCTATTAGCATTCGGGTTTTTTTCAGTTTGGAGCTATTATGAAGAAAGCTGCTATTAACATTCTTGATTAAGATTAATATGTTTTCATGTCTTCGGAATGGGATAGCTAGGTCACATGGTATATAAGTATTCAGTTTTATAAGGAACTGCAAAAAATTTCCTAAAATGACTGTACCATTTTATACTCCCATCAGCAGCAACTAAGAGTTCTGGTTGCCTCCACATTCTTAATGTTTCACTCTTTTTTTCTATTCTAATAACTGTGAAATATCATCTTGTGAATTTAATTTTAACTTTCCTGATAATTAATGATGATGGTGCTTTCTTGTGAACATATTATAGCCATGCTTTTCTTTGTGAAGTGCTGTTCAAGTCTTTCCCACTAGTTTTATTGCACTACTTTTATATTATTCTACTGCATAAATTCTTTAAATATTCTGGATATTAGTCCTTTGTAAGATGCATGTATGAAAATGTTTTCTTCCTGCCTGTGGTCTATTTATTTTTCTTAATGGTATGTTTTAATTAAATTTTTGATGAGATTTGCATTATCCATATTGTTTAGAGTGGTGCTTTCTCTGTCATATGTGAGAAAACTTGATATATCCCAAGATCTCACAGCCCTCTACTATTTTTTCTTCTGAGAAGCTTTATGATTTTGGCTTTTATATTTAGGTCTGTGATTCCACTTGAATCAATTTGTGTGCATAACTATGAGGTAGGGGTTGAGTTTCATATGTAGATATCCAGGGTCATTTCCTGAAAACCATTTCCTTTCCTAGTTGACAACTATAGTTTTTAACTGTTAACATTAATTAACCTCCACTACTTTTACCAACATGGGAAATGTCACTTTAAATGAAATTGTCTCAGACAGATAATATTCCATACCTGATAGACACACCAAGCACAGAGGAAGAAATTACTTGTCCTTTGACATATCTGCTTTAATAGATTAGGATTTAGCTTAAATATCCCTATCTTCTCTTAACACATCCATAAAAAACAGACTCATGCTGTTAGGATCTTGTTTATTGATGTGAGTAGTACCCTGGACAGGAACACCTAGCCAGGGGAACCAGTGGGAGCTGAAATTCCCTCTGTGCTCCTACTTGTCAAGCTGCTTCCCCTTGGGAACACAGGTAGGGAGAGTTACATCTACAACATGAAAATGTCCCCTTTGTCCACAAATAGGCGGTCTTCATTCAGAGGCAATACTTAAGGTTTACCTAAAAGTGACACCTTTCAAACTTGAATAATGCAGCTTTATGTACCAGCATAGGCTCTGTACTGCGTATCTAACCTTTCCTGAACTGCAGTGCTTAGTCATTTCTTGTTCTAATAGTAACAAGTTTCTTCAATGTAAAACTGGAAAGACACAATAGAGACCCTGCCTTTTTTGCATCCCTCAAGTTCCAATTCTTTTTTTTTTTTACTTCTGCTATTTGTTGCCTTATTACCTTCCTTTATAAAATAGATATGACATTCAGGACAGTCTTCTCCCTAACTAATGGCTTGGTAAATTCAATCTAATTGCAAAATCCATCACAAATGTTAAAATGGTGCTGTGTATTTTAATCTGAACAGTAACTGTTCACACAATCACCTAAGGACATTCTGTAAAGATCTTTAAAGACCAGCTTCTTTTTTTCCTCCATCTCCAATCCCCTCACTTTCCTGGTTCCAGGGTACCTCTCTTGCCATGGTCTCCATGCTCTCAACCATCAGAATAAGCACACAGATATGAAATTTAACAGGTTAGATTGTCACAGTACCTACAAGATTTTAGAGATTCTGCCTAAACATGTTTGTTTCTATACCGGATGCCAGCAAACTTTTCATCCACATATCCTTCTTTAGAGCTGAGGAAAGCGATTCTAAGAAATTTAAAGAATTGCCCAAGTTTAGCTAGCAATTTAGAAGCAGAGCTGCATCTAGAACCTCTGTCTCCAAGCTAGTCTTGAAAACAACCTGCAGGCTTATTCTCTCCCCATAATTCCAAACTCCTTTTATGTTAAAAAGAGAAACCCTGTTCCTCTTCCCTTTAAGCTAAACAACAAAGCATATCGGAACTGGGCAGAAATGGGAGAGGTTAGGGAAATGGGAAGATATTTGAGCAAAGAAGAGGTGGGGAATATTCACCTCAGTGACTGGGAAGGGAAATTCACTAGGAAAATACAGTGCAATTGTTGGATAGTACTGAAAACCTGTTTGAAACCCATGGTTTTATAATTAGAGTAGGGCAAGCTGGTATAGTACTGTGATGTTTTCCAAGTCAAATTTACCTCTTTAGATGGATATGCAAAAAGGTCAGTATTTTGTATGTAATTAGGTTTGGGATTTCGTTCCACATGTAAGAAAGTCAGAGAGAGGGACCAGGGAGGTAAGCATGTAAAGAATGTAGTGATTATACTGAAAAATAATGTCATCTTATAAGGAGCCAAGTGAAGACATGAGAAAAATGTTACTCTATGAAAAAGAATTGGTCTTGATGGGGCCAGCGACTTGTTGGAGTAAATGAGTTTGAAATATAAGAAGGATTGGCAGGAGGAGAGAGGGACTGCAGAGGATGAGATGTTTGGATGGCATCACCGACTTGATGGGCTTGAGTTTGAACAAGCTCTAGGAGTTGGTGATGGACAGGGAAGCCTGGCATGCTGCAGTCCATGGGGTCACAAAGAGTTGAACACAACTGAGTGACTGAACTGAACTGAATTAAAGTAGCTATTTTAGTAGTTGAGTTATTTGTAGGTTTATATTTTAGACAGCAGTAGAGGTAGAACAAAAGAGAGTGAGCCAGTTACTAGAATCAGGAGAATGGGAGGCTGATTGAAATAAAGAGTGATAGGACATGATGTAGTCTGATGAGGAGCTAAGGATTTTGAAAGAAGAGGGAAGAAAAGCAGTCTGAAAGAGGCAAAGAGGAGCAAAGACTTCAATTCAATCTCAATTCAACCAACATGGAAGGTACAGAGAAGAAAGCAGTCACCATGGCAATATCTGGATCCTCAAGTAATGGTCAGGGTTCCATTAAAAAGAGAAGAGGAATTCAGTGACATGGGCACTTTTAGTGATGACAGGCTGAGAATTTTAGGGGCATAACAGGATCAGGAGGGAGTGACTGCTAAATCAAGCTGGATGAGGAGTTGGGCATCTCAGTATGGGGAGATGGATGAGTGGGCGCATGAACTTACAGGGGTGATGGGAATGAGAGGCATGATGCTGTCTGTTCTGTTGGTCGTGTGGGGGAAGGTGAGTACACACAGACACATAGACATCCACACACATACTAAGTGTAAGGTTTACTCAGAATAAATTACTTAGTGTTTCATGAATTGGTGGGGTGGGTAATCCATATGTTTCTGAAATGTATCAGTATTTGTTTTTGTGTTTTTTATCATTTATTTTCATCTTGGAAAGGGATAAGATAGCAAAAGAGATGGTTGGAATGAAGTCACTGTATAACTAATTCAGAAAACCAGAGATAAAGCTGCAAGAAGGGTTGTCTGAACTGTTTAAGCTTTTTTCTCAACTGCTGTGATATGTTGTTAGGCACAGTCACATCCATGAGAATGAAAGAAAAGATGAACACAAGAGCAACAACAATAATGAAACAGAAATACTGCATTTTCAAGAAAAGAAAACATCAAGAAAACGAAAACAAAGTGCCTCTCATTTCCTCTGGGGATTCCTGTTACATAATTTCCATTTTAAATGAAGCAAAAATACTTCCAATAACCAGAGAAACACTTAAAAATTAAGAAACACTTGTTCTAGTTAATGTGTCTGAATAGTACTAAGAAAAAAAGTCTCCCCCAGGAGGTCATTATTATTCAAAAATTACTCTAATTAGGTCATGAATACATTAGGCCTTATTCAGTGCCAACAAGAGAAAAAATAGAATTAGAAATGTGACATACATAACACTCCCAATGTGTTAGGGAGATTTTATTCCAAAATGCCATTAAAAGATGAAAAGGTCACCCTGTAGGGAAGTAATTGGTACAGCACTCTTGTAACTGATTAAAGGGGCTTTTATTTAGGCTTTTTTTTTTTTCTTTTCTTGCTTGCTTTAAAAAAGAGTCTTTTTAGATAGGAAAATGTATGTGTGTTTATGTATGTATATACATATACACATAGATGTAATTCTGATTGGATGACTGTTTGGCTATTTTAAGACAATAAAATAGCAAGAGAGAGAAACAAGAGCACTTGATATATCAAAATAGACACACTTGTATACTGAGAGCAAATTGCAGAGAATATTTTAAGAAAATATTTAAAAAGTATAGTTATTTTCTTGTATGGTTTTTTTCATTCAATTATTTTATCTCTGTGGTTTCTTAGAATATCTGCTGCATAGACAAGTTCTGCATTTAATTAGAAAAGAGTATAAAATTTTAATGAGTTGGTAAAGCCCAAAGTAAGAGGCTAGGAGGTTGAAAGCCTTTTATTTTTAATATTTATTTTTTTCTTAAAGAAACTCAACAGACTCTGATAATAAAATCCCTGGATTTGAAGGCTGAATTTGTGAATCTCCAGTAAGTAATATCAAACTGCACACCTATAGCCTAAATAAAGCATCCACGGGGTTTACATATGCATTTATCTCCTATCAAAAACATAGGAAATAGAGACACTGCTCTACCCGTTGTAGCATGACTTCTATCTTTCCTATATAATCTCATAATGTGAATGTAGCTTTCCATAATAACAGTTGGCAACCTTCATCAGAAAAAATTGCTTTCTTTAAAACTTTCTAAAGTCATCAAGTAAGCAAGAATTCCATTTAAATGACATGATGTCTAGATATGAAACAACTAAAAATTCACCTTTTGCCCTTTATCATTAGCTTACAAATATTCCATGTCTTAGTGTTCTTTAAGAATTCTGAGAGTGAACTGCAGGTGGGATCAGGTATACCAGGTGTCTAAGTGATTTACTTTTGTGATTCCTAATGATAGGAGGGTTAATTTGTATTCTCATTCCCTCATTTAGCCACTCATTCATTCAGCAATATATTTCTAATTGTGACTTTTTATTGTGACATAATATCAGAATTACAAACAAACTGTAAGACTTCTCATACATATTATCTTTATTTAGATTCCCAAATGTATACAGAAACACATAAAGATAGATACTCTGAACCATTTGAAAATAAGTTACAGATATTATGCCTCCTTTACTCATAAATATTTCAGTATGAATTTTCTAAATGTAAGGATATTCTTCTATATAACTACAGCATAATTCTCAAAATCAGGGAAATAATAATACACGAACATCTAATTTACAGATATTATTTAGGTTTTGTCAATTTCTTAACGATTGCTTTTTTAATATATAGGATGCTATTGTATATAGCACATAAAGGGTAAAGGACTTCTGAGAAACTGAAAGAGTCCAGGAGTTTGCTTATGAGAATACATTTTATTTTAGTGGATAACATATTCAGTACCTTTTAATTCAATAAAAAGTACTGGGTATCAACTTCTATATATAAAATAGATAATGCAACTTCTATTTGTTGAGCACTTATACTGTGTCAGGCACTATATTATTATCTTCATGTGAACTCTTTAGTTTCATTCTTATAAAGTAGATATTATTTTACTCAGGAAGAAACAAGGGCTCAGAAAGAATAAGCACCTTTTGGTCACAGAGCTAGTGGATTAGTTGCACACCTGCAATAATTGTCCAAATCTTTCTCACTTCAAAACCTAAATTCTTATTCATGTCATCATTTTTCTCTTAGCATGAAATAACAGACACTGATGATGCAGTTCGTATTGTCCTGGAAGCTTTCATTTCCTAGAGAGAAATATATATATACAAACTCAAAACTTTAGAGTTGGAAGTCTATCTTCATTTAAACTTGTAACCCAACTGTTGACCTGCCCCTGGTTCTTCAGTCTTCCTATTCCTCACCTATTTTCTGTTTAGCCCTTATCATCATTAGCTCACTATATAACATGCATATTTAGTATGTTAATATTGTATTTTCGTCCCACACAAATGTAAGTGCATGAAAGTAACAAATTATTTTTTTTGTTTTCCCACTGTTCAGTCCCCAGCACATAGACAAGTACCTTGAATAAAGTGAGCATTAATATAATATTTGTTGAGTAGAATTCCTTCACAAAAAATTTAATTCCATCATAGGCTTAATTTCATATATGAGAAAAGTGAAGACTGAGTTACTCAAGGTCAAAGTAATTTAATGAGATGAAATGTCATTGAGTTGAATACAAATAGCACTCACAGTGAGTGATACAAAAATAGAGTCCCATGGGAGGACAGAGAAAGAGGAGATCTAGAAGGGATGAGGGAGAGGAAGCCTCACAAAGCTGGAAAGAGACAAAGCTGACCATAAACAGTATGTAGAAAACCTTTAATGAACAAAGACACTGGTGGGGAAATTAACAGAGTATATTAGATGACTAGAAATAGAAGAGAGGAGGGTGCAGCAACCCGCTCTAGTACTCTTGCCTGGAGAATCCCCAAGGACAGAGGAGCCTGGCAGGCTACATCCCATGGGGTCCCAAAGAGCTGGACATGACTGAGTGACTAAGCACCGATATAGAAGAAGGTCAATTATGGGAAATAATGAAAAATCAGAAGAAATAATGCTGGCAGATTATGAAAGGTTTTTTACTTTATGTAGAGAAGTATGCATTCTTGTAGGCAAAGTAAGTTGTTTATTTTCTAGCAGAGAAACACATAAATTGTAAATAAGCTAACCTCATATTCACCCTATGCAAAAGCAGTACAATTGATAAGAACTAAATAGTGATTTTCTAAAGTTAATTTGTGTCTTTATCTCTCATTTCCTATGTTAGTCTCTCATTTTAATACATTTGATACATCATTGCTCAGGGAATGACTGAACAAATCATACCTTCAATTGATATTCAGAAATTCCAATAAACAGTAAAATAGTAAATAATAGAAAGAGACAGCTGTCAGATATGAGACAAAGAAGAGAAAATATGTATGGATAACACTTGGCACCACAACACTAGTGAAATGAGACTCTGACCATTCACGTGTCTCTTTTTAAATTTCAATTCATACAAACCAATCCGAGATTTAGAACTGTGTAATTTTTGGAGCAGCCATCATTTTCTGGTCATTCTGACTTAGAGCCTGTGTTGATGAACATAGCTAAAAGGCGATCTTTAGGTAAAAGAACAAAGGTAAAAGGAACTATGAACATAGCTCTGACATAGGTAAGGGAGATCTAAAAATAAAGTATGATGTATCTCTTCTAAAACCAAACTTTCATTTGCTTTGCATCATATTGCTTATGTCTCTTTTTTATCACTCTCTCTGATTTGTTAAAGATTATTATTCTCATTTTACAGATGAGAAAGCTAAGGCTCAGGGGGGTCAAGAGGCTGAACACTTAACGCCCAGTGAATATAAAAACCAGAATCTGTGTTTAGATCCCTTAGCTTCAGGTTTTCTGCTATTTCCATTATGTCATACAACAAGTGTCCAAGTTGGTTATCTTTATCTATTTTGCCTCTGTGACAAAAGTAGCGAACATACTTCCTCATTTGACGCACAATTACCCGGTGGGTGATGATATTATGTGATTGAGAAGTACTGTCATAGATCCACAGTAATGGAAACTACTGCCTTTTCCAGTAATATTTGTGAGAAACTTGATAGCATTACCAAGCCTGAGAGGAATAAGACACACCATCTTATTATTACTACCAGCAGCAGTAGGAAGCTGCTGGCTTCCTACTTTATTCACAGATTTAAAACAGAGTATTATTACAACTACTACTAATTAACACATGTTGATCAAACAATAAGCCAGAAAAGCTATTAAAAAAGGAAAATAATAATCTTCCTCCTTCATACTCTGGCCTCCATTTCTATTTCTAAAATGAAAACTCTGCTTTAGTCTAGTTTTGTTTTTTATTAGCATTTTTTCTTCTTTTGAAATATGATTTTTAGGCTTTTTCTTAAAATAAAAGTTATTGCTTCTTGTGCATAAGATAAAAAGTATCTTCTTGGAAGACTTCAAAAAAAGCACTTAAGCAAATTTCTGGTGCCATTTCTTTTCTGGTATTTGGTTGTTTGATAACTTTTCAGTGTTTGTTTCTGGTAATTTATCTGAATAGTTACTATGTATTTTATATAAATTTAGATTATTTCCAACCTTTCAATCTTTAATTAATTTCATTCATGTTTTCAAACTGCTTTTGAGAGAAGTTTAGAAAAATACTCCATTATTATTCTTCTATTTTTTTTTTCCCTCTTGGAGACATTTGATCTGTCCTTATTTATGATTTTGTATCTTCTTTCTTCATTATAGCGATCCCTTTGCTTCTTTATATTTTTATAATCAACACTTAGATTTATTTATCATCATTTTAAAATTTAAATCTTTAAATTTCTTCAGAACTGTTTGTTGTTCTTTTCCTACCTTTTCAGTTGAATAGTTCTCAAGCATTATTGTTTAGTTATGTAGTACTTCAAGGCCATCATTTTCCTCCAAAGACATTTTTAATACGCATCACAGAAGTCTTACTGCAAACGCTATTCTCTAGGTATTCTGTGTGTTCATAAGACATGTGCTGTGTTCGCTTAGTCACTCAGTCATGCCCAGTTCTTTGTGACCCCACAGACTGCAGCCCACCAGGCTCCTCTATCCATGGGGATTCTTTAGGCAGGAAAACTGGAGTGGGTTGCCACACCCTCCTCCAGGGGATCTTCCAAACCCAGGGATTGAACCTGGGTCTCCTGCATTACAGGCAGATTCTTTTCCAGCTGAACTACCAGGGAAGCCCTCATAAGACATGAATTATTTATAATATATATTTTGCTCCTTTTATTTAATGTCTATGTCATTGAGCACACGGGTTTTTATTTTTGCCAGTGGTTTCTCGAATAATTATAGTTTGGCAAAATAATAATAATAATAAAATAATAGTCTGTACTATCTCTTTTTGGTTTCAAACTCATTAAGGATTTCCTATGAAGCTAACATAAGGTCAATTATTTTGTAACCCATAAAAGTAAGTTACACTATTTTCTAGGACTGAAGTTTGGTATATATTTAGTAAAGCAAGTATATTAATTATATTATTCAAATTCTCTAGGACCTTTTATTTTATTTATGATTTATTGGAAGTTAACTCTAAAAAAATCTGATCAAACACATAGAGAGAGGTATATGAGTTAAACTACTAAGACACAGTGCTAAGTTGTTTAAAAAATGTTATTGAAGTACAACTGACATATTATACTAGTTTCAGGTGTTCAACTTAATTTTTCAATATTTGTATCTATTGCAAAATGATCATCACAATAAGTCTAACAAACATCCATCACCATGAATAGTTACACACATTTTTTTCTTGTGATGAGAACGTTTTAAGATCTATTCTTAGCAAATTTCAAATATGCAATACAGTATTATTAACTAGAGTCACTATGCTGTACACTACCTTCCCACAACTTATTTATACCTTGCATTTAGTATAGTACCCTCAAGGCCCATTCACATTGTCACAAATGGCAAGATTTTAATCTTTTCATATAGTGATAAAGCTGAAAAAGCAAGAGAGTTCGAGAAAAATATTTCTGCTTTATTGACTATGCCAAAGCCTTTGACTGTGTGGATCATAACAAACTGGAAAATTCTGAAAGAGATGGGAATACCAGACCACCTGTCCTGCCTCTTGGGAAATCTGTATGCAGGTCAAGAAGCAACAGTTAGAACTGGACATGAAACAACAGACTGGTTCCAAATAAGAAAAGGAGTACGTTGAGTCTGTACATTGTCACCCTGCTTATTTAACTTATATACAGAGTACATCATGAGAAACGCTGGGCTGGATAAAGCTCAAGCTGGAATCAAGATTGCTGGGAGAAATATCAATAACTTCAGACATGCAAATGACACCACCATTATGGCAGAAAGTGAAGAAGAACTAAAGAGCCTCTTGATAAAAGTGAAAGAGGAGAGTGAAAAAGTTGGCTTAAAGCTCAACCTTCAGAAAACTATGATCATGGCATCTGGTCCCATCACTTCATGGCAAATAGATGGGGAAACAGTGGATACAGTGGCTGACTTTATTTTTGGGGGCTCCAAAATCACTGTAGATGGTGACTGCAGCCATGAAATTAAAAGATGCTTGCTCCTTGGAAGGAAAATTATGACCAACCTAGATAGCATATTAAAAAGCAGAGACATTCTTTGCCAACAAAGGTCCGTCTATTCAAGGCTATGGTTTTTTGAGTAGTCATGTATGGATTTGAGAGTTGGACTATAAAGAAAGCTGAGTGCAGAAGAATTGATGCTTTTGAACTGTGGTGTTGGAGAAGACTCTTGAAAGTCCCTTGAACTGCAAGGAGATCCAACCAGTCCATCCTAAAAGAGATCAGTCCTGGATGTTCATTGGAAGGACTGATGTTGAAGCTGAAACTCCAATATTTTGGCCACCTTATGTGAAGAACTGACTCATTTGAAAAGACCCTGATGCTGGGAAAGATTGAAGGTGGGAGAAGGGGATGACAGAGGATGAGATGGTTGGATGGTATCACAGACTCAATAGACATGAGTTTGGGTAAACTCCAGGAGTTGATGATGGACAGGGAGGCCTGGCGTGCTGCAGTCTATGGGGTCACAAAGAGTTGGATGCGACTGAGCAACTGAACTGAACTGAACTGATACCTCAATGTATATATAACCACATCTTTTTCATTCATTCATCTGTTAATAAATACCTAGGTTATTTTTATATCCTGATTATTGTAAATAATATGCAATGAATATGAGCATGCATATTCATGCATAGGAGATATCTCTTCATATAAGATATCTATGCATGCATATGAGATATCTCTTCAAGATAACAATTTCAGGGGGATTGTTGGATCTTATAGCAACTCTATTTTTAGTTTTTTGAGGAATCTCCATACTGTTTTCCATGTAAGTTGTACCGTTTTACATTTCTACCAATAGTGTAAAAGGGAAAAATTTAAATATGTACTAAAGTTATATTTCTTTTGAAATATGAATTGCCAGTCTGTCACATGTATATAGGTCTTTTCAGGTGGCTCAGTGGTAAAAAATATGCCTGCTAATGCAGGAAACACAAGTTTGACTCCTAAGCAGGGAAGAATCCCTAGAGAAGGGAATGGCAACCCACACCAGTATTCTTGCCTGGGAAATCCATGGACAGTGGATCCTGGTGCGCTACAGTCCTTGGGGTCTCAAAGAGTCAGACACGACTCAGTAACTGAGCAGGCACATGTGCACATGGATGTATGTACTCAGAGATCTTAGTGGTACATGTTAATTTTTTTTTTTCAGGAAACTGGATGCTTTGTCAAAGACAAACACAGAAACAGTCATCTCAGGAAGCATTTACAGGGTGGTAATCAATTTCTATCAGTGTGAAGAAGAAAGAGCCAGGTCATACACTTCTCCTAGGATCTTGATGTTCTCTGCTAGAGGCAAGGCTTGCTAAACATAGCCCTCTCTATCCTAGGTTTCCTGGGGACAATCTGATCATTAGAATCTTATCAAATAACCCATTACTCTAAACTTTTAAAGCATGACCTTGTTCTGAAATCCTCTTGAGGAAAAAAAAAAAAAGTTCAAATATAAGTTCAATACTCCCCTCTAATATTTATTTTTTTCAACAGAGTTAATTTGGGTGAAGACAGATGATATAAGTAGGATTTAAACATGGAGTTTCATTAAAGTACCATCACTATCTGTAACAGAGAACTGATCTCCAGATGCATAGATGGAAACACGATGATCACACAGACAGTTCATTTCCATCAACGAAAGCATAGCTTCCTCTCTGGGTCTTTTTGTGGTCATGAGTGTTTCAAGTCTTTTCAGAAACTGCCAGCATGTTCTTTCTTTGATAAAGGATTACAGAGTGGAGCTGAAAAATATGACATGGATCCTGAAACAGCAGATGTCTAGGAGTGAACCAAACACCAAGGAATATAGAGCACCATTTCTTTTTGTTGTAAGACAAAGGAATTCTCTTCTTTGATGAAGGCTCAGTTCTAGATATTTTGTTTTAATAAACAATATCCTATCACTATGGCCAGAAGAGGTGCTTACTAATTAGACGACTCATTTCTTCAAAATGTCATGGAAACAAATGCACTGTTTAGGGCAATGCTGTCTTTCCCCTCATACCCATGTTGCCTATCCAATAGTAGGCCTGTGTTGGCTTTGTTGCAACATATCAAATGCTAAGAGTTCTGGAATGCGGCTGAGGACAACGTTTCTCAAAATACACTTCCCAAACACCTGAGTCGCAATCACCTGTGTACCCCATCTCTACTGAGCTGGAATTTCTACAGCAATTGGCTCAGCAAACAGTACTTTTAACAAATCACTCAGATGATTCTTGGCATGCATGCTAAGTCTCTTCGGTCATGTCAAACTCTTTGCGACCCTATGGACTGTAGCCTGCCAGGCTCCTCTGTCCATGGGGATTCTCCAGGCAAGAATTCTGGAGTTGCCATCTCTTCTCCAGAGGATCTTCCTGACCCAGGAATCGAATCTGTGTCTCCTGTGGCTCCTGTATTGCAGGCAGGTTCTTTTCCACTGAGCCACTGGGGAAGCCCTCAGATTATTCTTAGACAAATGGAAATTTCACAGCCTTTAGAGATTTTCCTCTCAAACCACTGCTGACATATATGATGACACTGATACATACTACTGAGTTACTTAAAGTGGCTTAAAGAAAGTACTACAATGGCCTCATGCCTTTGAAACTATGCTTACATGTGGTAACGGGTAGCCATAAACCTAAAAACATTAGCTACATTTTATAAACTGTGCTCCATGGAAAAACCATTATTAAATCTCTTGTGCCTATTGGAGCCTCTTAAAACAAGATTTTTACAAGACTTAAGTTACATCTATTCTGGGCACTTGAAATACAAACACTTCAAGATCCCTGCTCTTGCTGAAGCATATAATTCATCTTATGCTACACTTGAAATTATTATCCCTCCTAAAATTGTATGTGAAATATTATGCTTATGCACTTTTTATGAGGCCTACAAGTTGGTTCAAAGATTTCAATGGATCAAAAATTGGATAAGTTGCCCCCTAAATGCATGGAGCCATTCTTAGTCTTCTAGAATGTCTCTGGGAGGTAGGAGATCAGAGTTAGGTCTCTAATCTGGCCGTTTTATCTAGGAAGGCATTTTCTGCTCTCTTCTATAACTCAGGTACAGGTTGATCTCTTGTGTCTGCTGAGTTTAGCTGCCTCTCCTAGACTTGGATTTAGAATTACTGCAGGGGTTTTAACGCAAGGTGGCTTCCCTGGTGGCTCAGACAGTAAAAGCATCTGCCTACAATGTGGGAGACCCAGGTTCGATCCCTGATTCAGGAAGATCCCTTGGAGTAGGAAATGGCAACCCACTCCAGTACTCTTGCCTGGAAAATCCCATGGTCGGAGAAGCCTGGTAGGCTACAGTCCATGGGATCACAAAGAGTCGGACACAACTCAGCTTCACTTTCACTTTCACTTTTTTACTTTTAACACAAGGGGAAAAAAAAAAATAAGGTCATATCTTCTTATCTTACATTCACTGCAACCTAGAAGAAACTCAGAATCCTAAATGATAGTGAGTCACACATACTTATACAGAATAGGATTGAGGGAATATCCACACACACCTTGCTTTCTTATTTATCTATTTTTTTTTTTTTTACAACAAGTCAGCTGTAGAAAGCCCGATGGTGATGATTGATGTAGTAGGCTGAATAGTGGTCTCCCAAAGATATCTAGTTCTAATCCCTACAATTTGTGAATTATCTTCTTTGAAAAAAGGATTTTTGTAGATGTAATTAAGTTAAGGATCTGAGATGAAGAGATTATCCTGGATAATCTGGGTGGGCTAATTAAATTCCATCACAAATGCCCTTTTAAGAGAAAGACAACAGAAAACAAGACAGAGAGAGGATGGCAATGTAAAAATGGAGGAAGAGATTGTAGTGGTGTACCCACAAGCCCAGGAATGCTGGTGGAGCTGCCAGCAACTAGAAGAAGCTAGAGGAAATTCTTTCCTGAACTCCCTGGAGAAAAGATCAGTTCAGTCACTCACATTGAGTTGTGTCTGACTCTTTGTGACCCCATGGACTGCAGCATACCAGGCTTCCTTGTCCTTCACCATCTCTTGGAGATTGCTCCAACTCATGTCCATCAAGTTGGTGATGTCATCCAACCAATCTCATCCTCTGTCATCCCCTTCTCCTCCTGCCTTGAATCTTTCCCAGCATTAGGGTCTTTTTCAATGAGTCAGTTCTTGACATCAAGTGGCCAAAATATTGGAGCTTCAGCTTCAGCATCAGTTCTTCCAATGAATATTCAGGACTGATTTCTTTTAGGATTGACTGGCTTGATCTCCTTGCAGTCCAAAGGACTCTAAAGAGTCTTCTCCAACACCACACTTCAAAAGCATCAATTCTTTGGTGCTCAGCTTTCTTTATAGTCCAACTCTCACATCCATACATGACTACTGGATAAACCACAGCTTTGATTAGATGGACCTTTGTTGGCAAAGTAATATTTCTGCTTTTTAATATACTGTCTAGGTTGGTCATAGCTTTTCTTCCAAGGAGCAAACATCTTTTAATTTCATGGCTGCAGTCACCATCTGCAGTGATTTTGGAGCCCAAGAAAATAAAGTCTGTCATTGTTTCCATTGTTTCTCCATCTGTTTGGCACAAAGGATAGAACTACTGAATTCCAGACTTCTGGCCTCCAGAACTGGGACAGAATAAATTTCCATTGTTTTAAGCCATCAAATTTATACTAATTTTTAGGAAACTAACATAGCTGCCATGCTTCATACCATGTGCCCACCATGATGTGCTAATTCTCTAGGTAGCTTGGTTTAGTCTTAGAGGAAAGTTTTCAAAATCCTTTATTTGTTCATGTACCTTTACAACAAGGCTCTAATTGCCTGTGTGGCACTATTTTTCTGTTCCTTGGGACATGAAATTGCCCAAGACACTCTGCCTGTGAGCTTCTATTTTCTACTCTTCAGCAGCTTCTCAGCTGTCTCCTTCGTCTGACCAGTGTACTTGAAGAATGCAAACTACCTGTAGTAAAGATTTCTGTAATACTTACTATGATTTCAAAATAAAACAGCAATAAAATGTTTTCAAAAAATATTAATAAATAATGGGCATTTTAAGTTATTTTGGTTTATGTGTTTCATTCTTTTCCTCCAAAAAATTAGCAGAACTAAAAATTATGGCATGAAATGAAAGACTAGTATTGGGATGGCTAAAATGTTCATTCAGTTAATGAATATGTTGGTCAGTTAAATTTTTGCTGAAAATGAAAAAAAAAGTATCTTATTCTTACTTAAGAACAAATGAACTTTTTGGCCAACCTAATATTTTAACAAACATATCAGAATTATACACATGTGACAGATTGAACATGGACACAACATATTTGTAGTTCCTCCCTTCAAGAGGTGAAATCTACTTCTAATACTTTGAATTTGGCTAGCTTTTTATGATTTGCTTTGACCAGAAGAGAATGTAACTTTTTCTGCTGGGGGTGGGGGCAGGATGGGGGGGGCACAGCTGGGGGGGCGTGGTGGGGGGAGATATAATAACATGAAACATTCATTATGTTAGTTTTAGACATACAACATATAATGATTCAACATTTGTATATATTTCAAAATGATCATAACAATAAGTGTATAACATGCATAGTTACAAATATTTTTCCTCTGTGATGAGAATTGTTAAGATCTACTTCTTAGCAACTTTCAAAGATGCAATACTGTATTATTAACTATAGTTATCATGCTGTCATTACATCTCCATGACTTATTTGTTTCACCAGAATGAAAGCATATGAGTTCCAAATTTGGGTCTCAAGAGACCTTGCAGATTTTCCCTGTGCCTCTTGGAGCTACTGCCCTGTGATTAGCATGCAAGGAAGCTGGGTCAGCCTCCTGTGAAGACAACTGAGCATCCTTCTTCTAGAGCTATCTGCCAGTTGTCTCAATGAGCCCATTGTGTATCTTTCCACCCACAGGACTCCCCTATGAATGCAACCATGTAAGTGAGCCTGTGTGAAACAGGCAAAAGAATCATCTGACCATCTCACAGAATTGTGAGAATTTTTTTTTTAAGTCACTAAATCCTCAGATGGCTTGTTTTGCAGCAAAAGGTAACTAATGCACCATCCAAGGAGGGTTTTCCTTCAGAGAGATTTTCCTGTAAGAATTGCCTTCAGATTTTATTTAGAAGCCACACTCTCTGCTCTGGACTGAATTGTGTCCTCCTCCACCCAAAATTCACTTGTTTAAGTTCTTTCTAACTCCAGTACCTCAGAATGTGGGTGTATTTGGTAATAGGGCTTTTAAAGAAGCAATGCAGCTAAAACAAAGACATTAGGGTGGGCCGTAGTCTAATAGGACTTCTGTCCATATAAGATAGGAACATTTGGACATGACAAAGTGGGGACTGAACACACAGGGAGAAAACAGCCATCTACAAGCCAAGGAGAGAGGCCTGGAACAGATCTTTTCCTCACGGTCGTCAGAAGAAACCAACCCTGCCAGGGGACACCTTGATCTTTGACTTCTGGCCTCCAGCACTGTGAGAAAATAAATTACTGTTGTTCAAATCATCCAGTTTGTGGTATTTTATTACAGTGGCCCTAGCAAACTAATACACCCACCCAGGCCCCCTCCTTCCTGCACACACAAATACAAACTTTGTTGCTCTTTCAAGCAAAACGAAAAAATACTAAAGTAAAAATGGTTTTGCCAAATTTGAATATCTACCTTTCTAATAGGCTTTGCTTACTCTCAAAGAATGCAGATTTGCTTCTCTTAGGGCTGTCCAAATAACACGCAAGAGACTCTAGAAGCAATTTCCAGGAGAAGAACTCCTTAAATATTTTGACAATGACAGCATAATTAGAAAATACACTGCTTCCTTTGGTTAGCACATTGAAGAGAAAAGCCATTTATGTATAACCATATATATATATATATATAGAGAGAGAGAGAGAGAGAGAGAGAGAGCATGCCTTCAGTTGTTGTTGTTCATTAAATCATCTCCAACTCTTTTGTGACACCATAGACGGTAGCCTGCCAGACTCCTCTGTCCATGGGATTTCCCAGGCAAGAATACTAGAGTGGGTTGCCATTTTCTTCTCCAGGAGATACAATTTTTTTTTCCCCAAACAAAAATCATCGTTCTTTTACAGCCACATTGTTAAATATATTTCACCTTGTCCCTCATTGGGTACATGTTTTGGGGATATCTCTAGTCTGAGCAAGCCTCTCTATTAACCAGGAAACAGTGTGGTCTTGGAGTTAAACAAATGCGCTATGACAACAATGCCTCAGACTCATTTTATGAGTCCACTGAATCTAACACAGCTCTTCCCTCCCAACCATGCATCTCCATCCCTCCCCATCTTTGGCATTATTAGGTAAGTAGGAAAAAAACTTTAATAACAAAGAAGATAATAAAAAAAAAAGAATTTTATTATCTGAATTGATGGGGATAGGAAGAGTGCCAGTTAGACAAAAACCCTCATAAAGAATGGATTAATTTCTGCATTCTCAAGTGGTTTCATTTGATTGCTTCCCTTGCTATCTCTCACAAGATATATAAGTAAATGAAAGAGTTAGGGCTACAGATTTAATAACTGTTGTTTGTTAAAGCATAGAGATACAATTCCCTGACACTTCCCTGCCAATTAAACCTCAGGTAAACGAATCTTCCATTTTGTATCAATCTAAAGTGATGACAGTCACTATATTAAAGAATTATGTCAAAGCAACCAAAAAATGTGACTATCTAGTTTTTTAGTTGGTAGAGTACTAGTTAGGACAACCTTGTTTATATTCCCTTTCCCTTGACTGTGCTTGGTTTGTCTTATAAAAATCAGAGCTATTTCTTTCTAAGACAATGGCCTGAAGAGCTCAAAGAATATTAGCTCTGGGAAGAATTATAATAGTAATTCTTTGGCCTGCTCGGCCAAACACAAATCAACAAGTCTTTCTCTAAGTTAGAAGTGCCTGTCTCTAAATGCCCAGGTTAATATCTAATTGTCTCTACATGGTAGAAAATGGCAAGGTTGTCATGACAACTGGGTGGAAAGCTTAGCTAGAATAATGTTTTCTTTTAAAGGAATGAAGCAATTTCAAGCTTTTTAGCGCTATCTGGAATTATAGAAATTGTTTTTTATCCCCATTTTTAGATTGCAGAAGGTGATTGATCATTTTTTAAAAACTGACTTGAGATCCCCTTAACAGGTTTTTGAAAAACTGTTTTTTTTTTTCTCTCTCTCTCTCTCTCTGTTAGCATTTTTTTTTTGTAGCAGAATTCTACTCTTGTGCATGAAGCCAATCGTTCTCTTGTTCATTAGTTCACTGGACCAACAGCACCTGAAAGAAATGAATATTTAACTGCAATTCATTTGATTGGTATATTGTAAAACTATCCTAGAAATAAACCTCTGGTTACTAAATGAAGAGAAGCAGTACATTTCCTTTTCTACTTTGAAAGATAGAAAATGAGATGTATATCTGAAAATTTTCAAATTGATGCCCACTAACGAGACATGGCATAGTTCTGATCCTTGGAAAGGAACACGCATGGTTCTCTCTCTTTTTATTCTCCCTTTCTCTTTTTAATACAATTTTCTTTCTTCTCTTTTGAGAAACTCCTTTAATTAGAGTTCCTCATAACTACATAGGGATTTCTAGAGTGTTGCCTTTGGCAATTGTATCTGACCATTCTGAACAAATAACAGACAGAGTGCTTTAGATAAACTAACTGCTATTTCTATATCACTAGCGGTGTTTGTTAGTCACTCAGTTGTGTCCTACACTTTGTGACCCCATGGACTGTAGCCCACCAGGCTCCTCTGTTCATGGAATTCTCCAGGCAAGAATACAGGAGTGGCCTGCCATGCCCTCCTACAGAGGATCTTCCTGACCCAGGGATCGAACCTGGTCTACCTGCACTGCAGGTAGATTCTTTACCATCTGAGCCACCAGGAAAGCCCCTAGAGGTGCTTGGGGGTAGCCAAAAGGGAGGGGTACTTTTCAGAATATTTGCTTCTGGGAATATGGACCTCAAAGTGAGGTGGAATTTATGTGAAAACCTGCTATAAATTTTGATATCACTGTGTTTATCTTTCCTATTTCAAGACTTAGCAGGGAAAGGCTCATAAATCAGAGTGAAACAGACTCTAGATGACAGGAGTCAGGGTGGAAAATGTCACTGATTGCAAAAGCAGCACCAGTCCTGGGTGCGGGGCTGGGACAGCCCCCGGCAGAGGCTGGAGGGCAGTGTCCGTGCAATAGAGTCTCCCCAGTAGGAGTTTGCGGATAGCTCCAATCCCAGTGCAGGGGCTTTCCTGGTGGCTCAGATGGTAAAGCATCTGCCTGCCATGAGGGAGACCCAGGTTTGATCCCTGGGTCAGGAAGATCCCATGGAGAAGGAAATGACAACTCACTCCAGTACTCTTGCCTGGAAAATTCCATGGATAGAGACAGGCTACAGTCCATGGGGTCATAAGGAGTTGGATACTACTGAGCGACCTCACTTCACTTCACTTCCAATCTCAGTGCAAGTATCAGGACCAGGAGGTCCAGAATGAAGTAACAGGGGCACCCTAGCCCATGCTCTGCTTAAGGGCAATAAAATGTCAAGGGCAGAAAACAGAAAGAAATTATCAGAAAAACATTGTCTTGAGCATATGGCCACCAAACAGATTTGGGGGCCGTGTCCCTACCCTCTGAACAAAAACTGATAACAGAAAGTCAAGGTCCCCATTATAAAAAGACTGTGAGCTCTCTGTTGCTTATGTTCACTCATTTGCTCAAAATCAGAAACTTGGTAGACAGCTTGGATTATTTTCCCATTTTCCCTCATTTTCCACATTCAGTCCTTTACCTATACCTCCCATACAAATACTCAGTCCATCAACATTTCCAACTCACCGTCTTCATCGACTGGAACTCTTAAAACCTTGATTCCACTTTTCTCCTCGCTCATGTGTCCTTCAAACAATAGTCAGGCTATTCTTTTAAAAACATAATACAAGCCATTTAATGCCCCTCTTTAAGTATTGTCCATAGTTTCCCACTGCATTTAGAATACAATCCCAACTCTAACATATACTGCAAAGCCACACATGGTCCTTTCCCTTGGTAAATCCCACCTTCATCCTCAACCACTTTTCTTGGCTCACTATGCTGACTCTCTCCTCCTTGGTATTCTAAGAACTGAGATGTTGCTGAGTAAGCAAATGGGGCGAAGCAGTCCTGCTGCCCAAAAAGCCAGAACAGTGTAGGTTGGGGATAAGTTAGAGCTTGACTCCATTCTGAACAAAGACTTTTATTCCCTCTTCCCCGTCACCTCAGTTGTGCGTTTGTAATAATTCTGCCAATGTCCCCAGAAACATACAAGCCTATGAAGTGATCTGGATACAGGGAAAGGGCCCTCATTGTTGGAAATCTGTTATATGGGAAAGAAATGGCCCAAGCTATAATCCTACAGTTTTTACTGAATTTTGTGCTAGAATCTCGCCAGTGCAAATCACTAACTAAAGTAATCAGAAATGTTTCCACTCAGGTTGAGTGGATTCAAAGGGAAGGCAAGGGAAATGAAGCAAGGAACTCAGTGACTAGAGGAATCATGAAACAAAAGTAAACATCTCCCCAACAGTGCCTTGGGGCTGATGACAAAACCAGGAGGACCCCTACCCCTGCAGGTATCATTCCTTTGAAGAAATTTAAGTATATGGCAGAGCAATTAGAAGCAGCACAATGGAGTGCATTGCAAGTGCCCTCTTTACTACCTCAATCGAAATATTTCCCTTGTACAAGGAGCTCATTCGGAGAAGATGTAAGGAGCTAGTTTCACCTGATTCTCCAGGGTGAGCATTGTGTCATGTGAGCCCGCCAGCACTTTGTGCTCCAGTTTTAGCCTCTTATTTCTTCACTGCCTAGAGTAGACAAGGCTGTCACTTAGAAGATGAAATACATTTGCAAATTAATTAACTTTGTCCAGCAACTGGAGAATTAGATTTCTGTTAAGGGTTCTGTCTGAGTGATGGATTCACAAGACATTGAAGGAATTAAATATCACTTTTTTTTTCTTTTTACTTTTTCCTGCCATAGGATCATACAAACAGTGCTCATTGTTCTAATTATTTCATCCATATTCCACTTATGACCACATTTCACCTACAAAGACAGAAAAATTTGCTTTGGTAGATGACGACTCTTGTGAGGATTTTTAATCTCTATAAACACCTTATCAATTCATTACAAAACCAAGGAGCTAATAAATATGAGGTTGAAGAGTAGGAGGTAGCTGCATTAGAACAGCACATTCAAAGATTTTCTTTCCTTGACTGGCTCTTTGTTCTTATTTTGAAATTCACAAGGAAGAGGCCAGTAGAATACAAAGTGGAGACAAGAGTTTACAGGATCTTGGATGTGCAATGTAAGCCCATTAAGGGATTTTTGCAATTAAAAATCTCAGGCAGGAAAAAAAGCATTTCTGTTCCTCTCTTGACCAGTATAAAAGCACAATAGTATCCTAATGGGGACTATTGTGTTTATTTGTCTTCACTTTGGATTTAAAACAAGATATGCAGAGCACTGTTTTAATGACAATGGCATGTACATTTGTACATTTGTACTGTTTTAATGACAACGACATTAGGGGAGTATTACCCTAATGAAAACAGGGAAAATAGGAAGAGTATTTCAAGTACATGTTTACTCAGATTATGGTTAAAAATGAGGTCCTAAAACTTCAGTCTTTTCCCTTTTCCCCTCTCTCTTTTTATAAACAAATATCGCATAATCAATGTACTGAAGAATTTTGACTTATGCCTATTATGCTTTTAATAATTTATTTCTGGCAGGTGAATGAATAAGCAAAAAATATAATTACTAAGAGATTATGTTCAAAATGGTGAATATGTGCACGGACTCATTTCTAAACACATAGCATAAAACTGTCAGACATCCAGGGTGAAGAAGAAAAAAATGGGAATTAAAATATTTGTGTGTGTTCATTTTAATACTGTTGGGAGTAGAATGAAAATGACATAAAGAAAGAATCATAGAATCAAAAGATCTGCTAAATAGAATCGAATTTGAGCTCCTTGAAGGTGAGAACTGTATCCTGCTGCTTTGTACATCTAGGGCCAATTAAGGTACCTGAACTACCTCGAATATTCAATACCTATTTGAATGAAGGCAACAAAGCAGCTTATCTTTGGTAGGAGCTTCAGTGGATAGCAATTCCTTTTTTCAATTCTTATAAAATCTTTTTCAAACTTAACAGGATATCCAGTAGTTGAATTATTAAGGTCAACTTCTTGGTATTTTGTTAGTCAATTATCTAAGGAAAATGTTGAAACTAAACAGTATAAAGAATTGTCTACTCCAGTTTAATAATTTCCCAAAGACATTCCTAGGTAAATCTTGTAGCTTCTCCTGAACTAAAGAAAATGAGGCCACTCCAAGAAGAGTAAAGCTTCAGAGTCCCAGAGAAAGATGGTTTAAAGTACCGTTTCTCTGTGCATATGTAGATAAATGGCTGAATGGCAACAGGAGTGATGCACTGCTTAAAATACCTGCTCCCAGGATGAAATAAGACATTCTTCATCTGACACTAAATATGTACTCTCATTTTTTTTTTTTTTTCACTATTTGATTCATATGGTCCTTCCACTTGGTAAAAGAATATTTTGTCTCATGTAAAGTCACCTGAATTTTACCAGTTTCAGCTGCTGAAAGTTTTCTTTATAAATTGAACACACATTGTTTTGCTAAATATTGTACCTCAGCATTCCAAGAGTAGCAACTAATTTTTGACTTTCATATCACCATCATCGATTCTAATCTATGATAAAGTATACGTTTAATGAGGAAAGTGAAAGTCGCTCATTTGTGTCCGACTCTTTGCAACCCCATGGACTAGTCCATGGAATTCTCTAGACCAGAATACCAGAGTGGGTAGCCTTTCCCTTCTCCAAGGGATCTTCCCAACCCAAGGACTGAACCCAGGTCTCCCACATTGCAGGCAGATTCTTTACCAGCTGAGCCCCAAGGGAAGCCCAATGAGGAAAATAACTAATAAATAAACCCTTGCTTTGTGCTCTCTTATTGGTTAAGCAGAGTTCTCTCCTTGCTTCCCATCTACCATTACAGCTAAGCCCTGACAATTAGAGTTCCTGGGAGATCAGAAGATAAAACTTTAGCAAGTTCCTTCCAGAAAGGAAAAGGAAAAGGAGAGATGGTCCTCCATTCAGCTGGGGACTGCAAAAGGAGAAGGAAAAGTAGGCATGTTAGAGAATCAGCTTCTGACTTTAATGTGTAGAAAATGTTATAAAGACACCTAGAATCACTAGACCTTTTGCCCCTTTTCTTCACCTTTTTTTTGGGGGGTGGGGGGTGCGGGTGTAAAAAGAGAGAGCTGTGCTGGAAGGCCTTGTTCCCAATTCAGGGAAATTGATGTTGAAGAAAACTGGCTAGAGAGATGGTTCTGAGATAGAGCTCCCCGTCTCTTGTAGGTGGCATGCAGGGGGCCCAGGCATTTCTGTGGGTTCTACTGAACTGACATGAGGGTGCTGTGAGGGCAGATCAATTACCAGAGGCCCAGGGTTGGAAGGAAGAAGCAGAGGACTAGGACCAGGGTCCAGCAGTCTTCCCTAGCACATCACCCCTAAAGGCCATGCGGAACCAAAGAGGACATCTGTGATCATCAGCTCAAAGCTCAGATCAGATCAACCACCCAACTGCAGAAATGAGCTCCACTGCTAACATTCAGGCTCATTCCTAAACTCTCCTTTCCACCCTTCATACTAGCAGCTAGATGCTGGGTTAGGATGCCACAGGAGAAAGTATCATGAATGGCTCTATTTGTCTAAAAGATACCTGGATGGATATCCAAAACAGATCATGTGGATTGGAAGAGACAAAGAGACTTAATGGTTAAACACACTCTTCTTCCCACTCCACCCTAACCTTAGTCTACTGAGCATGGAGAAGACTGGGAGAAATATTAACACAATTACAGACAATTAAAGAAATGACATTTCTTATTGTCATCTGAGTAATAGTGTGGAAATTTCCAAATCAGTTCAATACAATCATACTACCACATAAATGCAAACTGTTCTTTCAACGAGTGTTTTTGTCCTTGAGTTCTTTGAACAGCATCCCTGTTCCCCTTATGTTTAGAGAAGGTTGTCAGCATCTCTTCATCACACTCAACAAAGAACCAGCTGTCATTATGCCATTCAGATAGCAAGAAGCAGAATCTTTTGCAGTCTCCCTCCTTCTCTTTTATTCTGGATCACAGGGAAGGGAAGAGCCACCAGCACATGCTGGCTTCAGAATCACAGGTGCTTCCGCCCAAAAGTTAACCATCTTCTAGGAACCACATCATTTTCTCATATGAGTTGTTACCAATTTCTCCTTCTCCTCCTCTTTTTTCTAGTCTTGATTTTTGTTTCCTCTCCCCTCCCCCCAATTCAAAGTATAAACTTTAATGATGAAATTTCATGCTCAGCCAAGTTTGTTATGGATACTGAAGAAGCATCAGTGAGGTTGTATACTTGCTCTTAGGAGCCCTGCTGCCTGTTTCTCATTGCATGTGGGCAGCAGAGTAAAGAGTGGAAAAGCTCTAAGCAACAATCCCTTCCACCCTGGAACTTTCTCTCTGTCTAGCACCAAAAAAAACCCTATCCTCATATACAAAAGATAAGAGAGAGTGACTTCTGAACTTCTGTATTTGAGGCTGCAGTTTATAATTTCTCTCTGACTTTATTGATTCATTCATTCAATCTAATTCATAATCTTGCTTTATTGTTTGATTAGCCCTTTGTTCTTGGTTTCCTCCACTAATTTTTAAAAACTCTTAGTTTCAACATGCTATATTTTTTGCATAAGTTCTTTGTACTCTGCATCTTTCCTTACAATATCTCTTATATCCAAAACAATATTCTTCATAGGTCTGTGATTTTTTTTTTAAACATTAGCATGCTTCTTCATTTGTTTCCATAATCCTTGAAAATAGTGCATGCAATAAACCTCACATTCAGATGTATGCCTCATACTCTAGTAATATTTAAATACAGAAAACAACTTTATATCACTTATTAAACTATTTGCATTTTAAATTTCTTTTACCTAGGTTAAGTTCACTTATCAATCCTTGGAGTTGTAGTGTATAAAGATGGCAATTGCATCATGCTGCTAGTGGCATTATGGTTTTAAACCAGTTGATTTAAGAGGAAAAATTAAGATTATGTTTTATCAATAGCTGGGTGATCTTCAATAAGTCTCTTTAACCTTTTTGAGCCTGTTTCCTCTGGTAAATCGAAAAGGTATCACTTCTACTAACTTCTTCACAAGACTGTTGTGAAGGTTAAATGAGAAAAGGTGTGAGCTGTTTAAAGTAACAAAATATAGTAAAGCAGAGTTCTTTTTGATCATATCACTCTTCAAAAAAATAAAAACTCAGAGACTGAATTACAAATTCAGAATAAAAAAGAACTATTTCTTCTGAATAGTATTAAGTCATGAATAGTCAGTGAACATTAGGTCATTTTTTTAGATGTTTGTTTTTGCCTGTGACCACATCTGGCATCAACTTAATCAGGACAGCTAGATTATATTTTCCTACTAGTAACAACATCAGAATATAGTACATGAGGGAGTTATAAATTAAGCATATTTTAGTGATCTAAACTTCTGTGTGACATCTCTTATAAGCTGCCTTTTCTGTTTTCCTTGTTGCCTTGTACCATTTGATATGATAGGAAGCTAAATAGTAAAACAAATGCAATCAAACAATTTAGAATTAAGTAGCTCTTGTTACATGCCTGGCTTTTTAGGATGGAGAAGCAGCATAAGGTAAAGTCTCTATTCTCAATGCGTATCAGTTCAGTTCAGTCGCTCAGTCGTGTCCAACTCTTTGCGACCCCATGAATCACAGCACGCCAGTCCTCCCTGTCCATCACCAACTCTCAAGGTCTACCCAAACCCATGCCCATCAAGTCGGTGATGCCATCCAGCCATCTCATCCTCTGTTGTCCCCTTCTCCTCCTGCCCCCAATTCCTCCCAGCATCAGGGTCTCTTCCAATGAGTCAACTCTTCACATGAGGTGGCCAAAGTACTGGAGTTTCAGCTTTAGCATCAGTCCTTCCAATGAACACCCAGGACTGATCTCTTTTAAGATGGACTGGTTGGATCTCCTTGCAGTCCAAGGGACTCTCAAGAGTCTCTCCAACACCATTGTTCAAAAGCATCAATTTTTCAGTGCTCAGCTTTCTTCACTGTCCAACTCTCACATCCATACATGACCACTAGTATACATACTACTAAAAATTATAAAATGATATAATCTCAGGAATCTTGGAGTTTCCATATTAACCCACCTAATACATGACTCCCCTCCAGAATGGGATCCCCTGATCCATTGTTCAGTCAACTCTCAGATACCTCTTGTGATAGGGATATTATTACCTTGCAAGCCAGCCTATTTCCTCTTTTAGCTGCTTTGAATGAAAGTTTTCCTTACATTAATGTTTCCAGTAGCACGCATCTCTCCATCTAAATTCTACCCTTTGTGGTTATACATTTAAAAGCTTTATGATGAAACTGATGGGTAAATGCACTAATTGTTCAGAGAAGAGAAGGAAGAAGTTAGGACTTCTTCCAGGTAATAAAAGTTTGATCTAGGCTCAGAAGAATGCCCAGGGTTTAAATAATTAAAGGGGGACAACACATAATCCAATATAGGGATGAACAGAGTCAAGGCTCAGAGGCAAAAATAAGGGTGAGACGCTCAGGGATTCCCTCTCAGGACAACTTGCACTTTGGAAGGAGCTGACTGTTCAGATCAACATTTTCATTAGCAATGAGGACCAGGTCTAAAAATTAGTATTTCACTTGGCCCCTAAACTCTCCCTCTGAAAAGGAGGGTGACATTCCATGTTTGTGGAAGTCCAGAAATACTTCCACTTTAGTAATTTTCCACTTTAGCTAGTAATTTCATATAATGCCACCCATTGAGATTTGTAGCTGTCCTGTGAATTTACACACCAGGTGACAATTAGGTTGTGCACCTGGTCCTATGATTTGGATAAACTTAGACAGCTAATGAGTCATAGGTGTGGCTATTGTGGGTTGATTTGCAAAACTATCCAGATTTGCATAGTTCCTGAGGGGAGAGATAGGGTAAGTCACATCCTTGAAAATGATTCTCATCTGATAACTAGAACGATAGTGAACTTTCAGTAGCAGTGACCAGCAGGTCTGTATCCTAGAAACTCAGGAATCATTCCCAGTGTCTAGAGATATGTACACATTTTAAAATTCATAGTAAAGCCAAATGCTACTGACTCTTAGAGCAAGAAAGATTGCCTCAAATAAAATACGAAGATAAGAGTTACAGCCCTATTTTAACCCATACTTTGCCTTCCAAACCATTCTTGAATTGTCAGCAATTTTTCCAATCATCTCAGAAAAAGGCTTTTGAATGTAGCATTTCCTCTCCTTGACCAGGAAATTTGCACCTTCTGAAGATACATACAAATCTTATTAGGTTCGGGAAACTACGAAAAATCTTTTTTGCCCAATGTATACTCCCCTCTCCCAAAGAAAAGCCCTACAAGAGGTGAGGAGTTAAATTTGACAGGCTGACAGTTTAAAAAACCCAATGGAAAAACCATATAGGATGGTTTACTGCACTTTCTTTTTTTTTTTTTTTTTTTGCACTTTCTTAAATACAAATTTAAGAAAGACAAATCTTTCTGGAGGTGGTAAGTGTACCACCATTCTCTGTAACTTTACTGGACTCAATATTTTGGCTGTGAAATTAATCAATATCCTATTATGATAAGGAGTTCATGGTCTATTTGATGAATTGTAATACTCTGTAGAATGGAAAGATTCATATATTAGAGCTCAAATCGTGAGAGCAAACATTTTTATTTGCTTATATGTGTTTGTTTTTCTTAGTATTTTTCACAGGCACTAAAATATGTAAATATTATCATGCGGCACTTGGTACTAAAAGAATATACTGACAGCAGTTGGTATTTCAATTTATTCAGGATTCTGTCTTGATTCTATAATAGGAGGTTAGGTTTGCGGCTGTATTATGCGTAGATATAAAAAAGGTACATGGGATACAGAAGAGGATTTTGGTTTAGGAGTTGGATGAGTGCCTTACTAACAAGAGTAGCCACTGTTTCTTGAAGGCCTATTATATGCCAAGCACTGTGTAATTTACAGATATCACCTCATTTAAACCTCAAGCCAACTCAAGAGGTAAACACTGATGTGCCCCTAATGTACAAAAGAGGAGTTAAAGCTAAAGTGGTTAAAACAGAACTTGTTTAAGGTCATTCAGCTATAGAATTGGAGTCAATTCCAATTCCAGGCTGTCAGACCCCCAAAACCTCACTTTTACTTCCTCTGAAGTCAGTGAATCTTGTCATTTGCTTACTATTAAATGTGACTATGTGTGGGCTTCCCTGGTGGATTAGAGGTAAAGAATCTGCCTGCAATGCAGAACACTTGGGTTCGATCCCTGGGTTGGGAAGATCCCCTGGAGAAGGGGATAATGTGTGACTATTATCCTTTCTGCCTCTATTTCCTCATCTGTTAAATGGGGGTGATCTGTAGCAGCCCTAGTCAATCCATACGAGTGAAGTGGAAAAGAAATAGCATTGCATTCATGAGAGTGCTTTGTTGATGGCAGAGCATAAAGACGATTTAATACTGTGCACTTATTAATTCACTACAGTAAAATAAGGAGGTTTGTGAGTTCATTCTCAACCAATTCTCAACACAAAACCATCTTCTAAGGTTTCTGTTTAGTTCTGTCAGTAGGTATTAACCACTCACAAAGCAGGTAACTGAGCACATACAGTGACTCCAGGGGAACCTCTGTCTGTGGCCTACAGGTGCCTGGAATATCACAGGGGAGCTTAGGGCAAGTCTCAGGAAGGCTTAAGACAAAGAGGAGTGGCCCCCAAAAACACAGAAGAGCTGGGACTCAACTGGTACTAGAGGAATGCACTGATTGTAAAAATACTGGAAGATTTTGACTTCACCTGGAGAAATAAGGCTGCCGCCTTGAGTCCCCTAGTGCTTCTGCCCACGTCTGCTTCTCAGCAGTGACCACCACAGCCCACCCCGGGGGCCCCCTGGACCTCCCACGCTCCAGCAGCTAAACTAACCTTGGGCCCAGCAAGGGGCCTTTGGGGTATTGTACTGTAACTGTCTCATGCCCCTCTGGTTGCTAATTTTTTTTTTTAATTTAAACTCTGGAAATACTCCTGATGAAAGATAACATTTCAAACTTTATCATCATGCATTTGTACCTTATTATGAACAAGAGTTAGTGGGCTCTTTTCATTGGTAGAGAGGGGACTTGCTTTCCAAGGTGTCTGTGTTAATGTATCCCTTTGGAGGTGTGGCAGGATTGTGCTGTTTTGTGTGCGGTTCTATTTGCTTCTTACCTCTCCTCCATGAAGGCAAAAACTGTTTTTATCCTAGTACCTAATACAGGGGCTCCAATAGTGGTGACAGTGAGATAAAGCATTAACATCAGGATAAGAGGGACTTAGCTGGTGGTCCAGTGATAAGACTCCATGCTCCCAATGCAGGGGTCCCAGTTTGATCCCTGGTCAGGGAACTAGAGCTTCCATGCCAGAATTAAAGCTCTCACACGCTGCAACTAGGAAGTGGCACAGTCAAATAAAAAATAGATACTAAAAAAAAGAAAGAAATATATATATATATAGATAGATAGATATGTAGATATATATATATATATATATAACCAAAAAACATAACCATTGAGACAAGAGACTGGGAAGGATGAGGGAGGAAAAACCATGGACAGAGAGAAATAGCAAGCCTACTGATATTGTCTAAATGTGACCCAGATAGCCTTACAGTCAGAGGTGGAACTTCTGATTTTCTGAACATTTTCAGACAAACTACTTCCATTCATGCTCTGTGTTAGTTTAGGTCAGTTAAACATTCCTGTTTCATGCCATACTGAAGAAAACCCTGGGATTTGCCTCTGATATATTGAGGACAGCATAGGATTCAATATCAGAGAGCTGCTGCTGCTGCTGCTAAGTCGCTTCAGTCGTGTCCGAGTTTGTGCAACCCCATAGACGGCAGCCCACCAGGCTCCCCCGTCCCTGGGATTCTCCAGGCAAGAACACTGGAGTGGGTTGCCATTTCCCTCTCCAATGCATGAAAGTGAATCGCTCAGTCGTGTCTGACTCTTAGCGACCCCATGGACTGCAGCCTACCAGGCTCCTCCATCCATGGGATTTTCCAGGCCAGACCTGAATTTAAATTCTGTTCCCATTTAGAAGGTGTGTGATAACTAGTAAGGAATGTAACTCACTGAGTTTTAATATCCCTCCATGGAATATGGGTCATAATATACACCCAATTGCATGAGGTGTCATGAAAATTAAAATTTGCAAAGCACTCTGTCTCATCTGGTCTTCAATGAATGATGATTCCCTTCCTTTTACGTGGCACATTAGATTGAAACTTATATAACAACAGTCAGAAAATAATCAGGGAAAAAAATTAAAATGAGGCCCTCAATTTACTCTGTATAGGGTCCTTTCAAACAACATTGTAGAGATTTGCTTCACTAGGTTAGCAACCGCACCCTCTACAACTCTGTGTCTTGCTACCTACAGAAGCTGTCCAGTGTGTTGGAAATGCAACAGCAACAAACAGTGTTGAAGGTTGCACTCTCCTTGTTATAACTTTATGAACCTGGGTAAAATACATCTCTTCTTGGAGCCTTCATATCCTCATCTTCCAAATGGATGTGTTAAGGATCAGTTTAAGTAGCATATGTCCAAGAGGTGTGTAAATGCTGAAAAACATCTCAATGTCTGTGAAGTCACCATCATCACCCCACATGGCACAAAATACATTCTTTCAGAGATCTGAGCTTCTGCTTACTGGGCATTTCGCTTCATCATCAAAACATGGGGCCTCTGGGGGCCGTAACTCTCAGTTTTGATTCTAATGGACAAGATTACAGGACAGTATGAAATGCTTTTATCTCTCTAAAAATAATTGCTTTAAGAATATTAGCATGCTCTCTTGATACAAGAAGTCCAAATGTGAGCTAGAGAAGACTCTGAGATGTCAAGTCAGCAGCCTGTCACACTGGAGTCCCATGGCATCGAGTTGTCCATTTGTCTTTAACGTGGTGTCACTGTTGCTGCTGCCCAGCTGGTGCGCTCTATTCTGGTGGCCACGGTGCCATGGGGGGCAAAGAGGCTTCTCAGCGTGTTAAATGCGCTGTGCAGTGATTGCTAATTCAGTGTATTGGGATCCACTGGGGTTGGCAGCATTACAAAAATAGACACAGGGAAGCAGGTTATCATTAGCAAATGTTCTGATGTCTTTTGAGGGAAAAAGGGATCTTCTAAAGCAGTTGCCTTCTAATTTCACTGGAACAGAATTCAGTTCATTTTAGGAAAGTGGTGTGTTGGGTGACAAAGAAGGCAAGTTTGTCATATAAAAAATAAAGACAGTCCTGGTCCTGATGTATGTTTATTTTAGTGGAGAAGGCACAAAGGTATGAACATAATTTTTTCATCAGTCCTTCCTAGATGTGAATGTCAAAATTCTGACATAATCATATTTTGATAGAGGTGATTTTGAACAGAAGCACTCATTGTATTCACCTGGTTATATGGAAAGAATCACACTTTTTCTTTCTACCGTCATGGTCAAAGCCCCATGCACAAGCTCCTTAGCCAAACTGGGGCTGCCATAGTCAGTCCTCAACCATGAGCACATGTGTTTCTCTGCCTGCCTTCTTTGGTCCTAGGAATGTTCTCCTTGCAAGTGGAATAGAACACTAGTGCAAGGGAGTTTTTGCTTCTAGAAGTAGCCCTCAACAGAGGAGAGATGAGAGTCTGTGGAGAGAGACTGCATTTTCCTTGCCTCTCAGTGGAACAGTTCAGAAATGTATTCCACAGAGTCTCTCAGAGGGTCTCAGCAGGACTGAGTCACTGCTGCTGATAGGGTTCATGTGTTTCTTGATGGACTCCATTGGTTATCACCCAATACTACTCCCAGAGCCATATTTGGTAACAACCCAAATTAGATCACCTTTATTCTGAAAATAATTTTAGTTCTGAGAATTTAAGCCAACGTATATAAAGGCCACAGGTGCTCAGTAACTTACTGATCTATATTTTTCATGTTTTAATCTCTTCAAGCACATTGTATGCAGTCTAAGATGAGGCGCTGAGTGCTAATTCTCAGTTTCTGCTGCTCCTTGAAACCTGAAGACTTCTTCTCTGCCACTGAATTATGCACTTAATAAGTCACCTCCCAAATACCCTAGAATCCTTTGGATTTTACCCTGTCACCTTCCCTCAGTTTCTCTTCCACCTGCCAACCTGGAACTGGTATT
Source organism: Cervus canadensis (assembly GCF_019320065.1). Taxonomy (NCBI): domain Eukaryota; kingdom Metazoa; phylum Chordata; class Mammalia; order Artiodactyla; family Cervidae; genus Cervus; species Cervus canadensis. The sequence continues at coordinate 38,709,920 of NC_057392.1, forward strand.
TTTGTCACCTTGCCTTTCACTTCTCTAATTACAGATTGTTCTTTTGGCACTGACCTTTGGTTTATAAGTTTTCTCCTCTGCTAAAATACCAATTTGCCCTTCAGATCATTCCCAGCTCTGGCCGTTACAAGGCACACTCCAGCCCAAACCAGAACTGCTCTTAACCCTTCATACAGGTAACTCTTCAAAGGTAAAAGCTGCAGTGTATCCCTAAACCCCTGCAACTAGGCAGAAGTGTTTTGCTCAACATTTACTGGTGATGATGTAAATTATGCCCAAATAATTGATATGCATGCTCTGAAAAAAGAAAATAGGCAAACTTGTGATTTATAGAGAATCAGGGAATTTCTAAAACCTGTTTGTGAGGATGCTTTCCTTTCAAAAGTCTCCTAATGAGGGAGATGCCTAGTCAGAGATCACCCAAACTGGACAGGATGGTCCTGGTAGATGGCAGAATCAAAAAACAGACACCAGGAGATGAGATGATTATCATAAAGGAAAACAGGCCTCCATGAGGGCAAGGGAAAGAAAATAATGAGGTCCAGATGAAAGAACAGTCAGCTGTCAGAAATGAGGGAAAGAGGGAAATAAAATATCCTGAAGACTGACACACAATGATACATAACATGCTGTTTCACTGGATCTTCAGAAACTCTGTTTTATAGGTGTTAGAATCTCCACTTTGCAGATGGTGAAAGAAATCCCAATTAAATTACTCATTCATATTCAGCTAGGAAGTGACAGTCAGGGTCTATGGAACTATCTGACTCTAAAGTCAGTTCTCTTCCTAATATCACACTTTAAGCAAACATTTCAAAAGCAACAAATTTTACAGTATATGTGTGTATCAACACATTGTGTTGCACACCTTAAATGTACACAGTTTTTGTCAACCGTATTTCAATAAAACCAAGGGGGAAAAAGCCTGTCAAAATGATTAGCCAGGCCAAGGTTCCTGGATATATAGGGTCATATCTGTCTCTGGAAAAAAGACTGGTTAAACCAAGAGTGTAGATGTCCAGAGCCCACAGATGCAAAAAGGAAGACAGATGTGCCTTAAAAAAAAATAATGCCTGTTGGTTCTGACAGATGGGAAGGACCAAAAAAGACAAACTTCTCTGAATTGGGAAGACTCAGAATTGTACTATAAGCTCTTTCCACCATCACCCACAACCTGACATTCAAGGCATCTATGATGAAACCAGTATTATTATAAGGGTCTTATTTTAAAGTGAAGTTAAAGAAATTACATATAGTGAAATCTCCATGTTCTCACATGACAGTAGGCTCTGGTGGGTAAGGAGATACTGAGGCGGCAGGGATGGCATTCAGGAAGACTTCTGAGAGGCTGGGTAAGTGGGCATGAAAAGTGATGCAACCGCACATGAGCTTCACTCAGCGAGAATGAATGGAAGGTAATATGTTTGGGAGGGGAAAGAATCCACATGACAAGACAGTGGGCTCCAGGCAATCGCTGAGAGTCCTAGAGCATCATTCTCTGAATATGCATATTCACAATGGCTGAGAATGCTGCCTGGACCAAGAGACCAAAGAAACACTGTGCTTCCTCCTAGGTTTTCATGTGAACAAAAGCAAAAGCATGACCCCTCCTTGCACTGCAAACACAGCAAAACTAAACAAACATAAGGAGCAATGCCCAGGTGCATTCCGTATTTGCTCTTGCTCTCTAGGATACAGAAGGAAGATGGACAAGATCCAGACTAACTAGCATGGCTGGGGTGAAGTGGTTTCCCTGGAAGATGGTACAATTAAGAATTTTCCATTTGATAAGACACCAACTGTGCAAAGTAATGATGGAAGTGTCCATTTTCCCTTAGATTATATTTAAGTAATAATTGGAAGTGAGTATCCAAAAATTCCATAAAAAGCGCTTCAAATTCAAAGTACTGTCCAGAGCACCATATAGTTATTGGAACCCAAGCTTTCAGCCAGTACCTCCCCCCACCCCCTCCCCCTGCCCCCGCCACACATTCATGCATTTGTCCCTGGGTCAAACAACATTGCACTGGTTCTGATTAAGTTCTTGACACTGCATGGGTGTTGGGATTAGGCTTGGGGATACAGAGGTAGACAAGTTATTTCTTCAGAGGGCTCAGCAGACTTTGAGTAAAGCAAGAAGATATGTAATTATAATATGGTGTGATGATTGTCATTAACTGAACACAGCAGCTAAATCATGATGGTGGGAAATAAACCTTGAACCGATTCAGGGAGAGGGTTTGATAAAGTGTGTTTTCCATTATGTGGCTTTGTATATGCTTTCCTTTTTATATTTCTTTTTCAATTCCACACTAACTTTATCTAAGTGGAATAATAGAGAAAAGAGAGAAAAGTGGACAGAAACAGTATAAAACTGAGCATTTGGCATGCCAAAGAGCTTTTCTCCCCCAGCACTAATAATACAGTGATTCTCTATTCCTGTAGACTCCTACATGTACAAATTTATATTTTGTGTACACTTTTACTTTCCTGGTAAATACTTATCATAATATATGACATTTATTTTTTTAATGCATAGTGCATTTTGTTTTTCAGAACTTATATTACTCAAATTTTGAGAACTTTTAAAAGCTTAATCTCTTAACTTTGACACTGCATCAACATGAGAGGTTGAATTTAATAATATATTGCATTTTCACATATTCTTCATCATCATAGATGCAATCACACCTTATTAACTATAATGAATGTACTAGATGTAGTCATCCCAGAAGCTGTATCTCAACGACAAAGTTAAATCTCTTGCTCGGCAAGAAGAATTAGTGAAATCTGATGAGGAAATCCCAAGACTGATCTAGCAAGTTTAGTGTATACCAGTATATGTTACACCAAAATGCCTATTTTAGAAAAGCTTGGTAAATTCTTCATCAGGTTACTGTTCATATTTAATTCTACAGTTTAGCACTTTAATATATCATGAATGAATGTAGTTAGAAAGATTCAAGATTCATCTATAATGTCTAGGAAATAAAGGTGTTTAAAAACTAAGATCATGGCATCTGGTCCCATCACTTCATGGCAAATAGATGGCGAAACAATGGAAACAGTGACAGACTTTATTTTCTTGGGTGCCAAAATCACCGCAGATGGTGACTGCAGCCATGAAATTAAAAGATGTTTGCTCCTTGGAAGAAAAGCTATGACCAACCTACACAGCATATTAAAATTCAGAGGCATTACTTTGCCAACAAAGGTCCATTATAGTTAAAGCTATGATTTTTCCAGTATTCATGGATGGATGTGAGAGTTGGACCATAAAGAAGGCTGAGCGCCAAAGAATTGATGCTTTTGAACTGTGGTGTTTGAGAAGACTCTTGAGGGTCGCTTGGACTGCAAGGAGATCAAATCAGTCAATCCTAAAGGAAATCAATCCTGAATATTCGTTGGAAGGACTGATGCTGAAGCTGAAGCGCCAATCTTGGCCACCTGATGCAAAGAGCTGACTCATTAGAAAAGACCATGATGCTGGGAAAGACTGAAGGCAGGTGGAGAAGGGGACAGCAGGGGATGAGATGCTCGGATGGTATCACCACCTCGACAGACATGAGTTTGAGCAAGCTCCGGGAGTTGGTGACAGACAGGGAAGCCTGGCCTGCTGCAGTCTATGGCGTCATAAATAGTTGGACATGACAGAGCAACTGAACAACAACATCAAATTAATAACATTTAGAAAAACATTTTCAGGGGGATTTTGACAATGTTTTTTGAGGAGAATTTGTATCATTTGATGAATTTAGATACAATAATTCACAGATACATTTTGTCATCCCCTTTTGCTTCACTGTCAATTTCTGTGCAGTGGGTATATATATTAGAAATCATGTTGCTGTCTTTCTCCTGTGTTTGAAAAGTTTCTCTTTTTTACTTCTTGAGTAGCCATCTTATCTGTCCCAGCAGCTTCACTTTGCACCCTAATATATTCAAGTCAAATCCGCCTTTAAAATGCATGAGTCAGCCCTCACTTGGGTTGAATTTTCAGCCTTTGATTTCTCATCAGATTGTTATTTCAAAATGTCAAAAAGCTTTAAATTTTGTCTTGAATGACCAGACTCATAGGCACCCATTGCTAAGCCTGATCCTAAAACCACAGTTTGCCTGATACTTTGTAACTAAAGAAGTAGCAATTAATAGAAGATGGTTTTGTACTTTTTTAGCCAAATTTTGAAAGTTACAGAAGGAATGGAACAGATACATTTTATATTCACATACATTCAAATGATATGTTTATGAAGACCATTCCATTATAAAGATTTCTCTTTCTCAGTCTCCTTGGGTGGCCTAACATGCTTCCTCAGAGTCCAGGGCATTTCTTTCTTTCTTTCTTTTTTTTTCCAGGGCATTTCTGAGCACCCTACTGGAGACTATCTTCAGTGCTAATTTACGAACAGGACAGGCAAGGACAATTACATCTTAGCACTGGATTGTCCCCTTTTCTCTTTCTTTCATTGTCTCTGGCTCTTTAGCTCCTGGATAGCTCTGAGGATAAAGAATCCCACCTGCAATGATTGCAGGAGACATGGGGGACGTGAGTTTGATCCCTGGGTCAGGAAGATCCCCTCCACTCCAGTATTCTCACCTAAAAAATCCCATGGACAAAGGAGCCTGGTAGGCTGTAGTCCATGGGGTTGCAAAGAGTCAGATACAACTAAGCAACTAAGCATATATGCACTCTGACTCTTTATTCTTTCTCATGCACAGACTAACTGAAGTTTGTGGATCCTCAAGGAAACACCAACCTGAAGCTGCCTCGAAGCAAAAAGCAAGTGGAATAGGAATTGTACCTGGTATAAATCCCCAAAATCAAATACTGTTATTAAATTTCTCCAAAGTAGGAATGACAGAGTTTGGACCATTGTATTCAGAAAAACAGTTCTCTAATTTTAATGAGAATAGTGTCATCAGATTAAATGTAATATAGAATTCAAAACTTACAAACCATTTGAATTATTGAAGAAACTACTGTAAGTGTTCTCCTCATCTAACATGTCTCATAGAATATGCTTTCTGAGTACAATTTTTAGAATTTTCCCCAAAGTCAACATCAAAAGGCCCCACAAAATGTGCATTGAAAGTATATAAATAGTTGTGTCTTTTTTCTAGCTTTGTGATTAATCCATAGAACATAGCGTCTTGAGGTTTAAAAAAATAAAAGGAAAACAAACAGAAGTGAAATTGTAATAAGAGTACCACCAACAGGGGATATAGAAGAGGTTGTCCTGACACAGATGAAAGAATTAACACAGAGGTAAAATACAGTCGTGACTCAAGTGGTAAAGAATTCATCTGCAATGTGCGAGACCTGGGTTCGATCCCTGGGTTGGAAAGATCCCCTGGAGGAGGGCATGGCAACACACTCCAGTATTCTGGCCTGGAGGATCCCCATGGATAGAGGAGCTTGGCGGGCTACAGTCCATGGGGTCACAGAGTCAGACATGACTGAGTGACTAAGAACACGGCAAAACACGGCAATGATGAAAAATTCAATTACTTGCACTTCTGCCAAAAATATTGTACTAAAGTAGAGCATCTGATCAACTCTTTTTTTTTTTTAGCTTTTTTATTTTTTTCATTTATTTTTATTAGTTGGAGGCTAATTACTTTACAATATTGTAGTGGTTTTTGCCATACATTGACATGAATCAGCCATGAATTTACATGTATTCCCCATCCTATCAACTCTTGATAAGACTAGAGGAGGAGAGAAGTGTGGACAGTGCCCTGACAGCATTTGATTCTAATTCCCATTGAACATCTGTATTTTTTTAATCAACTTTTATTGCAGTATAGATGATTTACAATGTTGTGTTTCAGGTGTAGAGCAAAGTGAATCAGCTATACATACACATAAATACACTCTTCTTAAGATTATTTTCCCATATAGTCATTACAGAGTTTTGAGTCGAGTTCCCTGTGCTACACAGTAGATCCTTATTAGTTATCCCTTTTAGGTACTCTAGTTTGTATATGTCAACCCCAATCTCCCAATTTACCCCTTCCCCTCAGTGAATATCTTTATGTGATTATAAGGTAGTTTCTAAAACATATGTGAGAATATTCCATGTGCTCACTGAATTCACACACACAAAGTTGGTTTTAACTGCGACCAAAAAGAAATTGAACTGGACTGGAAGAAGTAGGGAAGCCTTAGGAGAAAGTGTCCTCATGAGATGGAATAGGAGGAGGAAGGAACCAGAGAAGTATTTTGTTATATTATTTTTATCTTACCTCATTACACAAAGAATTTGTGGTGATTCACAAAGATTCAGACATAGCAAATAATGGTAAATGTAAGCCCAAGATGAAGTTATTACTGTAATGCATGGCACAAATTCCTATATTGCACACATTTTAATGAAAGTCACACATTTAGATTTAATTTTCTTGAAAAAGAAAGCAAGACCAGTTAAAAAGATTGAAAGGAAAATCATAAGCCTTCCAGATACAGAATACAGAAATGGCTCAGAGTGAAGACAAAGAAACATGCCAAGCCTCAATAATAACCTACATATAAGGAAAACCAAGGATTTCATAGAGATATTTCTTGTCTTGTGATGTTCATTTTAGGACATGATATTATATCAAAATGAAATCCACTTAAAGAAATACATTGATGTTTGACCCATTATAAAATGATTGTTTCTCTCTATTGAGCCTTTAAAACCATTCAGGGATAACGATTTTGAGTTCACATTTCATAAAAAGTACCTGGAGGAAAGTGTGTTTCTGCTCCCATATATGTATGGAGTGGTATGGGTTTAAGGTATGACCTTTGGAAGTAGGATTGACATTCTGAAAAACTTAAGGAATCAACAAAGTAGGATCCTGAAAAATTACAGCCATTTCTCTATTAAAGGTAAATAAAGGTGGATTCATACAAAAGCTGTTTCTCAAAGGAGTGGTTTTGTATAGAAATTCCTCACAGAATCCCTCCTCTACACAAAATTGTTTAAAATATCTGCATCTTGAATTAAATTGTTTATCTGCAGCTAAAGGAGATGAGAAATTACAGAAATGGTTTGAATCATTATTTTTAGAAAAGAAAGACATGATTAAGTTAATACAATTGCATAAACATCTCTTGCTTATATTTTAAAAGTCATGTAATAAAATATGACAAGGGAGACATAAAGATAGATACTATATATGCTGTGAAAATATAAACAGTATCAAGAAAGCTTAAGGACAGAATGAACGTCAGTTGAGAGGAATATCCTAATTCTAAAAGAAAAATGTGCCCATATTTGTGAGGATTATTCACAAAAGCCTTTGGCTTAGGGAAGATACTGACCTAGCAAGAAATGGAAGAAGGAAGCCAGGATACTCAGCTCTTGTTTTTCATTCATCTTCTCCAGCAAGAAATCAAATCTTCCAGTAGAGGAGGTAGGATAAACACTGTAAAATCAAATTAACATCCTGGCAGATGAGGCTGTAGTAAATTACTACCTGGGCAATTTAAATGTCTCCAAATTTCCAGGCCCAGAAAGATTTTATTGCAAGAATATAAAAGAATGGGTAGTAAATCATAGAGATTAAAGTGGGACAAAAATCCCAAGTTTAAGAAACAGGAAAAATTATGGATTGAAGAATGTAATGTTGATTTCCAGCAAAATTCTAGAATGTACTGGAGGACAGGTCATTTGTAAGCGCATAAGAGTTTGTTTCTAGTTATGATGGAAATAAACTTATTTCTGTTTTCCGTAAAGCCACAGATCAAGAGAAGTCTTTTGATCCTTTTATCTTTATTTCAGCCAAGCATTTGAAAATGCATATGGAAAAATTAAGGAGACTACAGTCTGGATATTAGTTCACAGTAGTTGATTGACTCATAGATATCAAATTATTTGAAACACTTCATGCTCTTCTCCTTCCAGCATGCTATATTGATCATTGGTGAAAAGTAGCCTGCAGGTACATGTTCCAAGATGTGCCATAGGACATCTATGTCTATGGATGGACATCTATATCACCTATGTGTTCTATCAATGGCTTGAATGTAAACAGAGAGTACTTATGAAATGTAACACCAAACTGGAATAGATGACAGAATTAGAATGCAAAGTGGTCCTAAAATACAAAGTCATTAAGTTCTTTAACTTATCATCAGGCATTCTGTTTGAGAGTCTATTATGCACCACTCATAGTTAAAAGCACATGAATAGAAATATAAAAAAAGCCAACCCAGCCCTTAGGATGCTCAAAGTTTAGAGAGAGAGACGGAGAGCCTTGAAAAGAGGAAACACCAGTGACAAAGTGGAGTGGGTAACCATTCCCTTCTCCAGGGGATCTTCCCAACCCAGGGATTGAACCTGGGTCTCCTGCGTTGCAGGTGGACTCTTCACCTTCTAAGCCACCAGGGAATCGCCCACAGAGTGGTGTAGCAGGAAAGCAACGGTGCTGCGCTAACCGGGAGGCGCACAGGTCTGTCTCTGCCTGGGGCACGAGGAGCCAGTGACTAAAAGGCTATTGAAACTTGACACCCGAGTTCTGAGTTCTGTTCACAGAGCAGAAGAATGAATTTAGCAAACTCACAAACACTCACACAGGCAGAGTTTGTTTTATTTATTTATTTTTGTTTTTGTTTTTGTTTTTTTCCATTTATTTTTATTAGTTGGAGGCTAATTACTTTACAATATTGTAGCGGTTTTTGTCATACATTGACATGAATCAGCCATGGATTTACATGTATTCCCCATCCCGATCCCCCCTCCCACCTCCCTCTGGGTCATCCCAGTGCACCAGGCCCGAGCACTTGTCTTATGCATCCAACTTGGGCGGGTGATCTGTTTTATTTTAAAGGATAGAGATACAAAGCTCTCAGCATAGACACTGAGAGGGAGTGAAGTGGGGGTGGGGATTACAGCAGTTTATACCTTTATTACTATTTATTTGTACATTTTTGGTTGGCTCGTAATATGTCATTTTTGACCAATAAGTTTGAAGATTACAGTACCTAATTTGACATTTTTATGGCTTTTTTTGAATCCCAGTTTTTCAGTTTTCTTAGACATTGAGGTGTCAGCCTGCAACCCTTTTCCTTCACCCCAGGCAACTGTTTAAGGATCAGTATGTTAAAAAGTTAATGGTACCCCTGATGTTTTCTCCTTGATACTTTGGACAGTAGTTAATGATTGCCCAGTCCTGGGTCTGAATGTTTTATGACTTACCAGACCAGGGAGCCATTTCTCTGAATGCTTGGAAACTGAAACAAGGAGTTTAACTTTAGGTTAAAAAGTGAGATGATTACTTGAGAACAAAAAAATTGAGATTAAAATAAAAAAGGAACCAAGGTCTCAGAGTCACATGCTGCTGCTGCTGCTAAGTCGCTTCAGTCGTGTCTGACTCTGTGTGACCCCATAGACGGCAGCCCACCAGGCTCTGCCGTCCCTGGGATTCTCCAGGCAAGAACACTGGAGTGGGTTGCCATTTCCTTCTCCAATGCAAAAAAGTGAAAAGTGAAAGTGAAGTCACTCAGTCGCGTATGACTCTTTGCGACCCCATGGACTGCAGCCTACCAGGCTCCTCCGTCCATGTGAGACACATACTGTCTAGCAATTTCTGTCTCAATATCACCAAGGAAGTCAGTCTCCAGGCAGGTGATGCTAAGAAGAACCAAGAGAGTGAGTTGACAGGAGGAAAGCTTTCAAGGAAAAGTCCTTGGGGGTCAAAGTTGAAACAGTTTAAAAGAATATCAATAATTTATTTTGTTGGAGACAAAAAAAATCCTACCACTTTCAGAATTCTTAATAGAAACACTGAGCCTGGATTAAAGGAGAGAATAAGGGGAAACCCTTGATATACATTTTGACCCTTTCTTTCCCTAGTTCTCCACAGAAAATAGCCAGGTGCAATAAGATGATTATAATGTTTTATTAATATACCTTCGAACTGAGGGGGAACCTCACACTGTTGAAAGCACCTTCTTACCTTCCTCACGCCACAAAAGAAGAATGCAGTTGTCTTTTCATAAAAACTCATCCACAAAAACATTTTCTCTTAAATAGGTCTATAAAAAATGCCTAAACAATAAAGCAAAGCTGAAAGGTTTTCTTTTGTTTTTAGATCTTTTTTCCTCCCTTCTCTCTTATCTTGTGTGAACACAACCCTCACTAGAGGAAGAAAACATTGCAAAAATAAAGTTATTCTTTAAAATTTTGCAGTAAATAGCCTCAAAGTTGAAGAAAAAATATTTTCCATGACTATATTTTGCTTTCATTAAGTGGGAAAAAAATGTAATTTCAAACAACCAGGGAAGAAGATCTAAAAATATAGAGAGACAGATAAATCACAGTACCTGAATTATCATTTTCAGAAATCCAAGTGCAGACACACATGTGTGGGCACGCATACACACACACACACACACACACACACACACCCTTCCAGAAACACAGATTTGGTCCTTAAATCCAGTCACATCAACTAACAACAGCCTACTTTTCAGGAGGAGTTCTAAAAGACATGGTTATACATATGAAAAGAGTCCCCATACTTATTTTTTAACAGTCTCATTTTTTTGGAAAGCTTTCTACTTTTCCTTTGAAAGCAGAGAATCTCAAGTTGCCTAGGTAACGGAAGAGTTGACCAGAGTAACAACAGGTAAGTTCAAAATCAATCTACACTCCAACTGAAGTGGTGGGGAAGTTGGAGATGCTATGGCAATTCAGGACAAACACTCATTTATGCAGAGAGATTAGCCTATTCTCATGTAAACTAAATTAGTCCAGAAAAACCTCTTTGGATAGAAATAACCCGGTCAGTTTAAGCAAAATTTACTTCATTTGTTGAACTGCAATTCAACTGTATGACTGAAAATGGATTTCAAAGCACCAGCATCTGCGACACTTGTGTAAAACATAAGCAAACCAGGACCGTACTCAGTTGAGTTTAGTCACTCAGTCATGTCCGACTCTCTGCGACCCCATGGACTGCAGGACGCTAGGCTTCCCTGTCCATCACCAACTCCTGGAGCATACTCAAACTCATTTCCATCGAGTTGGTGATGCCATCTAACCATCTCTTCCTCTGTCGTCCCCTACTCCTCCCACCTTCAATCTTTCCCCGCATCAGGTCTTTTCCAATGAGTCAGTTCTTCGCATCAGGTGGCCAGTGATGGGACCAGTAAAGAGTCTCTTGATGAAAGTGAAAGAGGAGAGTGAAAAAGTTGGCTTAAAGCTCAACATTCAGAAAACTAAGATCATGGCATCCAGTCTCATCACTTCATGGCAAATAGATGGAGAAACAGTGCAAACAGTGATAGACTTTATTTTTTGGGGTTCCAAAATCACTACAGATGGTGACTGCAGCCATGAAATAAAAAGACCCTAACTCCTTGGAAGAAAAGACAACCTAGACAGAATATTAAAAAGCACAGACATTACTTTGCCAAAAATTGTCCATCTAGTTAAGGTTATGTTTTTTCCAGTAGTCATGTATGAATGTGAGAGTTGGACTATAAAGAAACCTGAGTGCCAAAAAATTGATGCTTTTGAACTGTGGTGTTGGAGAAGACTCTTGAGAGTCCCTTGGACTGCAAGGAGATCCAACCAGTCTATCCTAAAGGAAATCAATCCTGAATATTCATTGGAAGGACTGATGTTGAAGGTGAAACTCCAATATTTTGGCCACCTGATGCGAAGAGTTGACTCATTTCCCTACTTTCTTCAATGAATGTTGGCAATTTGATCTCTGGTTCCTCTGCCTTTTCTAAAACCAGCTTCAACATTTGGAAGTTCACAGTTTATGTATTGCTGAAGCCTGGCTTGGAGAATTTTGAGCATTACTTTACTAGCCTGTGAGATGAGTGCAATTGTGCAATAGTTTGAGCATTCTTGGGCATTGCCTTTCTTGGGGATTTGAAGGAAAACTGACCTTTTCCAGTCCTGTGGTCACTGCTGAGTTTTCCAAATTTGCTGGCATATTGAGTGCAGCACTTTCACAGCAACATCTTTTAGGATTTGAAATAACCCAACTGGAATTCCATCAACTCCATTAGCTTTGTTTGTAGTGATCCTTCCTAAAGCCCACTTGACTTCACATTCCAGGATGTCTGGCTCTAGGTGAGTGATCACACCATTGTGATTATCTGGGTCATGAAGATCCTTTTTGGATAGTTCTTCTGTGTATTCTTGCCATCTCTTCGTAACATCTTCTGCTTCTGTTAGGTCCATACGATTTCTGTCCTTTATTGAGCCCATCTTTGCATGAAGTGGTCCCTTGGTATCTCTAATTTTCTTGAAGAGATCTCTAGTCTTTCCCATTCTATTGTTTTCCTCTATGTCTTTGCACTGATCCCTGAGGAAGGCTTTCTTATCTCTCCTTGCTATTCTTTGGAACTCTGCATTCAAATGGGAATATCTTTCCTTTTCTCCTTTGCTTTTTGCTTCTCTTCTTTTCACAGCTGTTTGTAAGGCCTCCTCAGACAGCCATTTTGCTCTTTTGCATTTCTTTTTCTTGGGGATGGTCTTGATCCCTGTCTCCCGTACAATGTCATGTACCTCCATCCACAGTTCATCAGGCACTCTGTCTGTCAGATCTAATCCCTTGAATTTATTTCTCACTTCCACTGTATAATTGTAAGGGATTTGATTTAGGTCATACCTGAATGGTCTAATGGTTTTCCCTACTTTCTTCAATTTAAGTCTGAATTTGGCAATAAGGAGTTCATGATCTGAGTCACAGTCCACTCCCAGTCTTGTTTTTGCTGACTGTATAGAGCTTCTCTATCTTTGGTTGTAAAGGATATAATCAATCTGATTTTGGTGTTAACCATCTGGTGATGTCCATGTGTAGAGTTTTCTCTTGTGTTGTTGGAAGAGGGTGTTTGCTATGACCAGTGCATTCTCTTGGAAAAACTCTATTAGCCTTTGCCCTGCTTCATTCTGTACTTCAAGGCCAAATTTACCTGTTACTCCAGGTGTTTCTTGACTTACTACTTTTGCATTCCAGTCCCCTATAATGAAAAGGACATCTTTTTTGGGTGTTAGTTCTAGAAGGTCTTATAGGTCTTCATAGAACAGTTCAACTTCAGCTTCTTCAGCATTACTGGTCAGGGCATAGGCTTGGACTACCATGATATTGAATAGTTTGCCTTGGAAATGAAGAGAGATCATTCTGTTGTTTTTGAGATTGCATTTAAGTATTGCATTTTGGACTCTTTTGTTGACTATGATGGCTACTCCATTTCTTCTAAGGGATTCCTGCCCACAGTAGTAGATATAATGGTCATCTGAGTTAAATTCACCCATTCCAGTCCATTTTAGTTCTCTGATTCCTAAAATGTCGACATTCACTCTTCATCTCCTGTTTGACCACTTCCAATTTGCCTTGATTTATGGACCTAACATTCCAGGTTCCTATGCAGTATTGCTCTTTATAGCATCAGACCTTGCTTCTGTCATGAGCCACATCCACAACTGGGTGTTATTTTTCTTTGGCTCTGTCTCCTCATTCTTTCTGGAGTTATTTCTCCACTGATTTATTAAGCCTAAGTAAATAGTTACAGATAACTGAAATATTTACCTAAAGAGCTATTATTTACTGCTAGACTTTTTATTCTTTTGATAAATTTCAACTCTAAAATAGATAAAAGTAGGAAGAAAATTTGGTAGATATAGCAAAGTAATGAGATGATTATTCTTAGGCAGATAATACGTATTTAAAATTAGTCATATTGAGCGATATTCTACAACAATGACATAACTATGGTGTAGACTGCTAAAAATATTGCCAAATTTATGCCAGGCTTAAAACAAACTGGTGAAAAGATAACACTGCTGGAAAGTGTAGGGGAGCAAAACTTTCCACTCCCAAGTATCTCTGGTATATTGTCTTAAAGTGATTATTTTCTCAAAGACAACAGATTTGGGGAGGGTTCTGAAAAACATGTAGGAGCTGCTCTTTTGTAGAAACATTAATATGTGTAAAGGAAATCTCCATTTTAAGGTTGTCTCCCTCTCTGCACCTGGAAGAGGAGAAAGGCCAAATCTCTACAAAACTCTTACCTGTGGAAAAGGCTATGACTTAAATCTACATCACAATCCACTTTTTTTTGTTTGTTTGTTTTGTTTTTAACTTGCCTGCTTTTCCTGGTAACCTCCCATAACCAACTTTCCCCACCCTCAACATTTGTAGTCTTTAACTGAGGGTTGTATTTAAAGTAAGGACTTCAGCCATCTTAGCGAATTACTCAGCTTTCCTGTCTCCCATGTATACATGTTATTAAACTTTGGTTTGATTTCCTCCTGCTAATCTGTCTCATGTCAATTTAATTCTTAGAGAAGCCAGAAGAACCCAGAAGATTAAAAGAAAATGTCTTCCTCCCTGACAACTGGTAAAAAAAATGAGATGCTACTTTACTGGTTGAACACTACTCTGTCCCAAAGCTGCTGCAGTTAAAAGATCCTGGCATCCTTGACAAAAGCCGGCAGAAGCTAAGAATTCTTACCTTCACTCAAGTCTCCCAGATCTTTGCCTTCTGTGTCTGTTGGAAAGGAGAGTTACAATGTTGCAGGGAGGAAGCCAATTCTGACTCCATGTTGGACACTGTTTCCTTGACTTGCTTTTATTATTACAATCATTCTCCCTGGCTTGCCTGGAGGACCCTGTCCCTCTGCTTGACTGTAAACTAAAGTGCCTTTGTTCAGCTCTTGGAGAGATAGTTTGCCCTCCTGTGAATAGAAGAGATTAACATACCCCTTCTGAAGGCTGGTCTTCCTTGGTGGCCCAGTCAGTAAAGAGTCTGCCTGCAATGCAGGAGACCCAGGTTCAATCCCTGGGTCAGGAAGATCCCTTGGAGAAGGAAATAGCAACCCACTCCAGTATTCTTGCCTGGAAAATCCCATGAACAGAGGAGCCTGGTGGGCTACAGTCCGTGGGGTCACAGAGAGTCAGACACGACTGATTAACACTCACTCTGAAGGCTGGACATTCCCTTGGAGATGTTTTACAAGGGTGAAGACCCTTTCACTTCACTTCCCCACTGAACCTCCCTCTCTATTCTGCCTTTTGTCTTTAGTTCCTCATTGCTTCTTTCTCTCTGATCTATAAAAGAGCCTGATAGTCAGATGCAAAGAAGATGGTTATTTTGAGGCACTAGCTTGGCATCTTCTCGGTCTGCCAGCTCCTGGATTAAAGTCTCTTCCTTGCCTCAACACCTTGTTTCCTGGATTCACCAACCTATTGTGTGTGGCGAGCAGAGTAAGCTTGGACCTGGTAACAAGAGCATTCCTCTTTTAAAAGTTAGATTAGCAGGATAAAATATCTGTAGCTCCTTGGACTCAGCAACTCTTGGTTTGAAATTTGGTAGAGTACTCTTGGTACTCTCTTTCCTCCCAGAGATGGTCACTATTTTTCTTTATCTCTGTCTTTTGGTCCTTTATCGTAAGGAGAAACACCATCAGGTTTTCCTTATTTCTTGTTCTATATCCTGAGAACTTGGCTTGTTAACCAGTGACAGTATTCTGTCTGGTCTCTGCTGTCCAGAAGCTGCACATGTTGGAGTGCAGTCTGTCAAACAGACTGGTTGTCCAAGCAATCTCTTTGCTTGTTTTTGCTTGTTCCAGCTCGCAGGAGATTTTGTCATAAGGGACCCAGTCCATAAGTTTGTTGCTTTGTTAATGATTCAACAAAGTCCTTTGCTTTCTTAGATTATTTTGGGGAGTGACTTTTCTAGATCTTGTGAAGGCTGCATGCTTTGCACTGTTGTGGGGACACTTCTTATGTCTTACTGGTTTAAGTCACTATTAAGATCCTACTTGTCAGTGACCAGATGATGGATCCTCTGAGTTGCTTATTTGAACTTGACTTCTCAAGGACAAATACAAATCTTAAATGTCTTCTTTATAAATATTAGTAAAAATAGTTTAGCCATCTGAACAGGAGACCTTGATTTTTTTTTTTTTTTCCATCTGTCAGAAACCTGATTTGAATTCAACCCCTTTTTGTGACTGGTGGGTTGTTTATTATTGTATCTGATTCACAGCTGAAATTTTGAAATGAGGTAAATGAGGTCTTTGTTCGAGTCTGTATTTTTGTGTATTATAGATATATGGTGTTGTTCATACTCAGATGATGGTATTGCCAAATTTAATTTGTAAAAGATTTCTATTTAGTTGACTTAAAGAAAGTTAAGAACTTACACAAATTTTCAGAAATAATGGGAACGCAAATGATCCTTCACCAAAGAATGTTCAAACTACTGCACAATTACACTCATCTCACATGCTAGCAAAGTAATGCTCAAAATTTCCAAGCTAGGCTTCAATAGTACATGAACCAAGAAGATCCAGATGTTCAAACTGGATTTAGAAAAGACAAAGGAACAAGAGATTAAACTGCCAACATCTGTTGAATCATAGGAAAAGCAAGAGAATTCCAGAAAAACATCTACTTCTACTTCATTGACTATGCTAAAGCCTTTGACTGTGTGGATCATAACAAACTGGAAAATTCTTAAAGAGATGGGAATACCAGACCACCTTACCTGCCTCCTAAGAAACATGTATGCAGGTTAAGAAGTAACAGTTAGAACTGGACATGAAACAACACACTGGTTCCAAATTGGGAAAGGAGTATGTCAAGGTTATATATTGCCACTCTGCTTATTTAACTTATATGCAGAGTTCATCATGCAAAATGCTGGGCTTGATGAAGCACAAGCTGGAATCAAGATTGCCAGAAGAAATATCAATAACCTCAGATATGCAGATGACACCACCCTTATGGTGGAAAATGAAGAGGAACAAAAGAGCCTCTTGATAAAAGTGAAAGAGGAGAGTGAAAAAGCTGGCTTAAAACTCAATGTTCAAAAAAACTAAGATAATGACATCTGGTCCCATCACTTCTTGGCAAATAGATGAGGAAACACTGGAAACAGTGACAGATTTTATTTTCTTGGGCTCCAAAATCACCACAGATGGTGAACTGCAGCCATGAAATTAAGATACTTGCTCCTTGGCAGAAAAGCAATGACCAACCTAGACAGCATATTAAAAAGCTGAGACATTACTTTGCCAACAAAGGTCTGTGTAGTCAAAGCTATGGTTTTTTCAGTAGTTATGTACAGATGTGAGAGTTGGACCATAAAGAAAGCTGAGCAGTGAAGAATTGATGCTTTTGAACTCTGATATTGGAGAAGACTCTTGAGAATTCCTTGGATTGCAAGATCAAGCCAGACAATTCTAAATATTCAGGAAATCAGTCGTGAATATTCACTGGAAGGACTGATGCTGAAGCTGAAGCTCCAATACTTTGGCCACCTGATGCGAAGAACTGACTCATTGAAAAAGACCCTGATGCTGGGAAAGATTGAAGGCAGGAGGAGAAGAAGACAACAGGTTGAATGGCATCACCAACTCAATGAACATGAGTTGGAGCAAGCTCCAGCAGGTGGTGATGATCAGGGAAGCCTGGCGTGCTGCAGTCCATGGGGTCTCAAAGAATCGGATGTGACTGAGTGACTGAACTGAACTGAATGTGAATGAATATCAGCTTCATGTAATCTAAGAAACTACTTGGTATTGAAGCTAGTTTATATTTTTTAGTTTAATACGGATATGTCTTTAGAGTTAATAAGGATACTACTTTTACTATACCTAGTTTAACCAGAAGTCAAATAAGACCATGATATCTCTGTTACACAATTAGTCATGAAGAAAAACTGCTTGGGATGATGACTGACTTTGTCTAAATCTCACAAACTTTTAATGGGTAATCTAAACAAAAATGCTGGGAACAAGTGCTTTAGACAGATAGAGCTGGGGTAAAAGTAGTTTAGTTGAACAGTTTAAAAATAGTTACATTGTATGGTATGTCTTCTTAAAAATAATTTCTCCAAGTCTTGCAACTATGATTGGAGCTTACCTTGATAAAACATTCATATTATTTTGAAGTCACTAGTTTAAAGGCGATAACAGCTGGGGTGAACCTCTTGGTTGACTTGACAATGGAACTGGGTAAGATTTTCCATGGACTTTCCTTGCAACGGAATGAGTCCAACTTAGACCAAAAGGTCTAAGCTATACTGTATTTACTTGGAGTAAAAAGGTTAATGCAATAACGCCTTGTATGTTTCAGGGTTGTTAACAGCCAGGAGCAGCCACAGAGATTCAGTAATTATTTAACCTAGGTAGACAACTCCTACCTATTCAGCTCTGTATGTATGCCCTTATAATTGCTGCTACTTTTATATTTAATATATATTCAAAAATAATCAGAGTCAGCAGAAAACCTAATACATGGTGTCAGGTACTTCACTAGGTGCTAAGAATACAAGACTTTACAGGACTTGCATGGATTCTAACTTCATGATACCAACAATTTAGAGAGGAAGAAAGGTACTAAACAAATGCTCATGAACATAATGAACACCACACTGGGCCTTGGGGAAAGAGAGCAGGTAATCCCACCAGGCCAGGGACATCTGAAGAAATGACATGTTTGCAGAGTCCCAATATCTGAGTAAGTTAGAGAATTTCAGGCAGAAGAAATAGACCCCATGACAAGAGAGTACATGGACTTCTGTTCTTTTAGATGAACTGAAAGAATTCTAAATCACTCAGAGTCAAGAGAACTACAGTAAGGCAGAAAAGAGAGATCATGAAAGGGCATAGAGGCCATATTAAGTACTTGAAACTTTATCATAAGGGTGTGCTAAGTCACTTCAGTGGTATCCAACTCTTTTGCAATCCCATGGACTGTGGTCCACCAGGCTCTTCTATCCATGGGATTCTCTGGGCAAGAATACTGAAGTGGATTGCCATGCCCTCCTGCATCTCTTAAGTCTCCTGCATTGGCAGGCATGTTCTTTACCATGAGCACCATCTGGGAAGCCCATCATAAGGGCAATGAAAAGTAAATGGAAGATTTTGAACACAGAAAAATGTAAATCTTTGTGCTTATCATCTCATTTAATCCCCACAACAACTCTGTATGTAACGGGTACCATCACACTCTACAGATAAGGATGGAGGTTATACCAAATGCTAAGATTACAAAGTCATGTAATATCACAGGCAGGTTTTAAATGCTTATCTTTGCAAAATTCACTGCTCTTTTACTGCAAAATAATTGTCGTTAGTTGGCAGGGATTTTTCATTAGTAGGATCTTGTTGTAGGAAACATCCTTATACCATTTTTATTAGAGAGAAGATATGCAAAGGGAAAGGGAGAGCTCAGGGGATGTCTATAGCTCCAAAGTGTTTCTGTTATTGCTAGCCCTTGAAGGGATTAGGGAAAAGAGAGCTACTTGAGGAGGTAGGTTCTCTGACTTTAGCCTTTTTATTGATTAAATGGGGGAAGAGGTAATTAGATGGTATGTAAGACTTTTTCCAGTTCCAAAATACAGGGTCAGGTCAAAGGGCAATATGGAATTATAGACCTCAGGCCACCACGAGAAACTAACAGTCAAGAGAGTATCACTGCCTGCAATTAGGGCAGAACTATTGCCACATCTGGATAAGAGGCCAAGGGCAGAAGAACCAGAGGAGAAGTAACTACATATTGTTACCAATAAAAGCTGGTAGCATAGTAGGGGTGCATCCAAAAGGATATCAGATGGGTGTGTGTATGAATATATATATATATATTCATCAGTTTTCTGATATCCTTTCTGCCAACCAGTTAAAAGGAAAAAATTCTCTAGAACCAGGGATGTTAGTTCAGTTCAGTTCAGTTGCTCAGTCCTGTCCGACTCTTTGTGAACCCATGAACTGCAGCATGCCAGGCCTCGCTGTCCATCACCAACTCCCAGAGTCCACCCAAACCCATGTCCATCAAGTTGATGATGGCATCCAATCATCTCATCATCTGTCGTCCCCTTCTCCTCCCACCCTCAGTCTTTCCCAGCATCAGGGTCTTTTCAAATGAGTCAGCTCTTCACATCAGGTGGCCAAAGTGTTGGAATTTCAGCTTCAACATCAGTCCTTCCAATGAACACCCAGGACTGATCTCCTTCAGGATGGACTGGTTGGATCTCCTTGCAGTCCAAGGGACTCTCAAGAGTCTTCTCCAACACCACAGTTCAAAAGCATCAATTCTTTGGCACTCAGCTTTCTTTATAGTTCAACTCTTGCATCCATACATAACCACTGGAAAAATCAAGCCTTGACTAGACAGACCTTTGTTGGCAAAGTAATGTTTCTACTTTTTAATATGCTGTCTAGGTTGGTCATAGCTTTTCTTCCAAGCAAGTGTCGTTTGATTTCATGGCTGCAGTCACCATCTACAGTGATTTTGGAGCCCAAGAAAATAAAGTCTCTCACTGTTTCCATTGTTTTCCCATCTATTTGCCATGAAGTGATGGGACTAGACGCCATGATCTTAGTTTTCTGAATGTTGAGCTATAAGCCAACTTTTTCACTCTCTTCTTTCACTTTCATCAAGAGACTCTTTAGTTCTTCTTCACTTTCTGCCATAAGGGTGGTGTCATCTGCATATCTGAAGTTATTGATATTTCTCCCGGCAATCTTGATTCCAGCTTGTGCTTCTTCCTGCCCAGCATTTCTCATGATGTACTCTGCATATAAGTTAAATAAGCAGGGTGACAATATACAGCCTTGATGTACTCCTTTTCCTATTTGGAACCAGTCTGTTGTTCCATGTCCAATTCTAACTGTTGCTTCCTGACCTGCATACAGGTTTCTCAAGAGGCAGGCCAGGTGGTCTGGTATTCCCATCTCTTGAAGAATTTTCCACAGTTTATTGTGATCCACACAGTCAAAGGCTTTGGCATAGTCAATAAAGCAGAAATAGATATTTTTCTGGAAGTCTCTTGCTTTCTTGATGATCTGTTAGTCAAGACTCATCTATTTCACTCCCTCTTCCACCTGAAATTGACAACCATCTCTACGCAATCTCTTAACCGCCTGGCACCTCAGTTTTCTTCAAGAATAAAGTGAGAATAATGCAGTCATTTAATTGATACTTGTGATTATGGAGGAAATGGACTTGAATGAATGAAATACAGTTAGAATGATGGTAATCTTTTTTTAAGGGGACCCTATTCTCAATTAACTGTATTGTTCTTACAAAATATAAAAAGTAGAAGGATGTTTTCCCTCTATGCTTGGCTTGTGGGTGCTAGATAGGAAAATTTCTACAAAAACCAAAACGAAAACCCCACACAAAAAATCTTGAAGCACTGATACTAAGTAGACATTTACTGTTCTTTAAAATTCTAATAGTTTCTCCAGTCATGATTTATGCCATTTGCAAGGTCAAGCAACGAATGAAAACGACAGAGGAGGAAGTGAAATGCTGCAGAGTGCTCATCCTTTCACTTCCTTCTCCTGCTAGCTGTATTCCTGTTAATATCTGTTAACATATATATTTAATATGACTATCACTTCAGGGTTTTCTAAGAAAAAAATGCAAGAAGTGACATTTTTCAACATAGCCTAGTGCAGTTGTTAAATCGTGAACTCTGGAGTCCGGCAAGTTCAACTCATGGCTCTGAATTTCCTGGTTGTGTGACCTTAGGCAAGTTAATTAATCTCTCTGTGTCTTGGCTTCCTGATTAATACAATAGAAGTAATAATAGACCTACCTCATGGGGTTGTTGTTAGGATTTAAGAAATTAAAACATGAAAAGGACTTAGAATTGTATCTAGCGCACAGTAAAAACTCAATAAATATTAGCTATCATTATCACTACCCTTTTAGTCCTTCTGTATTTCTATTCCCTGCTTGCTTTTTTACATTAATACCTTCTAATTGCCCTAAAGAGGACTAGGGCTGGTGAGAGGATAAAACAGAATACTTTGATGTCTTAAGATTTGTGTCTCAATTATCTTTCTTATTTTAACTGTAAAAATTGTTGATACTTTTTCAGGAAACAGCGGAAAACGACAGGACAAAGCCCACCTGTGCATGTGCGTGTCTACACACACCCACCCCTGTGGAGAAAAATGAAAACTAATGGGGCTAGAAGAGAAAAGAGCAAGACATTATCTTCAAATATCATTTAGGGAATTGAAGAATAATACAGTTTAATAATAATATTTTACATGAACAAATTTCCCTTCTTTTGAGTAGAAGCTTAATGTGCTTAATTTGGTTTTCATTTATATTAATCATTTCTTATCTACATTAAAGCACTTATCACATTGTATTGCAATTTATCTATTTATACGTCTATCTCTTCTACTAGACCATGAAATCCTTGAAGACAGAGGCTTAATATTATTCATCTTTCTGGCCTCAAGGCTAATACAGTGCCCTTGGAAAATAACTCAATATTTGGTGACCAAACAAGTGAATGAAATTCTCAATCACATTGTTGGCTTAATGAATTCCTATTATAGATAGTTCAAGTTATACATGCTTAAAGCAATCCTATAAAAAAAACTCTACATGAGCAATTTAAGCAGTAAAGTTGCAATAATCTACAAAAGAGTGCTTTTCAAAAAGTCAAGCCACAGACTTTTGAATAGCAAACTTCCTGGTAGTCCAAATTTGGGGGCTTGAAAGTTTTTGTGTCAAACTGACCATGCCATTCAAGCTAACACTCCTCTCTTCTTGGGCCAGCTTAGGTGGAAACAGCTTGAATTTTACTCCTCCTCTGCTTCCTACCCTCAAGACATACCCTGTTTGCAGTGCTCCAACTGATGGCTCAGTGTCACCCTCTCCCTGGTCCTAAGCAGAATATAAAGATCCAGTCTTAGAAGAGATGCCTTAGGAACAGGATCAGTTTGAACCCAGTGTTCTTTTCCTTCATCCAGAGCTGCTGCCTATAATTGATCTCTGTCTACCTAGACAAGGTCTGTTTATTTACCTTGTTGCCCTGTATTTCTAGACAGTCTACACCCCTGTCCTGTGTTTCTAATCTCTGATCTCCCAGAGAAATGGCCTGGGCTCTATTTGCTGTAGGACTGGACTTAACTTCTCAGATTATAAAATAATCCAGTGATTACACTGGACAAGAATTCAAGAGTCAAACAGACGAGAAACAGTGAGGACTAGAAAATTATAATGACTTATCCTAAGGGAACTATGCAAACCAGTGTTAAGGGGAGAGGTAGGTCTCTAGATCTAAAGGTTTTTCATTATATCACAGAGAACTGGTTAACCTGTCCATAGCAATCCTAAAACTGGTGACCCTATATTCTCACCTGGCTAACATAGCAGGTCCTGACTAATGTCTTGCCATGATTCCAGGCTGAGCAGAACTTTCATATCATTCCACTCTTCTGTTTTTTTCTCAACGGTTGGGCCTTTTCTCTTTTTTTCCTTTCTATATATTCTTTTGAAGACTCTGCACTGACAAATCCCCTACCAGCTTCCTGTAAATGGCCATCCAATGTGTAACTAAGAGATGCAATCTTTTGACAAATATTTGAGAGCCTGTCATGGACAAAGTTCCAACTTAATTTATTAAAGAGAATTCTGATAAGACAGTATATCCTTTAATTTATCTCTGAGATTTTACATTTACTTGGATGACTTGGCTGGTTTGAGGCTTTAATATTGCAAATCTCAACTCTTGACATTAAATACATAATTTCTAGATAGCTATGTTGACCTATTATTTACCTACAGCTCTGTATTTCAAAACACATATAATGGCATATTGGTCAGTTATGAAGTCAATTTAATGGGCTTAATAAATTTTTAATAAAAAATGGAATAGAAAAGAAGGGAAAAATAGAATATGTCATGCACGTAAGCCTCAACATTCCTTTGTAAAATTTTAAAGTAAATACATATAAATATATAACAGCCCACCAGAATCCTCTGTCCAATGAGACTTTTCAGGCAAGAACACTGGAGTGGGTTGCCATTTCCTTCTCCAGGGGATCTTCCAGACCCAGGGATTGAACCCGCATTTCCTGTGTCTCCTACATTGCAGGCATATTCTTTGCCTGCTGAGCTATCAGGAAAGTCCCATAATATGCATACACACACACACACACACACACATAACATAAATAACATGCATATATATGTATGTCTATATATATCTGACTACTATGTAGTATGTGTTTTTCTTACAGGTCATGATCAAAAAACCCTGCAAGCTACTGAGCTACACTGTATTTATTTTCCTTCTAATGAAAGGCTAACACAGTGACATGACATTTTTCTTAAAAATTATTAAACATTTAAAAATCAAGTATATTTACAGAAACAGGAGGTGTACTGTGTTAAGTCACAATCCCCACTTCAGCTCTTTGAAGGATAAAAAATGTATCATCAAGTTTCTAATGCTGGTGAACTGCAAGTCTAGATCACGTTTTAAAGACAGGATTTGTATGCAGCTTTTGCTGAACACCAGGTTCTGTAACAGAGAAGGCGCACGGATTCTCCCTCATGAACACCTGCGGATTAGTCAGCTCCTGGCTCTTTGGTGCTTTCCTCGCTGGCATATTGTTTTGCCACTCTTGACTACATTAAAATCTTAAATGATTCGACCTGTATCCTTGGAGCATAATGACTGTGGATGTGTGCTGGAGATACTCTTATCTATTTTGAGTAAGCGGGGGAAGCCAAAAGAAATGAAGAGACAAATCCTTGTAAATCCTTTATGTGTATGAAAGGTCCATTAGTGAAGAAGAAAAAGTAAAGGATGATCTGAGATTGAGGATTTTAAAATCAGAAAACAAAAAGTATCTTCCAGTCACCTACACTGCAAAGTTTTCAATGTGTGTGTGTTTTTTTTTTTTTTTTATTTAAAGGATAAAATAGACATGCAAACTTGACAGATAAAAAACAACAAACAGGAATGACCTTTTCTGAAGGACCAGAGATAAAAAGGAATGCATATAATTAAAAGGCTGAGAAAAGGAGATGGTTGTAAATCCAGTTGTTTTCCATCATATTCAGTGTGATTTATGAATCATTATGGCTACTCTGACCGCAGAACAAGAATAGCTGGGAAATGTCCCCCTCCACTTGTTTTATTACGTTAGATTTAAGTTTGAGTGACAAATTACTTTTTCACTAGTTGGTACAACAAAACTTCCTAAATCAGAAAGTAGATAAATCTCACATAGGCGCTAGAGCACAGGTACCACTGGGTGGAAAACTTGCCACAAAGCCCCTCAGCCCAGCTCTTTGGTTCTGTAAGGCTGGCCTGACTCTTAATTTTTTTAAAATTATATTTTTTATCTTAATTTTCTTTTATTTTATTGTGTAAGACCATGTAACATGAGGTCTAACCTCTAACGAATGTTTAAGTATACAGTACACTGCTGTTGCCCTTCAGTCCAATATTAATTATACAACAGATCTCCAAAATGTACTCATCTTGCTTAACTGAGATTTTATCCCTAATGGTTAGTAACTCCCCATTTTTCTTTCCTCCTAGTATCCGGGAAAAACCATCATTTCACTCTTTGATTCAGTGAATCTGAAGCTGAACTGATTCCTAAGGGGAACTCTTGTTTTATTCTGTCACCAAGAGCAACAGAGGAAGAGTCATAGAATTTAGAGAGGTTAAAGATCTTGAACACCATCTATCTAACTTTCTGATTGGTTTATAGGAGCATGAGTGTATAGAGAAATGAAAGGACCTTCCCAAATTTATACAAGTTTTAATGCCATAGCCAACTCTAATCACTGTTAGGCCTGTTCTACAAAACTACCACCACCCACATTTGTTTAGATAAACACTTGAACTCTGATAGTGCTTCTAGTAATTCTAAAGGTGAAGTGTATGTTTTGATTTAACCAAAGCCCAAGACCATGTTCACCATTGTCACAGAAACTGAGAGGACATTTTACAAAAGAGACATTCATTGCAATGTCTAACCAAGCCCAGTGTCTTCTCATTTGGATCAGCAATGTCAATTCATTTGCCCACATTCACACAGTAAGTAGGCAGTGGAGTTTGGGACCACAGAATATTTGATTTCCAAGGCAATCCTTTAACCTCTATGCTGTTCAGCCAAAGTAACATTAGTAGCAGCAGAGCTGAGAAATAAGTCCAGATACAAATGTAGTCTATCTCCTAATACTTAACTTTCATAATACTTTGGAGTTAAATGTGGTTGAGTAATGGGAGATAGTACCTTTGTGAACTGAAGTTTATCAGAAGTGATTTTCATTATGGCTTTATTAATACATGCTAGAGTTCACAGGCTGGAAATGTACGTGGCAGGCAACCCTTAAGTTGTGTACAATTGGAAATATGTTGATTTTCCGGAACTAAGACAATGGTATTCATAAGTCAATTTCAGTGAGCTGGCCATAATTACAAACCAGGGTATAATTTGGGGAGTCACTCTTTCATTATAAATGGTACTTTTCCTCTGCTTCACTTTTCATGAGCAGAAAGGGGCTTGCTCTTACAGGTTTCCTGCTCTTTTCATATCAAAAGGTGCCCTTTAATCCAAAGAGCAAACTTATCTACACACGACTTCAGTTTAAACATTACCTATTTACTCAACACGTTCCTACTCTTTTCTAAAACATAATGAAATAAAACATAGTTGAAAGAGAAAACAAACTGCACAGTGAGAGGTAAAGTACCCCTTGATTACTCCTGTGGAAGATTTCTCTGATCAAGGTGGGCCACAGAACAGGGGCCCTTGGTTCCAGCTAGTGGGCTAAGCTGTCATTTATTTCTTCTGGCCCTTCTAGTACCTGTCTTCAAGTCAGAGAGATGAAAGTGTTTCACTTAAACAAATATCAGAGTGGCATCATCACCATAGCAACCAGAAACAAGAGCTTTTTTTAAGACAGAAAAAGTGAGTCAGGGAAGGAGAGGTATTATTATTTATTTTAGATTAAATAAAATGCATGCAAGTTTAATAGTTGAAAATAGCCTATCAAGTTGAAAAAAGATAATAGAATAGCCTGCCTCTTTTGTTCCACTCTTACATTTTACCTGCTTTCCATTATTGTGACCAAAATCAGAATCACCCAGTGGAAGAATTCAGCCTCCTTTCATGATGAATTCCAAATGATACCTATTATTCAAGCCATTTATTATTAAAAATCTGATAGAGTTCATTTGGAAAATAAATGGGCGTGCACCCTACATCTTTAGAAAAGAGAAATTGAGAGTAAGAGCATGAGACTCTCGGGAGAGATCTTAAACATCCAGTTCTGAATCTTACATAGCTCAAACAGCAGTCAACACATGGATCTTAACAGCCTTGCTGGAGAATGGAAAAAGGAATTTAAATTTGCCAGCAGAGTTGGTAGGTTAGTTTGAACACCTTAATGGATGAATTTCAATCCCTGTCAAACCAGTCTGAGTGGCATATGTGCACATTACCTATGCCTGTGTCTTACATCTTTCTTTTGCTTTCAAAATTTGTATAAAATTGTACACAACACAGAGCAATTGTATTCCTAACATTACATATATGCTTAAATACATTTAATGGATTTTTCTTGAAATCTGGAGGCTGAAAGGGTTTCATTGTTTAGTCCTGTAGTAGAGATACTCAGAAAAAAGCTCAAACTTCATATTGTTCAGAATGTCATTATTTTTATTGTCCTGGAGAAATTAAAGGCAAGACTAGAAGCATTAGTGAGAAAATTACTGACTTCTGCTTTTCCTCTAAAATAGAGTTGTGCGACTACCTCTGTGTGAGACAAGGACCCCGCTGTCTTAGTGACAGAACAGGGGGTGAAAAATGAGCAGATCATTTCCTCTCATTTGTTCTTTGGGATTCTCTAGATACTATTTTCTGGTGCCACGGAAATTTCTAAATGAGGGAGTCTGAGGCCGACTTCACAGAAACCATCTCCACCTGCTGATTTGGGGAGCAGCATAGTGCTGGCCTGAAACAAAGACTGAAAAAGAAATTGACTGACAATTCAGTGTTCCCACGTTTTATTTTGTCTGTGTGAAATAAGCCTTGCTATTTCTAAATAAAGTTTTCAGTTTAAACACAGCTCACCAGGAAGTGTAAGCAGATTCCTCTAACAACCTTAAGTAGGTAGCTTGGCACTGTCTATAATTTCAGTCATGTAAGTGTTAGGGGAAGCACTCTGACTGAAATCACCTACCCTGGCCAGGCAACATGGTAACCATTTGCCTGAGTTGTTTTACACAGGAGGTCCTGGTAAGGAAAACAGAACTAATAAGCCACTATCAATCAGAAGAGTAAGGGAAAGGTCAAAAGGAGACAACACATGTCCGACCACCTCCCAGAATCCTTCTTGCTGGCATCCATCTTGGCTGAACAAGGTGTGCACCACCAGGAAGGACTCTGAGTCAGAATGATTGGCTAAAGACAATCCAGAAACTAATTCCATCACCATAAAACCAGAGACTGTGAGCCATGTGGCAGAGCTGTTCTCCTGGGTTCCTTTACCCTACTTCTCTCCACCCGGGCGCCCTTTCCCAATAAAATCTCTTGCTTTGTCAGCAAATGTGTCTCCTCGAACAATTCATTTCCGAATGTTAGACAAGAGCTCAGTTTCAGTCCCTGGAAGGGGCAACATAAGCACTGCCTATAATGGAAACATAAGTGGAGGAAGAAACAGTAAATGATGGTAAAGTCACTTCTGGTCAGAATTAGGCCAGGGAATTTAGCTGTCATGAGCACTCACCCTTTGGCACCTTAGGTATGCCAAGATTTGACTCATCTTGCTAGTTTCAGAAAGACAGCAATGGACAGTGAACGGAGATGCCCAGCCTGTTTCCATTCCTTCATGGTTTGCTCTGTGAATGTGGGACAGTAACATCTTCCAAAGCAGAGAGAATATTAAAGATTCTGAGAATTTGAGAAATTATTTTAGGGTTTCTCACTGCATCTTTTAGAAGGATCATATTAGGTGTTAGTTACCAGAAGATATAATATGCAAAAACAAAATTCCAGAGTAAATCACTTTGGGAAATATTAGATGACCCCAAGTTAAATAGGGCTCTCATTCTAAGGATTCTTAGAGTCTTTTATATGGTACATATATTATGACTCTCCAGAAGATAATTAAATACTTCATTTTCCACAACCATATTTGATTAAATGCACACACACACACACACACACATATTTATTTATTAAGAACACTGAAAAGACAATATTACTGAGAAGATAATTTGAGAAGACTGATGCCATCTAAACTTTTCAGCTTATCAGGGAGACTGAGGCCTAGAAGGCTTAAATGATAGCAATTGAATGACAAGAACATGAAACACAGGACCTTAGCCCTGTTCTCCTGACCCCCAGCTTAGGAATTCTATGTATTATATCAGGCTGTCCTAAGCTTTGTTGAGTTCCACTTTCTGCAACTGTAAAATGGGGAAAATTACTATTTTTTTCTGACTCCGCAGCAGAGATTCTATAAGAATCAAATGAGTAAAAGGATGTGGAGAGTTCTCCTATGTGAGTTAGTATGTGACAAACACTAATATTTCACATTAGTACACGAAGTATGTGAAATAGTTAATCCAAGTATGTGAATTAATGTAAATAGGCACATACTTTTAGGGTTTCTCAGGCAGCGTTAGTGGTAAAGAACCCTCCTGTCAATACAGGAGATATAAGATTTGTAGGCTTGATTCCCAAGTTGGGAAGATCCCCTGGAAAAGGGCATGGCAACCCACTCCAGTATTTTTGCCTGCAGAATACCCATGGACAGAGGAGCCTGGTGGGCTATAGTCCATAGGGTCGCAAAGAGTCAAACACAACTGAAGCAACTTAGCATGCACACACACAAGCACATCCTTTTACAACTGGTGTCTGTTATTACACTTTAAGAAAACTAGTTATAAGTCACTTATTCTGGAAGCTCTAAGTGTCCTTTGTGAGAGTGAGATATAGTTTCTCCTACACTTTCATGATTTTCACTGAAAAAAGAGATCTCCAGGGCACTAGGGAATCCATCAGAAGTATCAGGATACCCAGGGCCCTTCTGAAACTTTTTCCTTTAAATTATTTTCTCATATATTTGATTCCCAGATAGTGAGAAACCATGTAAGTCTTTGTGTTCAATTTTGTGGGAGTTGTAACTAAATAGAACCTGAAGCTAAGAACAGAAGGCTCTGAGTCCTCCTTTCTGAGTCATTTCCACACAAGGTAGCTGAACAGTGCTATTTCAGCTGAACCAGCAATAGAACCCACTTTTCCTATAGCAAAGAAGTCTAAAGTTAAACATAAACCTTACCATATGATCTATTTTATCCTAGGTATTTATTTAACAGAAAAAAAAAGCATATGTCTGCACAGATATAATACTTATACACGAATGTGCATATCAACCTTCTTTATAATATCCCCAAATTGGTAACAGTCCAAATGTCTATCAACAGGTGAGTGGATCAACAATATGTGGTATATCTGTATAGTAGAGTAGTACTCAGAAATATAAATGAATAGACTTGATATATTCAATACCATAGATGAAACTCAAAGTCATTATATTGAGTGAAAGAAGCCAAAGGAGAGTACATGCTATATGATCCCATTTATATAAAATATTAGAAAATTCAGACTATAGGAACAGAAAGTAGACTAGTGGTTGCCTAGAGACAGTAGGAGGCCGAGAGTGAAAGAGAGACAAACCATAAAGAAGCATGAGGAAACACTTGAGGATAATGAATATGGTTATTACCTTGACTGTGCTATAGTGTCACAGATATGTACACACATCAAAACTATTGTAGACTTTACATAACTGCAGTTTGTTGTATATTGATTATATTAAAATTTTTAAAAGAAAACTAAAAAACTGTCATTAGGTGAGTGAAAGAATGCAGAAATAAAGGAAAGGCGGTCAAGAAACAACAGTGTAGTGATGGGGCAGGGCCCTGGTGCCTCCTCAAAGGATAAGCATAATAATCTGATACATATATCTGAATCCTACCGCTGGAACTAGGCCCCCACCCAGATGGAAGAGGGTAACTGCAGGCTAAGTCTGCACGTACTGACTGGTCAAGGTCAGAAGGCTGCTGAGATTCCTGGGACACCACCCTGTTACCTTACCACCAACTGATCAGAAGAAAGTTACACACTCAGTAGCCCTCCTCCAAAATTTGCATTTAAAAACTTACCTGAAACCCATCTAGGAGCTCAGCTCTTTTGAGAATGAGATGTCCATTCTCCCTGCTTGGCCTGCAGTAAACCTTACTCTGCTCCAAACTCCAGTGTTATGATTTGTTTGGCTTCATCTGCCCATATGTCCAGCATGTGAACTTGGGTTCAACAATACATTATGGGAAAGAATAATACATTTTAAAGCTTGAATAGGTCCCCTCTCCCCTACAACAGACTGCCCACATGATTTCCAGTAATGCATCCACAGTTTGCCTTTCAGAAAATCCCGAGTCATGAGAACCCCTCATTCTCTCCCCTACTCTAGAGGGCACAGTATCTATAAAACAGCATCGTTGATTCTTTTTAAAGTGATATCTCTATGAATTATCACAGTGTGTACATAAAGGCAGTTCTCTTGGCAATTAGTTCTCTGGTGTGCTCCCAGCTCTAACCTTTCTTCCTCTGAATTCCCATTGTTACTCAAACACTTTAAAGCTGCTGTGTCCAGGAATATTTTTTTTTCCAGTAGCATCTGAGCATTAAAGAACTTCTAGTGGTAAGGGATGACTCAGAGATGTTTTCTCACTAACTGACATAGTTACTGAGCATCATCAGATTTCAGAAATTCTATTGAAGGTGCTTGCTTTTCACATGTACATGATGTGCTCAGTGTGGGAGAACTAACAAGATAGAATTTTTGTGTTATTAAATTCAAAACATATTTGTATTTGTATTATTTGTGGTATGTTTTTAAATGAAATGAATCCTTTTAACGAAGTAACTTTAAGGCACAAGAATAGTTTTTACTGTTCTTATTCTGCTGGCTAGAATAGCACACTTGAAGATAAATGTTAATTTTCACATCTCTTAAAGGAAGACAGTGTAGGAAGAAACAGAAAGTCCAGGCAAGTCAATGTTGAAGTAAAAAACTCATGGATCAGGAGACTGAAGAGCTGAGTTTCTCTTACTTTTGCCATTAATTAATTGAAATTTTAGACAAATGAGTAATCCTCATTGGGACATGGATTCTTTATCTATTGGATAAAATATTATAGCAAATGTTTCAAGGATACTTTCAAGCTCTTCACTAAAATCAGTACCTTCCTTTGGCACAAAATGGGACAAACACAAAAGTCACACTGTCTTTAATTGTAGGTTCCTTTTAGTTATACCACTGCACAAAACTGTAAGTTTTCTTCTTATTACTTAGAGTAACAAGAAGTGTCCTTTCTAACTTATGCTTCTAGAATAAGGTACTTGCACCATTTAGTACCATGCATTATTGATGTTGTTGTTTAGTTGTTAAGCTGTGTCTGAGTCTTTTGTGACCTTATGGACAGTAGCCCACCATGCTCCTCTGTCAATGCATTAGATATTATTTATACAAATGTTTCTTTATATTGTCACAAATATAATTGCCCTGTTATAAGTACTCTGTGTGTGTGTGTGTATGCATGCACGCACGTGTGTGTGTGCTCAGTTGCTCAGTTGTGTCCACCTCTTTGTGACTCCATGAACTGTAGCCCACCAGGCTCCTCTGTCCATGGATTTCCCAGGAAAGAATAATGGAGTGGGTTGCCATTTTATACCTAATTCTGCCCCATAGTTATAATTGTGGTGATTCAGGACAGGTGTCCACATTGCACCAACAAAATGAAATAGTAAGATAAACATGATAAACTTATATTAAATAATAGGTCAGCAAATACTTCTGTTAGATGATTTTAGGCTTGAAACAATATATTTTTCTTGGTAATTTGGAAACAATGGATGACAATTCAATGCCTGGAGCTTAGAATTAACTTGCTGCCTCACCCCCCACCCCCACTGCCTCGCCCCATGCCCAACGCCCAACCTCTCACCCTTGTGGTTGTATGGATGTGCTGCAGGGAATCTAAAAGATTTACACAGTATAATCTGCTTTTATTCCTATGACCCATTATAATGTAAAACATCTTTGTTTTCAGTACCATACTATTCAGTCTTGGCCATCAGTATTACAGGTATAATTTTTTTTCAAAGGAATAATAAAAAATTGTTCTGAGTACCAGGACTAACATAAAATTAGAGGAAACACTGGAAAAGTGATCATAGATTGTCCGTAAGTGACAGCCAGGAAATATTCATCTCAAAGTGTTATGTCTGCCCTCAGGAATACAGAAGGCAATAAAAGAATTTAGTGGATACTCTTATAATTGAGCATTTCCATTTCTCCTAATGGTATCAGTCTCTAAGGTATTAATCACTAGGTTTTTCAGAATCTTTCTAAACCTCTCTCTTCCTTCCTCCCTCCCTCCCTTCCTTCCTTCTTATCATCATTAGGAAATCTTTAAAACTTTCAATTCTATGTGATTATTTTCTTGAACTTTTAAGAGGGTGCTATACAAAGGAATTTGAAATAAATCCCTCATTTACCCCTGAGGTGGTCTGTGCCCTCCTGTGAGTTCCGGGTTTCTTCCTGGTCATGTCACTGATTGAACCTGTGTATCAGGCCTTGGAAAATCCTGCCTTTTGTTTATTGTTCAAACAAACTCTTTAATAGCAGCACATATAAAAGAAAACTTTAGAATTTAATTTATTCCAGTATAATGAGGCTTCCAAGAAGAGATCAACGTAAAAGCCAACCTTCCTACTTTTAAAACAGAACACATAAGAGCTTGCCTCATTTCCAATCTTCTCCAAAACCTCCTTCCTGTGGTAGGCATCTTACACTCCATCCATACTCAACCACTTACAGTGCCCATCAAATTCTTTCCTCCACGCCTCTGTATGTGCACATCTATTGCTTGAAATGCCATTTTCCTCTCCCTCTCCTCTCCCGGGCCACTCTAATTTGTCCTTCAAGACTTGATTCAAGGCTTCCCCTCTGGGAAGTTTAAGTCTTTCTCCACAACTCACCACCAGCTCCAGTCAGGAACAGATGTGTGGGGTTGCTCTGTGTTCCCATTTTATACCAATGAAAACCATAGCCCTTCTTTCTCAGAATTACAGTTATCTCTGAATATCTGTCTCTTCCAAACAGGCAGTAATCTTCCTTAGATCTGGTATTGTTTGTGCACTGTCTCATCTCCAGATCTAGCCACATGTTTTGTCTTAGCAGCCAATCAGTTTTAGATGAATGAATAAATGAATGAATGACCCACCTTAGGAATGCAGAGTTTTAACCTGGAGTACAGGATTCTAGGAGGCACATGACAGGGGTACAGATATCCTGAGGTACCAGCATTACCATAATAATAGTCAATCTTTACTTAGGGCTTAATATGTATCATGCCATGTTTTAAAAATTTTATATGGATCATGTCATTTATTCCTGGACAGATCCCAGTACTATAACTATCCTCATTTTGCACATAGAAAATCTGAGACAAAGAGGTTAAGTAAACTTCACAGACTTGGGAAGAACAGGTGAAGTCAGGTGTTAAACCAGAAGGTTTGACCCCAGAGCCCACACTCTTAATTACCAGTACAGGGTGACTGCCTTGGCTGCTACTGTAGAAGAAGGAGGAAACTGTTTTCAGAATCTAAGCACAAAGCTGGCATATACTATTAACTCAGAAACTGTCTGTATGATGCTTTGCTTTGAGTGACCAAAAGGGTGGAATTCTGTTGAAGAGTCTTGGCTATTGACTCAACAGAAAAAAATATCAACAGTTTTTTTTTTTTTTTTTTTTAATTAGAGCTATCCAACAACACAATGGGCTAGCTCGGAAGCCATTCATTTGGAAAACTAAGCAGAGACTGAGCTACTACTTAGTGGGGGTTTTAGATCTGGAATGTTTACATATTAAAAGGATTAGGTGCTGGTAATTGTCTGCATTGATGCCACTGGAGCTATGATTTGGTTAGCCATATGTGAGATGTAGAGTACAGTATAGAACTTGTCCAAATGAGGTCAGTGATTACTTCCAACACTAAGACACCATTCAGGCCCCAACTCAAGAATTTTCCAAAGTAGAGATAAACAAAAAGTACAGTGGAAAGCAGGTGGAATGAAAGGACAGAAGACAGATCTGCTTCATTGTCAAGTGACAGGGTCCGCATCATTTAATCTTTCAGAGACTCAGTTTCTTCAGCTATAGAATGGGGGTAACAATCACTTTCTTATTTTCAGTATGTGGGGATCAAACAATTTTTGAAAGTGGTAGAATATGGTATAAATATAAATTGCCATGAAGGAGATATGAAAGAGATGTAAAGTTATGAGACAAGTGGAACTTAAAAATCAAGTATGTGTGTGTTAGTCAGTCATGTCTGACTCTTTGCAACCCCACGGACTATAGCCCACCAGGTTCCTCTGTCCATGAAATTCACCAGGCAAGAATGCTAGAGTGGGTTGCCATTCCCTTCTCCGGGGGATCTTTCCAACCCAAGGATCAAACTCAGGTCTCTTGTATTGCAGGCAGATTCTTTACCAACTGAGCCACCAGGGAAGCCACAAAATCAAGTGTATATATATACATATGTATACACACATACACACACACACACACACACACTTGAAGTGAAGAGAAAGTCACTCTTTCATGTCCAACTCTTTGTAACCCCGTGGACTATATAGTCCATGGAATTCTCTAGACCAGAATACTGGAGTGGGTAGCCTTTCCCTTCTCCAGGGGATCTTCCCAACTCAGGGATTGAAACCAGGTCTCCCACATCGCAGGCAGATTCTTTACCAGCTGAGCCACAAGGGAAGCCCAAAAAATACTGGAAGGGGGTTGCTATTTCCTTTTCCAGGGAATCTTCCCAACCCAGGGATTGAACCCACATCTCTTAAGTCTCTTGCACTGGCAGGCGGATTCTTTACCACCAGCACTACCTGGGAAGGCCTTTGTGTGTATATATATATGCACTTATCCAGCCTATAATTACTATCAGCTCTCAAAAATCTTCAGCATGATTCAGGCATCTTTGTCACAAATATCACCCTCTCTTAAACTTGAATATATTGGTTTACCTCATATGAGCTGGTACTTTTCCTGGATGATATTTTCTGTGTCTCAGCCCTTATACTAAGACTCAGTTTATAAGCAGCCTTGACTATTTACAACTCATAAGTTGCTGAGGTCAGAGACACCTCAGGATTTCAAGCTTGGTAGTCTGAGAGTCATTTTCTTTCCCTTTGCTATACAGATACCATCCACTGAGCATGCACAGTAACAGCTTTCATTTGGCAGTTATACCCGCAGGAGCATCTGTATGTGGAGCTCTGGACTGTGGTTTAATTTCAGTGGTAGGCAGCCTTGGTCAAAGAAAGAAAAATTCTTATCCTCAGGTTACAGAATCACCATTGGTATAAAACACACTCTACACATCAAATTGTCAAAGGACTTGTAATGGAATTAAAGAAAAACGTAGCACCAGAACAAATGAGAAAGGATAAAGGAAAAAAGAAAACTAAAAGAAGAAAAGAATAACAGGAAAAAGTAAAATAAGAAGATGAAGAAACTTAAGGAGAGAAGACAACAGAATGAGAAAAGTAAAACAAACAAACAAAACAACCCATTGAAGAGGTGAAGAAAAGAACAAATCTTCAGTACCTGTTTTGCTGGACAGTTGAAGAGGTCCCCTGAACCCTGCTGTTATCTTGATTTTCAGAGATGGATTAGCAAAATACAGAGTGAGCATAAATTTGCTAACTGTGTTGGTGCAGAGTCACCTTGGACCTCATCAGCATTGCTAAACATCACCCGTAACCCTTCCATTATCACCGAGGGTCTGCTCAGCACCAGGCCCAACTTGCTCCAATAATTTCAATTACTTTCCCTGACAAATTTTATGTTTCATGTATTTTAGTGGCCTGATAATTATGATTTCTCTCATTTCTCGCTATCAAGCTTAATGGGTTCCAGCATGAGTGTGTGGTTTCAGAAATGAAGTTCCACTTGAATTCACAAGTTATTATCTACTTTCATAAATGGAATTGGAAAAGAGAGAGTGGAAAAGAGATAAAGAATGAGGAATAAGGAAGAGATGAGTGAGCAGGAGGAGAAAAAAAAGAAAACAAAAGGCCAGGGTTAAAGAAAAATATCAGCCAAATGTGAAAGGAAAAATCAGACTGAGTGTATAAAGAAAGTAGAAAGGAAAGTACGCAGACAGCCTTTTCTAAAAAACATGAAAAGCACTGAACAGGTTATTTCCGTTATTAGGCACATGACTAATAAAGCAGTCTGGTGTGTTAAAAAATTCTCAGGCTCTCAGCTATACCACATTGAGTTTGTGGAACTTGGTCCTTTTTTTTTTCCCCCACTAGCTCTGGGATCAAAAACATGATACTTGAACTTGCACAGATGTATCTGTTTTCTTCTTTGTATGGCTAAGAGCATTGACTTTATGGACTAATTTCCTTGCTTCTTTCTTAATCCTGAGTATGCGTATATGTGTGCATGTGTATGTATCAAAATATTTTAATGAAATGGCAATTATATACAAGAAAGTGCTGGTGCAGGGAGATGGGCTTTCTGAGAGGTTGCAGAGTCAAAGGCAGAGATACATGTAGAGTGTAGGTTACCTGGGCACCGACAAAACTCTCCTCCCACATGTGAGGTGATGATTCAACTCCCACTATCTGGCATAAGAAATAGAAATATCTAGTTCTGAAGACACTCTCATAAGTGGAAGCCTTAGTAAAAAAAAGATTATTTGTATCTTTTGTGTGATGAATAGAATAGAATAGAATAGAATTACAGTTGAATAGAATAGAATCACAGTTCTATGTGATGATTAGTTAAGCCCCAGGAGAAAAGGACTGTGATGCAGCAAGGTATCAAGGGTTCAGATCCAGGGACTTCCCTAGTGGTCCAGTGGTTAAGATTCTGTGTGCCCACTGCAGGGGGCACAATTTCTATCCCTGGTCAGGGAACTGAGATCCCACATTCTATGTGGCAAAAAAGGGGGCTCAGATCCATTAAAACTTTGGGAAGTGAGCATCACTAGCAGCTATGTGAATTCTGATTTTAGGCCAAATAATTGGTAACTTAATCTGACCTTATAGTTGGATCTTGCATGTTACCTCTTATAACCAGCATTTAGTTCATTTGAAGAGATGTAGCAAGAAAAGTAGGACATAGAAAAATGAAGAAGACATAACTCATGACTTTAAGAAGCAAACATTGTCATGGGGACATAAAATAGATATGCAAATAAATATAATAGAAAACAAATATGATGAACAGTATAAAGATACACAGATGATAGCACTATAATGGTAGAAAACAAAGAGGAACAAAAGAGCCTCTTGATGAGGATGAAAGAGGAGAGTGGAAAAGCTGGTTTAAAACTGAACATTCAAAAAACTAAGATCATGGCAACTGGTCCCATCATTTTATGACAAATAGAGGGGAAAAAAGTGAAAACAGTGACAGATTTTTACTTTCTTGGGCTCCAAAATCACTGTGGGTGGTGACTATAGCCATGAAATTAAAAGACACTTGCTCCTTGGAAGGAAAGAAATGAGAAACCTAGACAGTGTATTAAAAAGTGAAGATATCACTTTGCCAGCAAATGTTCATATGGTCAAAGCTATAGTCTTTGCAGTAATGTACTGATGTGAGAGTTGAACCGTAAAGAAGGTTGAGCACTAAAGAATTGATGCTTTCAAATTGTGGTACTGGAGAAGACTCTCGAGAGTCCCTTGGACAGAAAGGAGATCAAACCAGTCAATCTTAAAGGAAATCAACCCTGAATACTCACTGGAAGGACTGATGCTGAAGCTCGAATAATTTGGCCACCTAATGCAAGGAGCAGATTCATTGGAAAAGATCCTAGTTGGGAAAGATTAAGGGCAGGAGGAGAAGAGGGCAACAGAGGATGAGATGGTCAGATGGCATCACTGACTCAATGGACATGAGTTTGAGAAAACTCTGGGAGACACTGAAGGACAGGGAAGCCTGGTATACTGCAATTCATGGGGTCGCAAAGAGTTGGACACAAATTAGTGACTAAACAACAACAATAAAATGTCACACTGGATCATACAGGTTTGAGAAGGAAAATGTTGTATCTTTTATAAAAGATCGTCTTTTAATAAGGGTCCAAATTTTAAGCCAAAGTAATGAATCTCTAGTTTTATAATTTCAAGCATCAGTGAGCTACTTGGGAGAATAAAAGGAAGATTACAGAGTACCTTCTTATTTCCATAAAAACACACCACTTAGATGGCAACAACTGAGCCCTGTATTGCATGCACTTGATGGAATAAAATGAGAAAGAAAGTTCCAAAGAAACACTGGGATTGAAACATATTAAAAGATAACAAAAAGCAGCTCTAGTGAGAAATTAAAAACAACAGCAACAACAGAACCCCACCAAATATGGAAATAGCTGAAGTGATGATTCATATAAAATGCCTATACTCTATATTCTGCAACTGAAAAAGGTTATCAGTTTGCTCCAATAATCCTAATAAAGACCACTGAAAGATGGATTCGTCAGTTCTGTTAAAATGAAGTAAAAATAGATGCTCTTAAAGTGGACTGAAAGAAAATAACTAATTACCTGTCAATGTGATTCTCTTTCACCAACTACCTTTCTGCCAAGGCAACTAAAACTAAAGACAACTGGACATTTTTTAAGGTTATCTATATTTTTCAGTGAATATGTTAAGATAAACCATTTTCTAGGAGGTATCTGACTAATTTATCAACTGATTGACAGTCTTATATCAGCTTTGGCTTTCAGAAAAAGTATACGCCCACTGGAAAACCATGACCTACCTGCCTCAGTCTAGGGAGTGTGTGCAGCACGTGGGATATAAAGATAGGTGAGGAAATCCTGCCCCTGAAACCCTAGTACTTTATTTGGAGAAACAAACACATACAAAAAAATAATTATAGCCTCTGAGAGAGAGAGAGTGCAATGGAC
Source organism: Cervus canadensis (assembly GCF_019320065.1). NCBI lineage: Eukaryota > Metazoa > Chordata > Mammalia > Artiodactyla > Cervidae > Cervus > Cervus canadensis. The sequence goes on from NC_057392.1 coordinate 38,749,729, forward strand.
TCTGGTTGCTGGTTGGGGAGAGATGATCATGCAGTGTGGCAGGAGGTTGGAAGTTTCATGAATATGCCAAATTTCAACCTGGCCTTGAGGAATCCTGGGAGCTGACCTGGTGGTGATAGGAAGGGAAGGAGTCTGGTCATGTATTGAGAAGAGTCTACACAAGCCACTGTTTACAAGATTTGTTAAGGATTTAGGCAGGTGCTGTTTGTGCTTCAACCTGTTTTTTTTTTTTTTTTTTTTTTGACAATTTCCAAGATAACTTGACTAAGATAATGCTAGTGGCCTGTAGAGGACTTTGGCAGTAATTAAAAAAAAAAAAAAAATCAAAACAAGTGCCACCTCTAGGGATTTGGCTTCTTTGGGTCACAAGTCTGTTTTATCTCAGCAGGATCACAATAGGCCCAAATGAAGAGATTTGACATCACTGTCTGTCTAGTCTCATTATCTGTGACAAGGGCTTGCCTTGCCTCAGTTAATTATGGCAGGAAAACACTGAATCTGAGAATACAGATGGTGAAGCGAGGGGCCTTAAGGGAAACTGGGCTTCCTGTGCTCTGAAATCACCTGCTCATCACAACCTGTCATGGAGGCCAGCGCCCAAAACTCAATTAGCAACCACAAATCCAGAACCTCAGAGACAGGTCTCAGGTACCCTGGACTCATCTGAGCTCCTTAAGTGTCCTGCTTTGGTCTCTATCATATGGACTTAACTTTCCTCATCCAAGAGTCAGCTGTAATAACAAACACACAGAAATCTTGAAAAGTCAAATCTCATATTTAAATTCAAAGATTCCATAGCCTACTAAAATGACTCCTAATGTACTCTGAAGAGTAAAACCTTCCTTATCTAGAGTACAAAATATTAACAAAAGATTTCTTTCCTCTTTCTTTTAGGAAGTAAGTGTATGCTTCTTGAACTACATTAATTTTGGAGAATCTCCACCTAGTCATATCTTGGTAAGAACAATGTGAGTGATCCCATGTTGGCTGGAAGCTCCTGTCTTGTTTTTTTTTTTTTAAGACAATGGAACAAATGGCCTCCTGAGAGTAAATGTAATTTTTGAAATAAAATATGGGCTAAAGTGCTCTTTTAACCTTTAGAATTAGATCTTTAATGTTCTTCCTATTTTGGTATCATCCTCAAAGTTTTATGGATATTTTTAATCAGTATCTGTTGAAAATAAGACTCCCAATAAAACACTAATGGAAACAGGAAAATAGAGAAGGACAAAAGGTGTCGAAGATGTTTTTATAAAAGGTTGGTTGTATTTATATGTCTCTGTTATCTGCCCTTGCCCATGGTCCTGATCCTAATTGCCGCAGTAAATCATTTAACTGTATGATTTGTCATGTGAAATAATATTTGAATCACTTATTAAAGACCCATTTTATGTCAGATGCCTTTATATAGTTTAAGTTTAATTCTCAAAAAGATATTTATCACTGACTAAACTGATTCAGAGAGGCCAAGAGACTTACCTAAGTTTACAGATTCAAGTTAACACCAAGAGAGGATTTGAACACATGTAATCTGAATCCCAAACCAAGTGTCTTCCCCGTTTCTGCAAACTTAGAAGACTTGTGATAGAAGAATGCAGAGTCTCTCTTCCAGCTAAGTAGTTCTGGTCAGGTTGCCTGTTTTCTTTTTTCCATACACAATAAAGACACACATTTTTAAAAGAAACATTAAAATGCCATTTCTATCCTCTGGCTTTAAAAGGGGGTCTTAATATTATCTGCATTGTAGAAGAAGGAGGAACAGATCTGCCTGAAAGTGTTTGAGTTGTAAGGAGGTATATTAAATTGGGGGAGAGGATTCTGTTGCAGAAGAAGTTTAGAACACGAAATCTAACTCAGAGATGTCTCTACCACAGTTGCTGTCTGATAAAAACACAACCCAAGCCACACATGCAAGCCACATGCTTAAATTTATATCTCCTAATAATCATGTTTAACAATGTAAAAACAAATAGACAATATTAATTTTAAGAAGACATTAGGTATCTGAAGGATTATCATTTTAAGATATAGTCAACACAAGACATTCACGATCTGTTTTATATAAATTTTTTTTTGTCTATGAAGCTTTTAAAAACCTCTGCTATGTGTCTTACACTTGGAGCACATCTTTATTTAGAAAGCTTTGTTTAAAGTGCTTGAAAGTGACCTGTGGTCAAAGATGATCATACTGCACAGCAGAGTGCTAGTAGCTTAAGAAAGAGATGGTGATCAAAAGGAGTCTGCATTAAAATGAGCTCATTTCAGAATGAGGGGACTGAAGTATATATATATATGTATATATAAGTATATATGTAAGTATACATATTTATAAAAGTATATGTATATGTATAAGTATATATATATATATATACGCACACACACACAAACACACTGACATATATATATCAACAACTGGAGGTGGATAAAATTTCCACTCACTGGCAATGAGATAAGACAAATTATAGGAGAATTGTGTGGAGTGAAATGAAGGAGGGAGAAAAACAAACACATGGGGGGGGGAGGTATTTCTCACCCATTGTCACTTACTCAGCAGAAAGTTTCCATTCTTGCCACTGCACAGAGGAGACTACTAATGCTAAGAAAAATTTAGTCACTTGCTCCAATTTTTGCTTTCTACTAGTCTATTAATCTGTGACTACCTGAGATCAATAGTTGGTATATTTTATTCTCATTGCTTATATTTAAAAAAAAAAAAAAGAGAGAGAGAGAGAGAAAGAAACAAAGATGTAATCTGCCAGTTGGCCTGAGTCTCTGTTGCTGATGAGGCCCAGACAGAGGGGATTTGCAAAGAGCAGGGTTGGAGGAGACTAAAAATCTTGCCAAGGGCTGTGTTTCAAAGGCTGTGTCTCCAATCCTTAAGCCTAGAAGGTGTTGGAGGCAGGGAGCCAGGCCCACAGCAGCTGTTGTACTAGACAGTTGTTATTTTGGGGACACAGGCCTGCTGTTCTCTTGGCATGGTTAAAGACAAAAAGCAGAAGATTGGGTCTGACATGTAGACAGAGAGCATTGGTGGAAAAACTGGAGAAACTCCTCACATGAGGTTGGTTAAAAGTTGGGTAGCTTGTCCAATGACCTGCTCTGGATTTTCAGATACTAGGATAGACTTTTGTCTGACTTACACAAGTTCAGTATGCTTCTTAGCTTGTATTTTAAAATACAAAATAACAGTCATACTTCAAACTGTCCACATGAAATGCAGACCATCTTTATTTGGTGATTTACTCTGCTTGGGTCATTGCGGTGAGAAGATTCTTTATCACATCGTTCTCATACAGTCAACTCTTTTAGGAGAACTTGGGAGATGAAGAAGGGGCATTAGATAGCTTTACTTTCATGAAAACTGATTTTCATGAAAGTCAAGTTATTTTCAGTTAAAGATCACTGCTGAGAGGAAAGAAAAACCAAATGAGTGGAAGAGTAATAAGGCTGTCTTTAAAAATGGGTTCATAATAAATTCTAATTTCTATTTGAATAAGTAGTTTATGCCTAATTATTTAACCTATAGGATTGTGAGTTAAAAAGTTGACTACATTCATTCAAAAGTTCCTTCAACAGCTATTGTTTGAGCATCTGCTCTGTGCTAAATGCTATTCTTGGCTCTGACCATAGACTCGTGTGGCAAAGGCTGCTGGCTGATTCCTGAACCCATTTCCTCTTCTTGGGAACACAATCAGACTACATTTTCTAGACTTTGGAGTTAGGTTTGGATATGACTGAGTACTCACCAACAGAATGTAAGAGAAAATGTTACTTCTGTCCCTGCCATGTGATTCTCCATGAGAATCTTTCACCGACCATAGTGACCTTGGGAACTACATAGAAGATGGTGGAACCACGCTTAAGAAGGTGGCAGAATCACTGCTTAGAGAAGAACAGTAAGAAAACTGGTTTTAGAGTTGAGGTGAGCTAGAAATAAACTTACTTTTCACTTTCATGCATTGGAAAATGAAATGGCAACCCACTCCAGTGTTCTTGCCTGGAGAATCCCAGGGAGGGTGGAGCCTGGTGGGCTGCCATCTATGGGGTCACACAGAGTCGGACATGACTGAAGTGACTTAGCAGCAGCAGCAACAGCAGAAATAAATTTGCTTAGCAGCTAGTGCAACCTTGGCTAATATTAGCATAAACAACAGACTTGCTCAATCCCCTCTTGATCTTATATCCCAGTGAGAGACAGACAATAAGCAAGCACACCATTAAATATACACATCTGGTTGTATATGAAAATGTTAAGCCTAGTTATAGCAGAAATTCTCATAGCTCAGGTGTACACTAGGTGCATGCGTGCTGAGTCGCTTCAGTCATGTCTGACTCTTTGGAACCCCATGGACTGCAGCCCTCCAGGCTCCTGCATCCACGGGATTCTCCAGGCAAGAATACTGGAGTGGATTGCCATACCCTTCTCCAGGGGATCTCCCTGACCCAGAGATCAAACCTGGGTCTCCTGCATTGAAGGCAGATTATTTACCATCTAAGCCACTAGGCAAGCCTTTTATTAGGTTCATGCTAAAAGATGAAAACCGTTGTTGCTACCAAAAAAAAAAAAATACATTTGAATTTGGAATGAGCAATCTCTCTCTTCATCCTATTGACCACCACCTCTTCCCAACACATACATGTACCTCCTTTACTAAGCAAAGCCTGTTTTCTGAAACAGTGGTAGACTCTGTATGGTGTAAATAAAGGTATACATGTGGGATAAGAAAAATCACTTCATCCTAGAGATTTCAGTTTCCTGTTTTCCTTCCAGCATGTTAAGCCACTTATAGAAAGATATAAATGCATCCTTTCTGTAGGCAATAATGAAACATTGGTTAGCTAGTTAATTTTCTTCCATAAACAAAAACAATTTCTGATTATATCACCTAGTACTAGAGCAGCAGAAAGATGAAGAGGCAGTGGTCAGAGGTCTGAGATCCTGTCCTAATTATATGATGTGAGTTAAAGAAACTACTGCTGAGGTCTTAGTTCCCACATGTACAAAACTGAAGATTTGGGTTATGACCTATATGATTCTGCACACTTCTGTTTCTAACTTTTGAGCCTGCACCCAAATCTTTTTTTTTTTTTTGCACAGAAAAATGATAGATGTGTTGCTGACATGCAATGCTTAGGAGACACGCTGCCTGGTTTATGGATTCAAATGATGGGACTCAGCTTATGAACTCAGAATTCTTGACTCTCCATTAGAGGCTTGATGCATTATCTACAAAAAGTAGGCTAAAGAGACATTGGAAAGTGCCTGGTGATTCAGAGATTCTGTTTGAATTATCCAAAATCTTCCCAGGACTTTTACTTCATTTGACCCCTGTCCCCTGTACTTCTGAAGTATGTATATGTTGTGTGTATATGTAATATATATATATATAATATATACACATATATAATGTGTATATATAATTCTGAATTCCGATAGCTCTGAGCCTCCTTTGTCCTTTGAAGCTTCAACTTTTCAAAATGTAACTGTATTGTTTCTAACAATTGGGTCTTCCTCCCCAGCTTCCCACCCCTTGCTCAGCCCTGTCTTCTCTGTGTTCCGTCTCTTCCCTCTCAGCTGCCCGGCTCCTGCTGTTGTGTATTGTAATTTAAGACAGTCTGCGCTTTCCCTTCCTTACCACGGTGCCTTTGGTTCAGATACAGACAGATACATTATTGATCAGATTTCAGCTGCTGTTCTTCGCTTGCTGGTCCTGCGCTAGCAACTAATAAGCTAATAAGAGAAGCAGAGTGAGGAGAGTCTGCCTCCTTTCATAAAGCAAGTGGAGGACAACGCCACAGCCTCCATTTTGGCATCTTGAAGAAATGCTACCTGCTTTCCTACTGGTAGCCCTGGTTTGTTTGGTCAGGCCACGTCACTGAGCAGATGCTAGTGGTCCCCACGCCAGGTAGAGAAGTCCCGCTTGCATGCAGGCAAAATTTATGTAGATGGAGGACCATTCTTTGTTCTACATTGGATACGTGGTTGGACTTCTTTTATTTATTTATTTTTAGTGGTTTAACTTCTTTCTAAGTGTTCCATGTAAATCCTAAGTATCCATTTTGAACAAGATTCTTAATAAATCTGTTTATTTTTTGCCACCAATTTAGGATCGGGTCTTCAGAGAAGGAAATGGCAACCCACTCCAGTACTCTTGCCTGGAAAATCCCATGGACGGAGGCGCCTGGTAGACTGCAGTCCATGGGGTCGTGAACAGTCGGACACGACTGAGCGACTTCACGTTCACCTTTCACTTTCCTTCATTGGAGAAGGAAATGGCAACCCACTCCAGTGTTCTTGCTTGGAGAATCCCAGGGACGGGGGAGCCTGGTGGGCTGCCGTCTATGGGGTCACACAGGGTCGGACATGACTGAAGCGACTTAGCAGCAGCAGCAGCAGCTTCAGACTCTGAACCTACATCCTTCTCAAGAGGCAGAAATACTGAGAATTCTCTCCTGAGACCTATTCTCCAACATCTTATGAGACATGACTGAAAAAGCTACAAGAAAAATTTCTTTATTGTACCTAAAGTTTCTTTCTTCTTTACACATTTAAATGCCTTATTTCAAAATGTCGAATTTTTTAGTGCTTCCATCCTTTAATCTATTAATTCTACTACTGTAGTTATGCTTACAAAGACATGTGTGTGTGTGTGTGTGTGTGTATTTGTACAGATATATACATACAAATATGTAATAGCAAAACCTAGAAAAAAATTGGGGGCTACTTAAATAAATTATTGGTTATCAATAGGGATCCTCTCATGGCTCAGATGGTAAAGAAATTGCCTGCGATGCAAGAGACCTTGGTTTGATCCTTGGGTCAGGAAGATCCCCTGGAGAAGGGAATGGCACCCACTCCAGTATTCTTTCCTGGAAGATCTCATGGACAGATCTCATGGTGGGTTACGTCCGTGGGGTCACAGAGTTGGATATAACTGAACAACTTACCCACTAACAGAGTTGAACAATATGCAGCTATTTTAAAAATGAGATAGCTATATACGAGGATTTTTAAAAGTCCATTCTAATACAAAATGGAAAACATACTTGTATAGGCTGAACTCTTTTGTTAAAATTTTTATCTACTATGTATTATCTGTCTTTCTTTCCATCTATTTGTCATTCATCCATCTAGATATCTCTGCTGGTTTATGTCTTAAACATTTTATATTTTACTGGCAGTGTAGATAAAATCTGTTAACAGCAACTTTCACTAGGAAGAATGACTCCAGGAAAGGGAGATTTACATGTTATAGTTCACATTTTTTGAGGTTTTTGAACTTCGAACTTGGTGTGGATATTGGTTTTATTCTTTGAAAGATGTCATGCCAGCTGAGGTAAACTGGATTCTGATATTATGGAGGATTCTTCTTCTTTATCCCCTTATATATTTCAAACCTATATGTCTTGTTTTAAAATGCTCTTGTATTAAGGCTTAATGGCTAATATGGTCCCGGTCACTTTCCTGAAAATGAATTTTGAAATACGAAGGGAGGAAGTCACCGGGGCCGTGAAGCCTGAGCAGTGAGAGGGTGCTGAGTGGGCAGAGGAAGGACGAGGAGCGACACTGAGGGACGCGTCTCTTCAGGCAGAGGTGAGGCGGGCGAGGGCCGGCAGTTAGGAAAATTGGATTCTAGCCCCGCTCGGCCATTTCCTGCCCTCTTACACATGTCACTTAACCTCTCCTAACCTCAGTTTCCTCATTTATAAAATAAGGGAATTGTGTTAGATGATTTCTGAGCTGCCTTCTAGCTCAGAAATCTATACAATTCTGTGAAACAGCAGCCTTTCTCCCACCACATAACTGGCAGGAGGTGGTCATGAAATAAGGTTCAGAATGTGATTTATCTTGCATTGTACATTTTCTCTGTCCTTCAGATGGAAGTAGTCAATAGGTCTTGTTTTTTTTTCCCTCCTGTTACCCTGATAATAAATGAGGATAAACTCCCTATAATGGATGCCACAGAGACTTTTATATGCAGGGGAAAAACTGAGGTGGCCCAAAAATGCTCATTTGATAGAATACACTTCTAGTCAGAGACAGTAAAGGCAGGCACAGTGAATGAACCGGCAGGTGGATCAGAGTGATCAGAGTTTTCATGAAAAAAAAGAAAACAAAAAATTGAAAAATAAAAAATACATCATTCATCATTTGGAATTTTGCAGTCTGTGGTATTTTGTATTTTATCTGATTCTGTCCACCTGTCCTTTCTAAAGCATTTCAGCCTGACTGTTTTCTACTCCAAACCTATAGAGCAGAAAGAATCCTGACCCACTCTCTCCCATCCCAGCAGACTGTCAAGTTCCTTCAGTCCTTTAAAGCCCTTGGCTGGGGGTTATGGAAACAGTAAAAACCAAAGTCTGGGTAATCAAAATGTAATAATGTAAACTAGGAAGAATGTAACATGAGAAATACATCTTGAGCCCTTATCATATATTTGGCATCATGCTAAGCATTCAATACACAAAGGTCAAGGCCCTACCTTGAAGAAGACAGGAGTCTAAAGGGGGGAGAATCTATATACTTGTAGTAACAGTACAAGTCCTACACTAGAAATATAGACCAGAGCAATGGAAATACATAGTAGGGGCCATTTAGCTTGGCAAAGAGTCATTATAACTGGGTCCTTAGAGACAAATAACCAATATCCAGGATCTCCTTTTGCTAACAGTTTCTGGCCTTACTGTAGCAAGGAAAATATCTCCATTTCTCTGCATACAGTTGCCCCAGAAGCATGCATGTGTCTGAAGAGCAGGTCATCTGAAAGATGGATGAAGAAAGGCCCTAAAAGAGCAGAACTGGTTTGAGGATAAGGAAGAGTAAGCACTGGGAGCAAACCAGGAAAAGAATGGACTCTGTAACGAAGTGATGGGGAGACTGAACAGCAAAGGGAGTGGGGCAAAGCACTATGAGGGGCTGTATTTCTAAAATATTGTAGATTTCATCCCCCAGTGGTCGTGTTTAACTTCTCTCTTCAGCAACTGCGTTTCACTGGGCATCCTATAGTAACTGTAGGACTATAGTAATAGTCAGAGTGCATTTCTTTTTATATAAGGTTCCCTGCCGTCATGAGTCATCATGAGCACAGTGAGTTTTGCCCTGAAGCCTTTGGGAAAGTGGAACAAACCTAGCAGCACCTCTAAGGCATAGACACCCTGTTGGAGCAAAGATGAATGGAACCACAACCAGGAAGTATTTCACAACCAGGTGTGAAGAGGTGGAGAAAGGGGAGAAAATATTTCTATCCTGGAGTGATTTACACTAGATTTAGATTAAGACACATAGCCAAGTGTAGGAATCAGCTGTAAGTCACTTGTGAAAGAACAACTACTATATTTTTCCCCCTCAAGCAATGCATATGTTTAAATCAAATCAGCAAATATTTTTTAATAATATCATTGTTCCCCAAATGTTGTCATCCCTTGATTTATTTACTTTTCTTCTAGCAGAGTCAGGCTCAGAACTGCTGGTGTCACAGGGTCAGGGAAAAAAGGACCTGACATTAATGGTTGACTGATACTGTTTTCTATTGAGGAATATATTAAGAGTCTCACGTCCCAGTAGCCTGAAATTTTTGAGGCTAGAGCTGTCCCTGGGCTTAAGAATGATGAGTTTCCATAAAGGTCCTATTCAAATGTCAATGAATAGGGCAATACCTGAAGCCATTAACATTGCAGTCATTATGCAGAAAGAGTAATTTTGCTGTATGCTTGTGGAGGAAGAATCAAGGTAAGACAGTACTCCATTTTTGATGCCTAATAAGATATCGTAAAAGAAGAAGAGACATAATGACAGATGTTGTCTGTTTCATTATTTTGTGTGTTGGCTTGGGGTCTGAGAAATATTTACCAGCCATGAATTTTTCAGTGTCATTGTTAGAATATTTGGAATTTTGCAAAATGGGGCTGTGTGTTTCAGGTACTGGGGAACTAACAATATGCAGTTATATGGATTGAACTGCAGACTGCCCTAAATTCATATAATTAAAAGCCATATTATTATATGGTTTTAGCTTTATTGTATACACATACTTAAGGACTTCAGATAGACAATTTTTCCTTCAAATCACAAAGTGGAATATCCAAAATCCTTATTTGAGTTGTTTTGATACTATGAAAGCAAAACCAAAATAGAACTCTGAGCTCCTAATTCCCAGCCCAGTGTTTTCTATAGATTTCACTATTTCTGAAATGGTAAAGAGAAGAATTCTAGAGAACACTTCATCACAAAAGTCACAATTCACAGAGAAATCAGAATTTTCAAAGCTAACTTACTGCAAACCCATGCCTTTTCCTAGATTTCATCTCAGCTCTGGAACTGTCACGTTCAGACATTGTGTGGTTTCATGCAGAGTGTATGATGAGCAGCTTGGCAGGCAAGCTAAGGCCACCTGAGAACCCAAGGGAGCTTGATCATGCATATGCCCCAGGGGCAAGTCTAGAAATTAAGATGAATAAATGAGAACAGTGGGTAGGAAAACTTCATGTAGTAGCTTTCTGTCTATAATAACCAACTTGATCCTTAACCTATGAGCAAGTATTTATTTTGAACAACCTACCTCCTCAATAGCATGTAAAGACCTACAGAAAGGCAGAGATGAGTAATGAACATGTACAAGAAAATCAGAGATCTGAGACTATTTTCTTGCTTAATTGTAGGTTCATCTCAGTAGTTTCACCCTTAATTAACCAGTCCTGATGACATGCTATTCTTGGCATCAGATAGTAAGCATTCTAAAAAAACCAGAAGGCAAATGATTTTTCCTGATTCTTGACAACCTACAGGATGACTTGGTATAGATCTATTATCATTTATCATCTTCCTGGCTTTAGGGAGGCACCTCACTGATGCTCAGTCATTATGTTATTCCTTATAAAACTGCTGAAAGTAAAGTCACAGCATTCAAAGTGCTTATTTTGCACAAAATGAATTAATACCTTTCACCTGAAGCTTGCCAACTTTTAACCTCTAATAGACTTAATGCTGTACTTCACCATATTCCTGAAAGTTATCAGTCAATATTGTTTGGATATATCAAATTACATATAAGTGCACAGTAAGAGTTGGCTTTTTAAAATGGTTCTAATTCAACAACTTTTCCTAAGAATTAATTTCATTGCAGGCATTGAACTAGGTGTCATGGATGTACAGATGAATATAATTGATTTCTGTCATCAAAAAATCTGAGAGTTTAGTGTAAGTTTAGTGTACATTAATACCAAATGTCAATATTGTCTGCTGAGTGCAAACACAGAGGCAAGCATAGGGTACTGTGAGAGAACAAAAGAGGAGGAACTTGTTCATCCCTGGAGATTAGTCACAGTGCCTGGAAGAAAAAGAAATGGCTGAGCTGAGCTTTTTTAAAAAAAAGAACGGAGATTCTTAAAAAATTCTCCGGCCCAGTAATCATTCCTTATTTATTTGTATTGTTTGTATAATCTCAACCAAAACACAGCCTTATTTGTAACTTCAATTGTAGAAACAAGAATTAGGAGCAAACTTGCAGATGGATTTTTAAGGTCAGTTCCATGTTGGTGATAGATACATTTTTTTATCCTTTCCTGTAATTTTTTTTTTCCATATAGAAAGTGTTCTTTATGCAAAGCACCCCTGCCTTGAACTGTAAATGTTATCAATATATTTATATTTAACTGAAAATATAATGGGAAATGAGTATTAGTGGTACCACTAACAAGTCTCACATAGAAAGTCTAATCTGGGAGAAAGGAGCAGAGCTTTGTTTTCACGGCTACATTAATGGAAAAGCTTATACAATGGGGAGGGTATGGTCTCCTGGAGAGAAAAAAGCTGAACCATCGTAAAACAAGTTCTCAAATTCTGCCTTCTGAGAAGCGTCTCTGACTATATGTCTGTTATCTTTGTATATTGATCTTCACTTTCAAATAGTTCTATCTTAATTAGCATATTAGTGAAGAAAGAGTTTTTGTTGAATAGATTTACATTTATTTTCTCAGGCTTTTTTTGGTTTTGGGTGTGGTGTGGAGGAGGATACTGATGACAGAATGATGTAAATTCAAAGGTTCTGACTGGAAAGGTATTCAGCCATGCAAATAATCATAGCCAGAATGCAGGAGCACATAATGTTAGGGGGCAAGAGATCATTCCCCAGCTCCATCCATACTGTGCAATGAGGATAGGCTTCCTAAGTTCTCCCACATATCCTGCTTCCTCACCTGTAAAACACAAAGACCTAGGTATACTAGATATTGGGCTTTCTTTGTCTATATTTATGGGGGAGTTGCTGAGTCATCAAATACTATATTATTGATCTACTAAAGAATAATTTACAGGATAGTGAAAAATATCTAAAAATTAAAATGGACACAGACTGTCCATAAGTTGAGGAAAACCACTTTCTAATGAACTGCTTTAGGTGACACATGCCTTATCCAAAATTTGGTAGTACTGAACTCAAAGACAAAACCCACCCCCAACAGAGAGAGCAATAAGCAAGGGAGCCTTGCTAAATGTATTGCTACCAGCTAATACCCAGATGAAGATGTGTATTTAATTAGCCTTTGAACTTTCTATAAATGCTTGCCTTTATTTGTTTCAGTTCAGTTCAGTTCAGTTGCTCAGTCGTGTCCAACTCTTTGCAACCCCATGAACCGCAGCATGCCAGGCCCGCCCCCGTCCATCACCAACTCCCGGAGTTTACCCAAACTCATGTCCCTTGAGTCGGTGATACCATGCAACCATCCAACCCAGCATCAGGGTCTTTTCAAATGAGTCAACTCTTCGTATCAGGTGACCAAAGTAATGGAGTTTCAGCTTAAACATTAGTCCTTCCAATGAACACCCAGGACTGAGCTCCTTTAGGATGGACTGGTTGGATCTCCTTGCAGTCCAAGGGACTCTTAAGAGTCTTCTCCAACACCACAGTTTAAAAGCATCATTTCTTCTGTGCTCAGTTTTCTTTATAGTCCAACTCCCACATCCATACATGACTACTGGAAAAACCATAGCCTTGACTAGACAGACCTTTTCTCCCCTAACGATTGCATAGTATATGGAGAATCTTAATTGGTACATGCTAATGCACCTTCATAAAGACCTCCTTTGGAAAAGCTCTTTAACATGTTGATATAGCCTTGATGCTAATGCTTTATAGCACTTCTGACTTTAAAAAAACAAAATGAATACACAGGGCTTCATTTTTCTTTTGGCCTGTCAAACATTTACCAGCCAGTGGTGGTTTTTAAATAGTGTTTTTTGTTGTTGTTGTTTTGTTTTTAAGCAGGGAAATTAGAGTTTACAAACTCAGCATTTATGGACTCAGACTAACAGTATCTAAGATGACTGATTCATTTCTCATAAAGAGTGTATATCTGAGGGCTTCCAGGTTGGAAGGCTTTTTTATACATATGGAAATGAGAAGTGCACATTGCCTCTTTCCTACATCCATGACCTAGAAAGATCAGATGCATAATGAAAAATGGATAATAATCTTTTGACAAGGATATAGATTTTTATGACTAAACAATAAATCTTCTATCAGGTGGGTAGACCAGTCCCTGCTTCCAGCATCCAACTGACCCTGGGTGGAGCCAAGTGGGGTAGAGGCAAGTGATACAGAGCAGGCAGGGCTCTAGGGCTTTACAATCCCAAGCCGAAACTTTGCCTATTCATACACAGGTGGGCTTTTTTTTTTTTTTTTAAAGTTCAGAGCACTACTATTTTCCTAAACACTGAGATCTAATACCTAAAGGTGGGTTGGAGGGAGGTTGGTGGGGGGGGGCTAGGGAGGTGTCTTTTTTTTCCCTCTCTGACACGGAAGTATCTTGAAGGAAAGCCTTTGGAGTCATACAGACCTGGCTTCAAATTACAGTGTCCTTATTTTTATTTGGGATACCTATAAAATGAAATGATTAAGTCTATCAAAGTACAAAATAAATCACACAGACATTACATGTATACACACACATATATGCATATAGACAAACACATACACATGTGCATGTGTGAATAAATGAGCTGCAAGAAGAGAAGGATGCTGTCCATGTAGCTATGCTACTACTGAGGGGGGAAACAGGGCTGGAATCCACTAGCATTGTTGTTCAAGGTCTCTAGTCTCCCACGGCCATGCTACTAGTTTTACTCTAAACAACTGAGAACTTAATAAGAAGGAGAAAGACAAAAGAGATGAGAAATAGCTGTTGTTGTTTTAGGCTTGTATTAAATTTTACATCTGAAGCCCAACATGCTAGAAGAAGGCTGCGTGGAAAGGCTGCAGGCAATGCAGAGGTCACCAAAGGGTGAGCGAGGTGCCCATGCATTCAAGACAAAGTGGGTTTTCACTGCAGCCCCCTCAGCTGACTCCCAGCACAGGAAGGCAGACTGCAGCCCCTGACAGGCTCCCTTCCTGTAGAAAGGGCAGCCTCTGTCACACAAACCCATTCATCTGTGGCTCTGGGGCCTGTCTGCGTTCAGCTGGGGCCCTGACACCCCGCAGGTATTATACTTACCCTCAGACTCTGTCTCTCTCACAGGCCACAAGCCTCTGAGATTTCAGGGAGGTTTAGTGATCTCTCCTTGAGCCAACTGATTACCTTCATTTCAGCATGTGATGGCTCTGGTAATGTCTGTCTCTCTTGAATGCATACACAGGCTCAGAGTTTAGTTTTCACTCAGACTTTGCCACTTCATATTTGTACTACCACAATGAAGACATTTCACCCAAAATTAACATTGCAGAATTCTATGTAATTTTGGACATTAGGCATTACTATTACTTTCCCACTCAAGAAAAAGCATCATAACATAAAGTGAGTATGGTGTTATTATAAGGATTATTTTAAATCTTCTAATTTATGAAAAATTTGCTTGCAAGTTTTTATACCTTATCATTAGATTGTATTAGTTGCAGACAACTTGCAACTCATCTTGACATATTCACTAAAAGTTAGTGTGAATGAACAAATTACATCATCATACTTGTCAAACAGGCTAATAGTATATATTTATGTTACTAAATGTGCAGAAATCTGGTGTCCCATTTTACTTATCATGACACTGAACACCTATCTGTGGTTTTGTTGCTTTCTAGCCCCTCATTACTACAGAATACCAAAGAATGCAGAGACAGGAAACTATTTAATCTGAGCAACACCAAGATTTCCATGGCTTTCTGCCAGTCACCAAGTGAGAAAAAGCCCAGACAACAAGTGATAAAAAGAGCTATTTATGTAGATAATTAATAAGTATATGTTCATGAAACAGCTTTCTATTTCTTTCACCAAAATATTCCTGCATTTCAAGTGCTTGGAAAAGAGTGAGTTTGAGATTTGCTTATAACTTTAAACCACTTCTTGTGTAAATTTTAGGTATTCGGGGGAAAATTGAGTACACTGTTTCCATTGCTTTTCCATCCTAATTGAACTCTTCTAGTCTGAAAATACTGGGTTGCTAAGACAGTTGAGGGCAATGCTAAATGGAGAGTCTAGGCTTATCTCTGAATTTACAGAATTTGCTCTCAGGCTTCTCTTTGTCAATACAAGAAATCAAGGACTAACCATAATCCCATCAAACAATCTCCAGTTCTTCTGCTGGTCCTCTGAGATGGCCTTGCATGTATTATGTATGGTACTCATCTGATATTAGCAGTTAACAATGTTAACTGTGGTAAGAATGATGATGGGAAGTAAAAATTAAAAATAGAATATAGCCTTACCAAATTAGAAGTTTAATAAGGAAAGATCTCTCCTCATTAAAATCTTTCCTGTCTCTTCTGAACCAATCTTCGTACCTCCTACTGTTATGCCCATTTGATTCTTCAAACTAAGCTTTAAGCAAGAAGTTCTACCTTTGATTATGGAGGTTCAATTATTTTATTAATGAAAGGACTAATTATGTCAAAACTCACGTAACACATCTGCATTATTCTTCACTTAAATGAGATTGGGTTGAAATAGCTCTTCCCTTGTGGAAAGTAGTTGATAGGTGCAACTATCTTTAAGTAATTAGGTAAACTCAGTTCAACATTAGAGATTTATAATTCTGGAACAATTGAAGAACCACAGTGACATAGTATAAAGTCATTTCTAACATAAGAGGATTAGCAAATTTTAATAAAATCAATTATAATATCCTTGACCAGTACTTAGGCTATGGAATTCTGCTTTGTTGTGACTTTGAGACCAGTTCTTACTTGAAAAATATTTATTTGACAGAGTCTCCCTGGACAGTAACAAATGGTTGATATTAACAATTATTAGTAACCAATAATCATTGTCTGATTTGGTATCAAAGGGCAAACATGATGCAAACAATATAGGAATCAGTGTTTTTATAAATCTTGCCTGTTTTGTTTTGAAATGGAGATAAGTAAGTTGTACCATGGTACTGAAATGCCTGAAGCTGAAGACAATAGCCTGGGTTCAAATTTTGTTTCTTTACCAGCCAGTTGGGACTACTAATCATGCTAACCTCGTCAAGATGGTATTACAATGAAAAGAGATAATATATGCAAAGCATTGAAGGCATCAAATAACTAAAAAGTTAACAAAACTTGTGTCTACTTAAGGGACAGATATCCCTTGGTATTAGAGATATTTTATCCCTTCCTTTTCCTGTTTTCCTCTTACTTTCAAGCAACATTATTATTATTATTATTATTATTATTTTTACTTATGACCTTTGAGCACTTAAAAAAATTTTTTTCAGCTGCAGCACACAGCATGTGAAACCTTAGTTCCCTGGCCATGGATTGAAGCCACACCCCCTCATTCAATATGTGGAGTCTTAACCACTGGACTGCCAGGGAAATCCCCCTTTGAGCATTTTAAAGGCATGGTCTCTTCTTGAGGGCCAGAGTTAAAACTATAAAATGCTTTAAACACTGATACTAAGAGAGCCAGGAGGAAAAAGGCAGGGAATGAGCAAAGCAGGTGTCTGAGGGGCTGCAGAACTGTTCAGAGTAGCCTGGAAGGAATTACAAGGCAGAATATTCTTAAAGGAAGGACTTAGAGAAAGTATGTAGAAGGATGTGTGTGTGTACATGGATGGTGTAGAGTTTATCACTGTCTTCTCAGGTGCTTTCCTTAGCAAATGAGCTTAGCAATATTCCCCCTGAAATTGCTTGCTCTGGGGTGCTTAACAAATGGTTGGCCATTTAATGGCCCGAGGCAGAGCCAGGGAAGGTTAATGCTGTGACAAAATGGGCATTAACTATGATAACAACTGTTTTCATGGGGGATTATTGCTATTATAAACCTTACTCAACACCATAATGCTAGCAATAATTTTTCTTTTTCTCCCATTTTAAAATTAAGCCATGCACCAGGATGTATACGACACAGAGGAGACCTGAAAACTCAAAGTGTTAGACCTTTAATAGCCTTTTTGTAATTCTCTGTTGTTGGAAAAAAAAAAAAAAAACCACTCAGATGCATATTCTAATACTTGGATAGATTATATTACTCACAGAAGTGAGTAACAGTAACAGAAGTGTATTTAGGAAAAGAAATAACAATTTATTAGATCCTATTGTGATAAAGACTCATACTCCTCTCTCCCAAACCTGACCAAACTTCATTTTGACTGTATCTGATGTCCATGATTAGGGCAGTTACTTTGGCTTGGACAACAAAAGATAGCATGTATTTATAAGAAAAATTTCTGTCGAATTGCACACTATCAGGTTGGGAAAGAAACAACCTGAAGATGTATGTAACCTGATCTCATTAGCACAGAACATGCATAATTTATCATAGAAGCATTTGGAAGATAAAATGCCTGTGTGATGTCAAATTATTATGTAGTACATCTGAAAGTAACATAATGTATGTCAAATATATTTCAATAAAAAAAATTAAATGTCTGTTTAGGAAGAATGAGATATTTACCTGGTAATCTTCAGTGGTGGAACGCAAGTCAAGAACAGTATGCAGGAGGGTACATCATCTGAAGGAAAGCGTGGTTTGCAGGGATCAGGACAGTGGGACCCCTAGTGGAGGTGTTAGAGAGGGCTGACCCTGGATGAGGGCTCTTGATGGAGACTGTTCCTGAGCTTGGGTTTTCCTCCAAAAGAGGAAAGGGAGGGGCAACATCCAGCATCTTCCTTCCTAATTTGGTCCAAATCAGGACTGATAAATAAAGCTAGTGTGAACTTGCTGAGTAAACACTTGCAACTGAGTCCCAGCATAACCATTTCTCAAATGAGCTGGAAGAGATGGCATTTCTGACTCCATTCACAGACTGATATTTTCCTTCTGTCAATTGAGTCCAGGCAGAGTTGGCTTCCTTAATACTTCTCTTTTTCCTGTGTATCCTATTCATTTCTCAGATTCATTTTCTTATATTTTTGGCCTCCATTTCTACTATTGATCCTCTTCGTTCTTAGTTTTGAATTACCTTTCTTAGCTATTCCCTTTTCCTCTCTATTTTTAGAAGTTACTTTCACACACACACACATACACATTCTCTCTTTCTCTCCCCCAGAACACAGAGAGAAACTTTAGGATTCCTTTTCTTTTTGGACCATTCTACTCCAAAAACCTTTGCTAGGCCAACTGACAGCAACTCCCCACTGACTGGCAGGGATGTCCCATCACTCACCACCAATTCTGAAAAACAGCCAAGAGGCTTTCCTTTAACTCCTTCTTTCTGCTTGTACCTTTAGCCCAACTTTAATTCTCCAGTTTCAAATCACCAGCAGCAAGTTCTCTATCTACTCCAAGATATGCAGTATCAGATTTAAGCCTCTTTCACATTATCCTGTTTTTGGAGTTTGAAACAGGACGGCCAATTACTTTTGATATAATTGTATGTTATTGTATGTATGTATGTATGTTCAATTTGATATAATTGTGTTTATTGTGTTTATATTTTCTCAGGTCATTAAGAAACAGTGACCATTTGGAATGTTTCTGATGGGTGATTATGTAGTCTCTGCTTGATCACTTCCACTGAAAACAAGTGCACTATCTTCTAAAACAGCAAGCATCATCTTATTCTTAGTTCGACTTATTAGAATATTCGTCTCTGCTCTTAAGACAAAATTTGTTTTCTAAAAGTCATCTCCTTTGGACAATAATTCTTCCATGTAATGTGTATACTTTCTCGTTTGGTAGAATTTTAACTGTTTCTAAATAGGTATCCACTCTGAGTCTTCTCTAAGCAAAATACTTTTGTTCTCTTTAATATTTATCTTGAGGGAGATGCAGCACAATTTTGACCAGTCTCGTTTATCACTACCCCGACACCAGTCTTAGCACACATAGGTCCGGTCTAAGTCTTAAACAACATAGTTCTTTCTTATCAAACAATTTTAAAAGTTAAAGCTCACTTGCATATGTGGCTGATCCCATTATCCCCTTAAACTGGCCTAAGCTGGAAATTTAAAAAAAAAAAAAAAAATCAGGAGGAAATGAAATATTTTTGCTTTAAATGCCTAGGCAACTATAAAAGTCATAACTTTTTAAGGTTAATCAGAGCTATATCTACCATTGCTTTCCTATATACAATTTAGATCTATTAGATGTATTGTATGCCTCCCACTTCATCCAAAACAAAAACCACCCAGCCCTCAGGGGAGCTTCCAGGATTTTTTTTTTTTTTTTTAACAGTGGCCAGAATCTGAGCCAGTCTGGCCACTGGCTCAGTCACACTGCAGCTTCCTTGAGTCTTGACAACCAGATTAGACCAAGCCCCCTTAGGTTCTTTTGCCACCAAAGTCTGGAGTCGTAGGCATGTTAAGACTGATGTTATACAACCGCCTGAACTATTACAAAATTGAGGAAGATCATATATAGCCAGCCTAGCTTGCAAATCTCATAGTATTAATAAAAGCTCACTGAGCAGCCGGTAAAGAAAGGTATTGTTTTGATGTTCTACTTGGCTTGCTTATCAACCTTATCCTTTGCTATGTGACCAATTGCAGGGGAATGGATATTTGACTGAGTCTGAGAGGCTTAGAGTCTGAGAGGCTAATAGAGTTTTGCCAAGAGAATGCACTGGTCATAGCAAACACCCTGTTACAACAACACAAGAGAAAACTCTACACATGGACATCACCAGATGGTCAACACCTAAATAAGACTAATTATATCCTTTGCAACCAAAGATGAAGAAGTTCTATACAGTCAGCAAAAACAAGACTGGGAGTGGACTGTGGCTCAGATCGTGAATCCTTATGCCAAATTCAGACTTAAATTGAAGTAGGGAAAAACACTAGACAATTCAGGTATGACCTAAATCAAATTCCTTATGATTATACAGTGGAAGTGAGAAATAGATTCAAGGAATTAGATCTGATAGACAGAATGCCTGATGAACTATATACAGAGGTTCATGACATTGTACAGGAGGCAGGGATCAAGACCATCCCCAAGAAAAAGAAATTCAAAAAAGCAAAATGGCTGTCTGAGGAGGTCTTACAAATAACTGTGAAAAGAAGAGAAGCAAAAAGCAAAGGAGAAAGGAAAGACATATACCCATTTGAATGCAGAGTTCCAAAGAATAGCAAGGAGAGATAAGAAAGCCTTCCTTAGTGGTCAATGCAAAGAAATAGAGGAAGACAATAGAATGGGAAAGACTAGAGTTCTCTTCAAGAAAATTAGAGATACAAAGGGACTATTTCATGCAAAGATGGGCTCAATAAAGGATAGAAATGGTATGGACCTAACAGAAGCAGAAGATATTAAGAAGAGGTGGCAAGAATACACAGAACTAAACAAAAAAGATCTTCATGACCTAGATAATCATGATGGTATGATCACTCAACTAGATCCAGACATCCTGGAATGAGAAGTCAAGTGGGCCTTAGGAAGCATCACTACCAACAAAGCTAGTAGAGGTGATCGAATTCCAGTTGAGCTATTTCAAATCCTAAAAGATGATGCCGTGAAAGTACTGCACTCAACATGTGAGCAAATTTGGAAAACTCAGCAGTGACCACAGGACTGGAAAAGGTCAGTTTTCATTACAATCCCAAAGAAAGGCAGTGCCCAAGAATGCTCAAACTACTGCACAATCGCAGTCACCTCACACGCTAGTAAATACTCAAAAATCTCCAAGTCAGGCTTCAACAGTACGTGAACTGTGAATTTCCAGATGTTCAAGCTGGATTTAGAAAAGGCAGAGAAGCCAGAAATCAAATTGCCAACATCCGCTGAATTATCGAAAAAGCAAGAGAGTTCCAGAAAAACACCTATTTCTGATTTATTGACTCTGACAAAGCCTTTGACTGTGTGAATCACAACAAACTGTGGAAAATTCTGAAAGAGATGGGAATACCAGACCACCTGACCTGCCTCCTGAGAAATCTGCATGCAGGTCAGGAAGCAACAGTATGTTGCCTGCAACAGAAATCTGTATGCAGGTCAGGAAGAGCTGCGCATGAACAACAGACTGGTTCCAAATAGGGAAAGGAGTATGTCAAGGCTGTATATTGTCACTCTGCTTATTTAACTTCTATGCATAGTACATCATAAGAAATGCTGGGCTGGATGAGGCACAAGGTGGAATCAAGATTGCCGGGAGAAACATCAATAACCTCAGATATGCAGATGACACTACTGTTATGGCAGAAAGCAAAGAACTAAAGAGCCTCTTGATGAAAGTGGAAGAGGAGAGTGAAAAAGCTGGCTTAAAACTCAACGTTCAGAAAACTAAGATCATGGCATCCAGTCCCATTACTTCATGGCAAATAGATGGGGAAACAGTGGAAACAGTTACAGATTTTGTTTTTGGGGGCTCCAAAATTACTGCAGATGGTGACTGCAGTCATGAAATTAAAAGACGCTTACTCCTTGGAAGAAAAGTCATGACCAATCTAGACAGCATATTAAAAAGCAGAGACATCACTTTGTCAACAAAGGTCTGTCTAGTCAAAGCTATGGTTTTTCCAGTAGTCATGTATGGATGTGAGAGTTGGACTATAAAGAAAGCTGAGTGCTGAAGAATTGATGCTTTTGAACTGTGGTGCTGGAGAAGACTTTTCAGAGTCCCTTGGACTGCAAAGAGACCCAACCAGTCCATCCTAAAGGAGATCAGTCCTGAGTGTTCATTGGAAGGACTGATGTTGAAGCTGAAACTCCAATACTTTGGCCACCTCATGCAAAGAACTGACTCACTGGAAAAGACCCTGATGCTGGGAAAGATTGAAGGTGAGAGGAGAAGGGGATGACAGAAGCTGAGATGGTTGGATGGCATCACTGACTCAATGGACATGAGTTTGAGTAAACTCTGGGAGTTGGTGATGGACAGAGAGGTCTGGCGTGCTGTAGTCCATGGGGTAGCAAAGAGTTGGACAGGACTGAGTGACTGAACTGAACTGAAATGAACTGAGAGGCTTAGAGACCTCTGCAGAGGTGAGAGCATTCTACTTCTCTGTTCAACATTGCTCGTTTGATCTCCAGCAGCATCTTTTAAATGGTTATGAGTTTGGGCTTAGAATTTATTTTGCATTCATTGTGATGACAAGAAGACTTCATCTTAGAGAAAAGAGTGTGACTTTATCAAACCTAAAAGGATGCTATAAATCTCCCCAGGCCTCATGTAGGAGGGTTATCTCACCTTAACTCAGTCTAGCTCTGAGAGACAGCCATGCCCAGAGCACAACCCAGGGTCTGGCTGAGCTAGAATAGGAATTAGAGACACAGACCCATACTTTAAATCAATGTCAATTCCATCTGAACACTATCTTTGGGGAAATTAATCAATTTCTTTCTTTTTCCTTCTGTGTGTGTGTGTGTGTGTGTGTGTGTGTGTGTGTGTGCACGTGCGTGCTATGAGATAGGTTGCCAAACAGAAGCAAATGGGTGACAGACAAATTGCTATGTATATCACTGCCCTTTGAAATGATTTAGCTGTGGCTGGCATTTGTACAACATCCAGAGTGGAAATTCATATACTATCCAATGTGTCAAACCTCTGCCCACTCATATTCTGAGCTTCAGCTTCCTCCAGTTACTGTTTCACCATTCCCGAGGCAGTTCCTGCATCTACTTTTCTGTATCTGTAACTAGAATACGTTTGCATTGCTCCTAATTTCTTAAGCACACTGTGTACTATCTATTAACTCCACTGTTTAGATATTAAAGAGCAAGTAAGATTTATTGTTTCATGTCAGTAGCATTGGTTAGTAGTAGCTGCCTGGAACACAGTTTGGGGAAAAGTGAGAAGGCTATGTTTGGACTCCCTGTGGCTGAAAACACCTGCAGTGGGTACATGGGTAGCATGCGTGTCACTCTTTGATAGTTTCTAATTCAACAATCTAAGACAAATGGGCAGCTGAAGTGTATCCTGACAAGGTATTCATGTGCAAGAATCATTGT
This sequence comes from Cervus canadensis, assembly GCF_019320065.1. Lineage (NCBI taxonomy): Eukaryota > Metazoa > Chordata > Mammalia > Artiodactyla > Cervidae > Cervus > Cervus canadensis. The sequence goes on from NC_057392.1 coordinate 38,773,027, forward strand.
ATCCCCATTGGCTGCCTATATGGTAAATCCATCATCAATAATGGATAACACAGCTGTCACTTACTGAGCAAGACCAATGTGCCAGCCTCTATGCTTGGTGGCTTACATGTATTATCTCAAATCTCTTCATCAACTCTACAAAGCAGGCATTATTATTTACATTTTGCATATGACAAACCAAGGCTCAACTGGTTTCCAAAACCACATAAATCAGTGAGGAGCAGAGGCACAAGTCAAAATGGTTCATCATGCCAAAATGTAACAGTAGCACAAACAGAAATCCTAAGCATCTATGGCCCCTCTGCATCCCTGAAGAGTCTCTATTTTCTAAGAGACAAGAAGGAGCCAAGTGAAGGGACTTAGGCTCAAAATATGACCTAAGATCCAAAAGGGTTGAGAGTTATATATAAATGTTAAATTAATCGTAAGTCAAATGTTTTCAAAGGTTAGGATTATGATTTATGACCTCGGATGAGATGAGTAAAAATAGGCATCATTTCCTTTTAATTTTAAACTGTGATTCATAAGATAAGAGTGCTGGTGCCTACAACCTAGATGATAAATTCCATGAGGTCAAGGGTCCATATTCTCAATTTTTCTTCCAATTTGCCATAGTTAAGACGAAGCACAATTCCTTTAGAATTCCCACAGATGCTTGTTATCTAAGTGTGCATTCTCCTTAAAAAAAAAAAAAAAAGGAAGAAGGAAAAGTAACATACAGGATGTTTATTTTTCTTAATTCTTTGTAAATCATGGAAAGTAAAGTGGATGGTTTATAATCAAGATGACAAAGAAAAGAACTTCCAAATTCTTAACCATTAAACGATCCAAGTGTGTGGATAAATTCCTATCCTATGAGGGAAGGGGCTTCCTTGGTGGCTCTATGGTAAAGAATTTGTTTGCCATTGCAGGAGACGTGGGTTTGATCTCTGGGTCAGGAAAATCCCTTGGAGAAGGAAATGGCACCCCACTCCAGTATTCTTGCCTGGGAGATCCCTTGGACAGAGAAGTAAGGTGGGCTATAGTTCCTGGGATTGCAGAAGAGCCAGACATGACTTAGTGACTAAACAACAATAATAAAGAAGAGATTCTTAGGAACCAAATGGTAGTCTTTAAAAATGTAGCTGAGCATGCACAAACCTACACACACACACACACACACACAATACAGCCTAGTTTAAGGTGGGTAAAGAGTTAGAAATTCTATGGCCAGAGCCATAACATTATTTTATTTAATACTCATGAGATGAAAACAAAGGACTGCAAGCTGAGAGTTAAATAATTCAAGCAGAAATAGCAAAGCTATCCTACAAGTGGTGGGGACAATGTAATGCTGCATCATCTCATTTTAGTAGCTGAAGCAATTATTTATGTGAAATAACCACAAAGCGATTATTGCCAACATAATGATTAAGGTTTATGGTGCAATGTAGAAGGCCAAACTTGTTATATAAATGGTAAACCTCAATAACTCAGTTTTTTAATAACAGTTTGAGATTTAATCAACACAAAGTAATTGCATTAAATCTGAATTAAATTCACACTGGAGACATGATAATATCAGGCAGAACATCACGTTCCCTTTTCTCATATTTAGAACAGATCCCATGATCGTGTGAATCAATGCAGTTCAGTTCAAGTTCACTGAAGAAACAGTTTTCTACTAGAGTCCACGGGTAGTATATTTCCCTCAATGTTCACACATGGATCTTGCTAGTAAGTCAGAGATATATCTTGGAAATTTACTAAAGTTTCTCCATACTTAAAAAATATATATTTATTTTAATTGGAGGATAATTACAATGCTGTGATATTTCTTGCCATACATCAACGTGAATCAGCCACAGGCTTACATGTGTCCCTTCCCTCCCAAGCCCTCCCCGCCTTATACAGAGTGAAGTAGGTCAGAAAGAGAAAGACAAATATTGCATATTAACAGATATATATGGAATCTATAAAGAATGTAACCATGATCCTATGTGCAGGGCAGGAAAGGAAACACGGACATAAAGAACAGACTTTTGGACTCAGTGGGAGAAGGTGAGGGTGGTAGGATTTGAGAGAATAGCATTGAAACATACACATTACCACATGTAAAACAGCCAGTGGGAGTTTGATTTATGATGCAGGGAACCCAAATCCAGTTCTCTATACTTTTTATTCAAACTATATTAAAATTGCTTTTAACATTCGCAGGTATTATTTTATTACTCTAGGCCACTGCATCTGAAATTTTAGCACCACAGAACACCTATGACATAAGAGAAATGCACTGTTCCCCTAGGAATCTTGGTCCACAATCCACCAAAACTAAGTTTTCTGTAACATAATGATATTTTATTTTTAAAATTACTGTAAAGTTTGCATTCTCTTCCAGGATATATTTGACTTTGATTTTGCTCTTATATCAAGAAGAACATTTTAAATTGCTATCAAAGGGGGAAGAAAACCCCCCAAACTGTGTAATATTTAACCTTAAATTCTGCAAGTCTCCAGTTTGAGAGGCCCAGCTTCAGATCCTTCATTTAAGTACAAACAGTATAAAATAAATATTTACACAATGGGCCACAATAAACTCATTTTACTAGTCTTCCTGAGTTGCCAAATTTGAAAGGTCAATTAATCTTCTTGACGTTTCTAAGAAAGGTTAAAATATACCTTAGCAGTTTCTATTTCCTAATGGTTAGATCATATCAATATTTAATAAAAGCATCCTTGAATCCTGAGGAAACCATAATTGAAAAACAAATTGAAAATGATACATGTACCCCAGTGTTCATTGCGGCACTATTCACAATAGTTAGGATAGGGAAGCAACCTAGATATCCATCAACAGAGAATGGATAAAGAAGTTGTGGTACAGATACAGAATGGAATATTACTCAGCCATAAAAAGGAACACATTTAAATCAGTTCTAATGAGGCAGAAGAACCTAGAACCCATTATACAGAATGAAGTAAGTCAGCAAAAGCAAGACAAATATCATATATTAATTTATATATATGGAATCTAGAAAGATGGTACTGACGAACCTATTTGCCGAGCAGCAGTGGAGACACACACATAGTGGACAGACGTGTAGACACAGTGGGGGAAGCAGAGGTGGGACAGATAGAGTAGCACTGACACACACACATTCAGTCCAGTTCAGTCGCTCAGTCGTGTCCGACTCTTTGCGAGCCAGTGAATCGCAGCATGCCAGGCCTCCCTGTCCATCACCAACTCCCGGAGTTTACTCAAACTCATGTCCACTGAGTCGGTGATGCCATCCAACCATCTCATCCTCTGTCGTCCCCTTCTCCTCCTGCCCTCAATCTTTCCCAGCATCACAGTCTTTTCAAATGAGTCAGCTCTTCGCATGAGGTGGTCAAAGTATTGGAGTTTCAGCTTCAACATCAGTCCTTCCAATGAACGCCCAGGACTGAGCTCCTTTAGGATGGGCTCATTGGATCTCCTTGCAGTCCAAGGGACTCTCAAGAGTCTTTTCCAACACCACAGTTCAAAAGCATCAATTCTTCAGCACTCAGCTTTCTTTATAGTCCAACTCTCACATCCATACATGACTACTGGAAAAACCATAGCTTTGACTAGACAGGCATTTGTTGACAAAGTAATGTCTCTGCTTTTTAATATGCTGTCTAGGTTGGTCCTAACTTTCCTTCCAAGGAGTAAGCGTCTTTTAATTTCATGGCTGCAGTCACCATCTGCAGTGATTTTGGAGCCTCCCCAAAATAAAGTCAGCCACTGTTTCCACTACCTTAGGTAAAATAGATAGTCAGTGGGATGATTAAGGGAGATCAGACCTGGTGCTCTACGACAACCTACATAGGTGGGACCTATGACTGATTCATGTTGATGTATGGCAGAAACCAATATAATATTGTAAAGCAATTACCCTCCAATTAAAAAATAAATAAAAGTTTAAAATGCATGCTTAAACTTGCTATTTTTTTTGTTGTGTTTTTACCACTTTGCCATGTTAGTGAATCTAGATGTTTACTCTTCCTATCTGAAGTAGTATCCCTAATATAGGAAAAAACTTCCTGAAGACTTTCAGTTGAATTATAGTTTTGTAAGATGACCTACCCATAAGAATAGGATTTCATGGTCAAATAAGTTTGTGAAACTAAGTACGTGCTTTTTTGCAGCTTTATAATAAATACTGGAAAATAGAACTTACAGAGAAGTCTTGTAGTAAGTCTCATAATGCTCAATTCTTATCTTCACAAATTAGTTATTAACCACTGGTATAACTAGTGCTTCACAGAACACACTTTCTAAGAAATATACACTATTGATCTCATTTGCTTATATTACAATCCATCTCAGTATTTGCTTTTCTAAACTGAAAAAAACAATATCTATTTTCATTTAGCTTGTTGCTTCACTTTTCTGTTAAATTTGAAAGAACGTGAAAATGAAGTTGCTAAGTTTTGTCCGACTCTTAGTGACCCCACGGACTGTACCCTCCCAGCTTCTCAATCCATGGAATCTTCCAGGCAAGAGTACTAGAGTGGGTTGGCCACTTCATTCTCCAGGGTATCTTCCTGACCCAGGGATCAAAGCTGGTTCTCCTGCCTTGCAAGCAGACGCTTTACTGTCTGAGCCACCAGGGAAGCCCTCTGTTAAATTTAGAACCGCTAAATCTCTGTAGGTCAATAATGCGTGTTTTGTATTTTGGTAATAAAATGTGCATAGAGGCATTTCTGTTTGGTTTGTTATAACTTTTCCAATGATGCCCATTCATATGTCTCTCTTAGCTATAGAAAAATATTGGGTTTATACTATTGACTTACAATTACTTTCAAGTTCCTCCCGTTTCAATAGTGGATGTTTAAAGACTCATCATGTTTACTATTGCTTTAGATTTATATATTTTTTTATATCTATTATCATGAGTCGACCATTTTGGTGCCCACCAGCTACTTTTAAGTTCATGCACACATATTCCTGAAATCATTCTAAAAATCTATACCAGTCATCTTAGAAATGTTCATTCACTCTTTGTAATAACAACTTATTTGGAAATTTTGCATTTGCCCCTATCAAGTCATTGAATGCATCAGTAATCCTTTTATTTCCCTTTCCCAAAAGTGTATCTATTCATTTTACCCCTTATTTCCTTTCTCTCATCTTGCTCCTCTACAAGATAAAGCAGTGAAATAGCAAATAACATTTGGTTAACCTATTATACTTTACAAAGATCTTTACAGCACGTTATGTCATATGATTTGGACACTGAATACTGAAAGAGCCACAGGGAAGGAGAATGGGAAATGGCATAACCCAGTGGGAAAATTGCATTGGAAAGGAATAGGAACCCACAGAGAATATCCAAATAAAACAAACTGGAACATGAAATGGAAACCTGAGGGAAATGGAGTGGAAGATGGCAGAGGGCAATGATACATTTCAAAACAAATAGACTCTAAGAGAGTTTATGAAAAAAAAAAGGCATAGTGGGAGTGTATGGAATGGAGAGACGCCTAGGGGAGTTGATTGTTAACCCTCAAATGTAGCAAAGGACAGAAAAATGCAATCCAGTAGCCTGGGGAAGGCTGAAAGAAGAAAGGAAATTGTAATGTAGGAAGTCTCATTTCACAACTCAGCAACAGTTTCATTAATTTCCTATATATTCTGTCTAATAAAAATAATTCAGCATGAACTGGGGATAAATAAACAGTTATAAAATAAATTTCCTGGAAATTATTTACCCAGTTTAAGTTGGTTTTGTTGTTGTTGTTGTTTTTATGAAGCTATTTTATTGGGTATATAGGTGGAGTGGCACAGAAGGGGACACTCAACTCAATGATGTGAGACTTAGGAGACTCATGTTTAAAATAGATGCTTCTAGAGGGCAATGGTAATGTTGGTGCTCCATGTGATGTTTTCTGAGTGCCTAATATATATATAATATAAATTCAGTAAATATTCAATATTGAAGAAAATGATGATGAAGACCTTGCTTCTCCCTGTAATGTGTTCTATAACCAAGTCAATCTGCCTCATGGTTTTGTTACAAGGATTTATAACTCACTTAGAATTCCATACAAGATGAAAGATGCCATAATAGGAGGCATAATGGGAAACAAAAGCGTGAGTAGCATGAAGACTGAGATCTGGAAATAGCGGGGAGGGGCGGCAGACTTCTAAAGGACAGAGGAAGCAGGCAAATCCAGCTTCACAAACAGATGAAGTGTAAGCAGGTGGGGTGCAGTGCTTGGTGAGAAAGCTGAACAGGTAGAAGGCAGCTCACATAATAATAAAGAGGGTAACAACAGCAGCACTGGCGGTTTATACTGTGGCTACCCTGTTCTAGGCACTATACTAGCCACATATGTGCTCTTATTTAATCCTCACATCATCCTGTGGTTAAATGCCATTTAAGTAGGTATTATTATTCCTCAACATTCAGAAAACTAAGATCATGGCATCCAGTTCCATCACTTCATGGCAAATAGATGGGGATATAGTGGAAACAGTGGCTGACTTTATTTTTCTGGGCTTCAAAATCACTGCAGATGGTGACTGCAGCCTTGAAATTAAAAGACGTTTACTCCTTGGAAGGAAAGTTAGGACCAACCTAGACAGCATATTATAAAGCAGAGACATTACTTTGTCAACAAAGGTCCATCTAGTCAAGGCTATGGTTTTTCCAGTAGTCATGTATGGATGTGAGAGTTGGACTATAAAGAAAGCTGAGTGCAGAAGAATTGATGCTTTTGAACTGTGGTGTTGGAAAAGACTCTTGAGAGTCCCTTGGACTGCAAGGAGATCCAATGAGCCCATCCTAAAGGAGCTCAGTCCTGGGTGTTCATTGGTAGGACTGATTTTGAGGCTGAAACTCCAATACTTTGGCCATCTGATGTGAAGAGCTGACTCATTTGAAAAGACACTGATACTGGTAAAGATTGAGGGCAGGAGGAGGGGGCAACAGAGGATGAGATGGTTGGATAGCATCAGTGACTCAATGGACATGAGTTTGAGTAAACTCTGGGAGTTGGTGATGGACAGGGAGGCCTGGCATGCTGTGGTTCATGGGGTCACAAAGAGTCGAACATGACTGAGAAACTGAACTGAGTTGATGATTCCCATTTTGCAGATAAAGAATCTGAGGCTCAAAGAAGTTAAATAAGTTCCCCACAGTTGCACAGCTAGTAAGTATTTCCAAATCCAATTCTGCCCGCTGGGTTAAAATCCTTTCCCCTTTCCCATTTAACAACCCACATCATGCAATACCAATATGAAGCTCTTTTATATTATAGTTCTAAAGGATTTGGATAAAGCTGAAGTGCGGACATAATTCTTATTGAAAATAGGAAAGAATCCCTGGAAGAACTGGAATGTTATCTCAGGGAAAGGAACATCATTATGTAGCTATTCTTGACTGGGTTTCCTAGGTGGCGCTAGTGGTAAAAAACAAAAACAAAAACAAAAAACAAAACAAAACCCTGCCTAGCACTGCAAGTAGATGTAGGAGAGCAGGGTTCGATTCCTGGGTCAGGAAGACACCCTGGAGGAGGGCATGGCAACCCACCCTAGTATTCTTGCCTGGAGAATCCCATGGACAGAGGAGCCTGGAGGGCTACAGTCCATGGGGTCGCACAGAACTGGACACGACTGAAGAGACTTAGTACTCACTCACTCTATTCTCGATTAAGAGGCTCAGATGTGAAATTAGGTAAATCTGACTCAATGCATGATTTTGAGGAGGACTTCAACTTTCAAATCCTTTGTTTTCACACCACCATAATTGAGTTAATAATACTGGGGATAATTTCACACCTTCAGAACTGGGATAGTGAAGAAAGCAAACACATTGAATCCCTAGTCTTCAAGACTTCTCCTACTCCTCTGCATCCATCCAAGTTGATGGCAAATCCATTGTCTTACCCCTGAGGTCAAACATTGTGCTCTCTTCCCTGGTTTCTCTCACTCACACACCACACTCATTCTGCCATGAGATCCTGTCCGATCAACCTAAAGAGAGCTCCACACACTGATTATTTCTCACCACCGCAATGCCACCTTGACCATGGTCAGCATCTGCTCTAGTCTGCAATTCTGTAGTAGTAGAGCCTGTTTTCTGTTTCTTTCATGTTCTTTTACTGTATACTCTTCTCATAGCAACCAAAGTAATCATTTAAGGATTTAAGTTGGAGCTTGTCATTTTTCTGCTCAAGATTACAATGGTCTCACAAAGAGAAGAAACTCAAGCCTTTAAGTGCTCTAGGGTTCCTTTCCATCCAGACTGCTGTTATCTCTCTGGCTTTGTCACTCCCCTAATCAGCCTTCAACAGCCACACTAGCCTCCTCCCTGGTTTTCACACATACCAGGCACACTCCTGCCTGAGTTCTTTTGAACCTGATATTTCAACCCCCAAGTATCTGAATAGCTTATCTTTCAAGTCTTTTACTCAACTGTCAGGAAGAGGTCTAAAATGTCAGCCAGTATATCTGAAAAATTTCCCATTCCTGATTATTTCTATGATCTTCCCTTCTGTATTCTCCTTCCCCCCTCATTACTCCTAATATATGATAGAGTTTATTCTGTTGCTGTTTTGTTTTCTGCTTTCCTTTTCTAAAATGTGAACTCTTTAAGGGCTTGCTTTTCTCTGCTTCCATCATTGCTTTTTCTTTTGCATTTACAACAGTATGTGTTTCAGCAATAAATGAGTTAAATAATTTTGACCCCAAGATTTCTTTATCACTCTCTTCAACTTTCTCATATTTTGTGTTGATATCATTCTCTGTATGCCTGCTCCCAAAAGAGATTTGTTATATGTGCATACCCATATGCACATGTGTATATTAAATTTTGGACTATAAAGAAAACTGAGCATCGAAGAATTGAGGCTTTTGAACTGTGGTGTTGGAGAAGACTCTTGAGAGTCCCTTGGACTGCAAGGAGATCCAACCAGTCAATCCTAAAGGAAATCAGTCCTGAATATTCACTGGAGGGACTGATGCTGAAGCTGAAACTCCAATACTTTGGCCACCTGATGCAAAAAACTGACTCACTGGAAAAGACCCTGATGCTGGGAAAGATTGAAAGCAGGAGGAGAAGGGGACAACAGAGGATGAGATGGTTGGATGGCATCACTGACTCGATGGACATGAGTTTGAATAAGCTTGAGGAGTTGGTGCTGGACAGGGAAGCCTGGTGGACTGCAGTCCATGGGGTTGCAAAGAGTCAGATATGACTGAGCGACTGAACTGAACTGATTTTAAATTTTAAGGTCTTCATGCCTGGATCTGTGTCCCATATGTACAGTGCTAAGGATAATCATTCTAAGTGCATATAAATACTTTAAAAACTGCTTGTAATTGATGTTGATGAATCAACTACAAGCAAACTTTTTGATTATATGATGTATATTGCCATTTGCTGTACAGAAAAATGAATAGGATAAAAACTATAAACACATTTTCCCATTAGTCACTGTGAATAAACCTTCAAATCTGCCTCCATCTTTCTTCTATCTCCCCTTTTGTTCCATTTGCTTTTTTTGTTATGAAACAAGTATTTATAGCCAAGGCAGGGCTGAGTAAGATGCAGTGATTATGGCTGATTTTATCACAGCTGTATTACTTAGCTGCAAGGTGAAGCGCCGTGGTAAAATGGATCATGAATCCCTGAAATTGACTATCCGTCACCTTTATAATCCTGATGGAAAGGCAGGTCAGATCAGGCCTGACAACTTCCCATGCAAACAAGAGCACCAAAGCAATGTTCCTGACTCAATTTGTCTGGAAAAGTAACTACTGAACAATAAGATAAAGACAGAAAAGGAGCCCCAGTGAGAAGACTGAGAATATTGTATAGAGCTTTACCCTAATGCATAGATTGCATGCAAATGGTAGAAGAGTAGACAACACAGGTATTTAAGACACACATGTTTACAATTGCCTCAGATATTATCAATTAACTCTTACAGTTGCAATTTTTGCCCTTAATTCTGAATTCTCTGTTTTTTTTAGTTGAATATATCTTGGATGTTTCTAGCTAACCATCCCCTGACAAATAAAGCAGGAGTCTGATAAATGTTTGTTAAATAAATGCATGACTGAATAAATCAATGGATGGATATATAATAGTCATCTAGACTTTGTTTTGTCTTTACAGAGAGATGGAGTTCATCACCTCATAAGAAAACCCATTCCATTATTGAAGAATTTTTTTTAAATTTTTAGCACTTTCTTCTTGTAAAGAATCCAAATCTTTACTGCAACTTCTATTAGGAATCATCTGAGTAGGAGTCAATAGTTTTGATTTGATTATCTCTTCTGTATACCAACTTACTGAATTTCTTAGTTTGGCATTTTCTGGTAGATTTTAAATTACTTCTTCACTTCATAAGAAGCATCATTCAAAAGCATGGGAGAAATACCACTAGGGTAACAGGTTCTACCTTCTGACTGGAGTGACCCCTAGTGAGGGAGGAGCTCTCCAGACAACCTCAATTAGAAATTGTGTCTGTTCTTTCTTCGGTTGTGTGGTACCACCTTCTTCCTCTCTTTTCCGCTACCTATGAGATATACTACATTTCTACCTAAATGGTCTCTGGGATTTCAGTTCATTATTGAGTGGCAGATAAGCATTTCAACACTGAACAGTCTATCTCAAAGAGCCCTATCATTGCACATGTATTTCTGCATTTTCTGTCTTTCTCTTGGACATTTTGGAGAGACTAATCTTTATAATCCCAGCTTTGCTTGTACTTATCTGCTGTTCTAAATCCAAGATACCCCTCTGATGGGGATGCATGGGCTTTCTGAGGCAATAAAAATGCTGTAGGGCTCAATCTCATCACATTTGTGAAGTACTGCAAGCTTGGCTCTGTTTCTTCATAAGGAAAAATAAAGAACTCCATTATGTGACGGGACCAATTACTTAGAGTATCATCTGTTTAAATAGTGATGCAACAATAATCCCCATTAGCCCAAATGTGCTTTTCATTCCTTTCTTCTTCATGAGAAGATGGTTTGGTTGTGTTCTCTATTGTGAGTTTGTGTGTGTGTGTGTGTGTGTGTATGTGTGCACGTGTAAGATTAGCTGTGTTTGCTATTCATTTGTTCCTTGCTAATGAAACCTCTCCGTCGCTAACAAAGCAGAAAATAAATAAGGTAAATAGCACTTCCCAGAAACAATTTGTTTCTTGTTATATGTGCTTTTGTTAAACACCATCTGAGGGGACATTTTGCAGAGCAAGGAAAAGGAAAAAGCTGCTAACACAATTAGTTGAGTCAAAAAGAAATAATAAATATAGTCACAATGCAGTCAAATAGATATTGTGACACACACACTGTGGACTAGTAAAGAAATGGAGCATTGTATTCAAGGATAGCACAGGAAAGATGGTGCATGAGGGCACACGTTGTTGATGATTGCTGAAAAACTCTTTGTATTGGTTTCATTTAAAGTCATAAGTGAGCTGTCACTCCTGACCCTCACAGCCAACCACTTAGAGTCAAACCATCCCTGAATAACACTCAGTAGGAAACAATAACTGTCCTTAAAATATTACTGAAACATATTTTTACTGAACAACTACTATGTGCAAGCAAATTCACTTGAAATGCTAATAACAATATGTTAGGACAGCAATGTACTGGAAAAAAGTGAATCTGATAAAGTAGTCATGATAGATATGATAATGAGCATTACATGCCCCAAAGATGAATTGAGAACTGATGGCAATTCAGCATGTTTGGCTGAACACGATTCATAAACTCTCTTAAAAACAACTGAAGCAAAACAGCTTACACACTGCAGGAGGCTGAACAGACAATATAGATATGCACTCATTATGTCATGTTTTCCCTTTAGTTACATTCCCAGAATGGAATCTTTTAATGACCAGGCATAAGAGATTAACATTCTATTAAGTTTGAGGTGCTGTATTATGGAACAATTTTGAAAAATTATAGTGAACTATACCCTTCTAGCCATGTTTGAAGCCATGTTTGGAGCCATGACTAAATTATAATCTCTTAAATCACAGGTTGGAGACCAGTGGTTATGAAAACACTTCACTCCACTAGGGGTGGGGGAATATCTCCTTAATATGAGCTTAGTACTGAAGGATATCTCCAGTTTTACCTGGATTCATAAAAGAATATTATTTTATTTCTATTTTATATAAAGTTTTATAATTGGACTCTATCCAATTAAGATTGTGATCTTCTTCATAGAAGGCACAACATCTCTTTCTCTACGGCTTCCACAGTGCATGACAACCAACACAGGGCTCAAGAGATACGGGTTAACTGAATTCATTTGAGTGAAAATATGTATGGTTCTTATGGCTCTAAATGATATCATTCCCCATAATTTTTTAAAATTGTGTATTTCATACAAATCTCTGAAGTGAGTAACACCATCTCTGCTAAGGCTTAATAAACTGAACATCTGGCAATGGTTTTTAAAAGCATCCAGACAAAGGAAGGACCACACATGTGCTCCTGTATGAAATTTTCAATAGGTATTCCCAATAATGGGAATATTTTTGAGTTCTTGAGTATTTTATTCCTGGAGCACTCAATCCCAACCTTCTTCCACATCCCTTCTTCCCAGGACCTCCCTGCCAATCCTATGATAGAAGCCAGTGGGAACTTGATCAATGCAATAAGATTGATGCTAAAGCTTTATAGAACATGATATAAGTGGCGTGCTGAACACCTACCTGTACATATTACCCTGGTAGATAAAAGCTATACTCCATGAACGCCTTTGTAGCTACTGCTCATTACTTGTATCACCAACCACATGAACACTTGTGAGACTTTGATTAGGAGCTGAGAAACATCGAAGGGGTAAGGCCTAAGTGTCTAAATTTTGGTAAGGATCCTGGCAAAGAAAGCATGGTTTTAGAGCCAATAATTTTAGTGGCAGCTTCCTGATCTCACCACTTCCTGATCAAAACAGCAGGGGAATGGTTTTAGTGCTGGCTACTGGGAAAACAGCTTCCTAACTGGGTGGGTAGCTTTCTGATTCAGCAGCTTTCTAGATTCTAGATTACTGCAAAGACAGCAATTCACTTGGTGACCCAGTTCTATGGTGAGATGTTAGAAGTCATTCTTGGGTGTTCAGCTTAGGATTTGTTCCTTCAGGGTTCTCAATGATTCTGAGCTATCTTTATCTTCTAATAATTTCTTTTAAGCTTAAAAAAGGTATACTGGATTATATTGTATGTAAATAGGAGTCCTGATCACAACATAGAGTCCATTTTTCTGTATTTGCCTAGGTGAGGGGGGAACTCTGTCTTCTAAAATATGTCTTTGAAATCTATTTAAATAGACAATCCCGCAGTATTCTGCCCTGACTCCAAGTCTCTTCTTTGATAACCTCTTTGCTTTTCAGAGACTTAAACTGGACAGAGGAGCCTGGAAGGCTATCATCCATGGGGTCATAAAGAGTTGGACGGACATGACTGAGGGATTGACCAGTCATGCACACACATACAACGGACACTTCATTGGGTATAGCCTTAACACGGGGATATACAAACCAAAATTATAATGGTTGCTATGGTCTTTAGTTTTGGAATTTCAGAATTTGAAGGCTGATTCAGAGGAGCTATCGCATCCTCTGCTTAAATTCATTGTTGGGATAATAATATTGTACACAGAGTACAATTATTACCAAAGTAATTATTTTTGAAAGTTGATCTTATAAAATGACTGATAGTAAATTTTCGAATAAGAGTATTATGGATTATTCACTTATCCAAAGGGATTTCTGATCACCTTTTAAAAGTTCTCTAATGATACAGCATCTAGCACCTATAGATGAGGCTCTAGGGAATCAATGTCTTCAGCACATTCAAGGGAGATTCTTAATAGTATCAGCTACTGTTCACACTGATGAAGTTCCTTCAATGTTTACTGAACTCCCTGCTTCATTTCTTCTTCAGGGTTATGCTCCTATATAGTTTCATGCATTCAATTTGCCCATTTAAGCTTAGCATAGCATTTGTGAAAAGGGCTTGGAAAAGATCACCATCCTAAGATTCCTACCCTTTTCAACCTGGTATTCATTGACTTTTGAAATGGTTTCCTCTTTTCCATGTACCAGTAGAATATTGACATTTTTTATTGTGGCCATCAATAACTGGCAGAACAAATCCAGTGCCTCATGTCACTGCCATTTTGGACTTAAGGAAACACAGAATGTTAATCTCTTTCTCCAGAAGGAAAGGATTTTAAAAAAAAATACAATTATACTTCCTGTGTAGTTTTGTTCTGCTTTTACACCCGATTCTAACATGTCCACACCTGCTCTCTACTAACACTTATTATCAGTAAGGATGAGCATAGAAGATGAGAGGTATTCTTATCCTACTTCATAAAAATTCTGTTTTCAACAATAATTGGAACCTTTGATATCTGTATCCCATGCTGATGTTTTTCTTTACCAGAAGTTATTTGGGCTAGATAAGCTTGGTAAGGTTATTTCATTGACTATACAACAGATAACTTCTGGAATTAATAGCAATGACAAAAATTTAATATATATATTTAATTGCTCATTAAATATTATTTGAATAAAAAAGTGTTGAGCTTCATAACTTCAGAAGTAAAGTCATGTTAAATATTTCCTGATTTAATCAGACGAGACTATGACTCATGCATAGAAAGCAGGTTTTGTTCATCTCTATAAAGGAATAGATTTCATTTATTGCTAATTGCACTTTCTGATAAATACTTCAGTGCCTCATCCCTTGAAAGCAGCTTATGGAATATGTGAATTCAGACAGGCATCTTTCATCCTAGCTGTCTTCAAGTCTCTTGTTATCTGCATGAGACCTAAGTAGATTTGTTTCCCATAAGATCTTAGCCTGTGACCATCTATTAAATTTGATTCATTTCAACGAATAGTGTGGGTCATTTTTATCAAGTTTGTTGCATTAGTTAAGGTGAAGGCTAAGTTACTGTTAATAAATAAATAAGTCAAAAGCTTCAACAGTGGTTTAAGAAGGTTTGTCTGTTGCTCACAGAACTCACAGAAAGAGGTCATTGGTACAGGCTGGCAGACAGCTTTGTTCCCTGATATCATTCAAAGATTCAAGTTGCCTTCATTTTGTTATTTTGTCCTTAACATCCTACCCTCCTTTACCTAGCTGCTATATTAGGCTGAGGACACCTTCATGCTGTCACTTGTGAGAAGAGAATAGAAATAGCATGGAGGAACACATGGCCATGGCTCAGACTCACATCTAACACTCATCACTCCCACTCGTGCTCCACTGGTAAGGACTTGATCACTGCAGGGAAAGACGGGAAACAGGCCCAAATGAGGCACCGCACGCAACTACAGCCCCACCACCAGGCAGGAAGGGGCACATGGGTCTCTGCTTCATTTGCCAGCCTTATCTGTCAACTGCTTTCCGCTGGTTCACCTCACTTAAGGGGAAGATATTTTTTTCTAACTATACACAAGTCATATGTGGATTTGATCCCTCACCTTCTGCCCACACATGTGCTCTATTGAGGGATATTTAAACATATCCCATTCATTTTTCTTACTGAGTTCTTTAAAATCTGAATAGTTCTTATTTTTATTGATTAAGCATGACATATAACGTTGAGTGATAAAGTTGGGAGACTAATCATATTTCTCTCACCTCCCTCCAAATTATATTGGTTCCAGAAAGGTGGAGTCTTGAAGTGAACAGGGGTATCCCTTGGTGTCAACACATCAAAAATCTTCCTGGCCTATGTCATACTCTACACTGATCTTTTGGTTCCTCAAACCGCTTTATAAAGGTTATGAAGGATGTGCTTTATGAATCTCTTATTGCAGTACTGCAAAACTTTTTAATAGCAAGGCAACCATCACAATGCTATTAAAAATAATTAATAATACACTGGGTCCCTATTTATCTCACCATGGCTGCCTAACTTCACATAAAAAGATCAGGCTTCAGAGATGAACCAAGGCGTTAACAGGTGTTGAAGGATCACAAAGGTGATTTCCCATTAGCCATGTAGTAAATGTTCTGGAAACAGCATCAGGAATGCTGCAACTCAGTACTGCCTATGTATCAAGTCATTTATATTAAATGAAGTTATTATTGTGGTTAAATAAATTCCAAGCCATTATTATCAACACATTAATTAAGGTAATGATGTAATGAAACAGGTTTACTGTTAGCTCCACACGTTATAGAGGTGGAAACTGGAACAACTCAGCTCCAATGAAGACCTCAAAATGATACTTTAAACATTAAAGGGCATTGCACCTGAGATGGAAATGTATTTTCTGTTTGGTCAATGGCACTGTCCAGATCCAGAATTAGTAAACCTTTGACAAAACAATTTAGCACAATGATGAAGAGATCGCAGACTTTAAAATGAGAATGATTTCTGCTTGATTAGAGGTTCTTTTGCTTATTTCTGGGTGATCTTAAGCAGCATTACTTAGCTAACCTCAGCAACAATATGTGCAAAATGAGTGTATTAACTGTTGTTGTCTCCCCCCGCCTTTTAAAAGCTGAAGTACATTTGACATACAATATTGTATTAGTTTTAGGTATAATATAGTGATTTGAAATTTATATACCTTGCATGCATGCATGCTCAGTTGTTTCAGTCATGTACGACTCTTTGTGACTCTATGGACTATAGCCCTCTAGGCTCCTCTGTCCATGGGATTCTCTAGGCAGAGTGGGTTGCCATGGCCTTCTCTAGAGGATCTTCCCAACCCAGGGATTGAACCCACATCTCCTGCATTTCAGGTGGATTATTTGCCACTCAACCACCAGAGAAACCCCTTATATATATTATGAATTGCCAGTCATGCTAAGCCTAGTAACCATCTGTTACTATGCAAAGTTATTACAATATTATTGACTATATTCCCTATGTTCTACATTGTAGTCCTATGACTTGTTTATTTTATAACTGGTAGTTTGTACCTCTTAATCCCCTTCACCTATTTTGCCAGCCCCACTCTCACCCCTCTAGCAACTTACTAGTTTGTTCCCTGCCTCTGAGTCTGTTTCTGTTTTGTTTATTCATTTCTTTTGTTAATTACTATTTCCTTATACAATTGTTGCAAGAATTAAATTAGAATTTCTACGTTAAGCACTCTGTACAGGGTCAGGAGTAGTAAAGGGGTGAACAAACATTAACACATCACTATTATTATCCTCAAAATGTTTATACTGCCTGCCCACTCATATGGTTAAGCACGGGACCTTACATTCAAAGTAGAGAAAGAATTGGATTATGTTGTATATAGTTGACAAGATCAATACACATTTTTTTCCCTCAATAGGAAACTTTCACATTCTAACCATGGAATACTGGAATGCAGTCTTTGAGGAGGGAGATTAAAACAGAGGACATAATGGATGACATATAGGTGACAATATGGGCTTGAGGAACCAAATTGCTGATTCTGCAAACTATCAGAGGAGAGAACCTACAGGATGGTAAGTAGTTCTTTAAAGTGAGAGCTGAGGAAATGAGTTTTAAATGGCAACTGAATGATATATATGGGGAATTTTTTTAATACCCATCAATAGGTATAACTGGAAGGAGGAAGACGACTTGGATCATACCTATTTAGCATGTTTGAAGAAATCGTCATTATGAAATGCCTTCAAGAACTGACCTCACTGAGAACTTAAATGAATAAATAAAAGTCATTGAGACTGTTGTTATACACACACACACACACACACACACACACACACACACACATATTGCCCCTGGGTTTGCTATAAAAGGATCTCAGGGGTTATTACCATCTTATCAAATATTCCATTAAGACTAACAGCCCTAAAAGAGACTGTCATTTGCCAAAATTTCCTCTGAGCTCCAGGAATCGTTTTTGTCAGTGTCATGCCTGGGACTAGGATTCAATGCAGAGAAGAATGAAGTCAGAACCTGGTTAATATATAATTAGCAATAAAAGAAGCTGGGACATTTGAATAATACATCACATGGTCACATGAGAAGAATCCCAAGAAAATGGAGAGAACATGGGCTAGAGATAAATCACGTGTAAGTAGTAAGAAGGGAAATTGGATGGTACATAGAAAAGAGATGACAGCAAGTAGTAATAATGTCTTCTATTTGTATCCACTCTTTCTTTAAAGTAGTCCCCTGTTAATACTCACAGTATGTGCAAGGGAAGCCTGGAACAAGTATCCAAATCTTTATTTTAGAAAGAAAAAAATTAGGATGATAAAGTGACTTGCACAGGGCTTCTCTAATGAGTCAGGGGCTCTGCTGAGACTTGCTCTGAATCCCTTGCTATAGCCATTAAGACACACTGCTGCCAGATAGTCACGGGGAAAGCACAAATACACTTCTCACATGCAAACCCATCCATATTCTTTCTTACCACCTAATACTGAGAGGAAAGCACAATTTAGGTATCCCTGTTTATGGTATCTCCTTGTATACTGGAGGTCTTACTGTCACCATGAAATGGAGTAAGCTTTGCTCTAAATCTGTGTTGGTATGATGTGAGAACCAGAAGCATCAATAATACCTGTGGCTTCTTAGAAATGTAGAAGTTTAGATCCCACCCTAGACCTACTGAATCAGAATCAGCATTTTAGCATGGTTCCCGGGTGTTTTCTCTGCTCTCAATCACTCACAATCAGGCTTCCTTTGTGAGAACTATGTTGACAAAGTGCCTCAACTCACATTTCCCTATTTTAGTTTGCTTTCAGATTCATCAACATCAGGCCGGGGGAGAAGGATACATATTTTGCTTTTTTTTCTGTTCTCTGTGATGCTAAAGGCTATGGCAACAATACCACTCATTCTGGCATAGCAGAGCTCAATGACAGTCTTCCCATCAATGCTTAGAGAAGTCCAACCCACCATTACTCTTCCTGCTCCACTACATTCATATCTCCAAGTTTCCCCTAGCAGCAGAGGCCTTGAAAGGCAGGACTGAAAGTGAAGGTACATTAGAACTGCTCCCTAACCCTACCTCCTGCAAGAAGAGAGAACTTTACCAGTATTCATTTTTTAACATGGGTGGTGAATAAAGCCATTGCCCAGGTAACAGGTGAGACACCTTAAAAGGTACACTTATGGAGTGGACTGAGGACTGGTCTGACCTGAGCATTGTATCTCCTGCTCAATGCAGAGGATGAGCACACAAGAGTGTTCACTCTCAAAAGTCTGCAAAAGACAAGTGGTCTGGACAACGTGAATATATTAGAGCAGATCATAGTGGAAACTTTAATGATGCAAATATGAGTTAGATAAATTTGATTCTTGAGTGATTCTCCTTTCAAGAAGCTTCATATCCAATTTGAAACAAGAACATAAGATTTCATACACAGACCCCACTATACATTAAGCACAAAGTGCAATATAATTCAAATAACAGCTCATATTTGAGAAAATCATAAATTATGTCATCAATTCCTATAAACCCTTCTGTATGTCTACCTAGCTCATTCTAGTCTGTTATCCCAGACTCAACAAGTAGGGTACTCTGAGCTTGAGAACAAAGAGATTAAAGAGACAATGCTCATTTGTAATTAACTTTCTTAGTAAAAAAAAAAAAAAAAGAAAAATACTAAACAACTGGTATGATTGAGTTTGTGCTTCCATAAATGGATGGGTAAAGAAAAATCAGTGCTGAAATTAGATAATAACAGTTATATGATAGTGTATTTAAAGATACAATGATTGTATACACATAACACAATGTCTTACTATTGATGGGAAAAACAGGTGATCAATTAGAGAGAGGAATTCTTTAGAGAAGAGTTCTTTGTGATTGCTGCTAATTCTATCTGAACTTTTACTTGCAATTGGAGACAAAATAATGGCCTCCCAAAGACATCCATGACCCAATCACTAGAACTGATGTACAGGCTACTTTACATGACAAAAGGGAATTTGCTTGTGATTACGTTAAAGATCTTGAGCTGGGGAGATTGTTTTGGGTGTGCCTAATGGAATCATAGGGGTTTTAGATGTGAAAGAACAGAGAAAAAGAAAGACAGCTGACTACAGAAGAGGAGATCAGAATGATGTCATATAAAGAGAATTCAACCCACTATTGCAGGTTTTCAAGATGAAAGAATTGGGTCATAAGCCAGGGAAGGCAAAGACATGCATTCTCCCTAGAGCTTCCAGAAGACATGCAGCCCTGCCAGTATTCTGATTTCAGCCTGGTGAGACCTGTGTCAGATTTTGGGCAGACTATAAGATAGTACATTTGTATTGTTTTAAGTTTCTGTGTTATTGATAACGTGTTACAGCAGTAATAGAAAACAAATACATTTGCTTTGATACCAACAAAGAGAGGGCTCTTTAGTCACTTCCTAAGACCTAGGTATCTGTGTGCTTAGTCACTCAGTCAGGTCTGACTTTTTTTGACCCCTGGACTATAGCCCACCAGGCTCCTCTGTCCTTGGGGATTCTCCAGGCAAGAATACTGGAGTGGATTGCTATGCCGTCCTCCAGGGCATCTTCTCAACCCAGGGATTGAAGCCAGGCCTCCCGCCTTGTGGGCAGATTCTTTACCATCTGAGCTACCAGTGAAGCTCTATGTTTAAATAAAAGAACAAAAGAGGAGGGATGACTGCAAGCTTATTGATAGATTGTGTTCCTATTTTTACTAAGTGGAATCAAGGGCTGTTAACACACACACAAAAAGGACATTTATTTAAAAGAATTCATAGTTAGAAAGTTACATCTTGTTGGTCTATGTCTAGAACTTACACAAGTCATCAAAACAATGGTGTCATATTTGAATAAATGCAGGGATAGGATATTTTGAATATACCAGAATACATATATGATCCTACTGCTGTAAATGACTTTCCAGTCACATGGGAGTCACAGCTACTCAAGATGATACCCTATTTTGTGCTCTGGGAGGCCATGGCCAAGCAGTTTATATAATGGCAGATACCATCTGGTTTGGACTGATTTGAAACATAAGAATGTTTTAAAGTGATTAGTCCTTGGGTGCACCTCAGAAATCCATACCATGCAGCAACTGGGGATAATGGGGAAAGAGGCACCCAACTCATTATAGTACTCCAAAGAACACTTCCCAGGTGGCACAGTGGTAAAGAATCTGCCTGCCAATGTAGGAGATGCAAGAGACATGGCTTTGATCTCTGGGGTGGAAAGGCAGCCTGGAGAATGAAATGTCAACCCACTCTAGTATGCTTCCTTGGAAAATTCCATGACCCCATGGGCTAGAGTCCATGGAGTCACAAAGAGTTGGATATGACCGAGAACATATGCTAAATACCTAGAAAGGTGTTGGGGCTACAGCTGGAAATAAGACACACATGACCAGAAAGTTTACAGGATGATTGGAAGAAGAGAACACTTACAGGCAGAGGCTAATCTGGGGCCAGGGGAAACCTCAGAAGGAAATACCAAACTAAAGCAAATTTCTTGAGCTAACTCTGGTCTGGACTATAGCCATTAAAAGTGGAAATAGAACTGCCATATGACCCAGCAATCCCACTTCTGGGCATACACAGCGAGGAAACCAGATCTGAAAGAGACACGCGCACCCCGATGTTCATTGCAGCACTGTTTATAATAGCCAGAACATGGAAGCAACCTAGATGTCCATCAGCAGACGAATGGATAAGAAAGCTGTGGTACGTATACACCATGGAATATTACTCAGCCATTAAAAAGAATTCATTTGAATCAGTTCTAATGAGATGGGTGAAACTGGAGCTCATTATACAGAGTGAAGGAAGCCAGAAAGATAAAGACCATTACAGCATACTAACACATATATATGGAATTTAGAAAGATGGTAACGATAACCCTATATGCAAAACAGAAAAAGAGACACAGATGTACAGAACAGACTTTTGGACTCTGTGGGAGAAGGCGAGGGTGGGATGTTTAGAGAGAACAGCAACAAAACATGTATATTATCAAGGGTGAAACAGATCACCAGCCCAGGTTGGATGCACGAGACAAGTGCTCGGGGCTGGTGCACTGGGAAGACCCAGAGGGATCGGGTGGAGAGGGAGGTGGGAGGGGGGATCGGGATGGGGAATACATGTAAATCCATGGCTGATTCATGTCAATGTATGGCAAAAACCACTATAATATTGTAAAGTAATTAGCCTCCAACTAATAAAAATAAATGAAAAAAAAAGTGAAATTCTGGATGAAGCAAGAATGACAAATTCAAGACATAGAATTTTTTAGTTAATTACCAAATACTGACTTCAAACTACCAGCTCCTGCAGAGAAATCAGTAACATTTCTATAAACAGACAGACCCATCAAATTATATACTACAGCACAAATATTCTGACCCTATTTCAGGCAATTTTTTTTAATAGGAAAGTAAATTGCATTTTAGTAAAATCCTAGCAATACTGGACCCCAAGATAATTTGTGTGATTCTAGGAAACACAAGAGTTGTACTATGATAAAGCTGAATTGTTTGATTAGAGATCCCATCAATGATTTTAAATAGTATTACTTAAAGAAAGAAAATACCACAAGGAAAGAACAGATTAGAAGTGAAATTCCATATGATCTAGAAATGTATTAAATGTCATAAATGGTGGCACAGCCTTAAAATTTTAAATAATCTTCCATCTTACAGCATATTTCCTAGTAACAAGTATATTCACAGCAAAGTTTTAGAGTGGTGATAAAAAAAATATTTCTCCAGCGATGAATTAAAAAAAAAAACACACTTATTTTCTTTATACCAGTAAAGCTCAGTAACAGAAGTGATTCAAATGAGACAGTATCTATTTCATCTAGAATGCCTGTAGCCCTCTGTAGAGTAAATAACATGTCCCTAAGCAGCATTTTTAGAAGTCAAAATTCAGAATGTATTGATTCATTTTACAGTAGGAAAGTAATTTCTGTCATTTTTTAAAAAATGAATTTCCATTGCTGAAGTCAGCAGCAGTTTACAAACTGGGCTAAGAAGACTTATAGAGACTGGCCTTGACCAAGAGGTGGGCAGAGAAAGTCTTCACTAAAGCAGCTTCATTGAATAGCTTTTAAAATATCTTTACTAATTTTTCATTTTCCCCCCTTTTCTTGAAATTATTTGCAGTGAAGAGTTGGTTAAGTGCTTAAACTGTAAAGAAATATAAACAATTTTGTCAAGGATAGTTTTGAAATATTTGGAAGAATATAACTTTAAGGATGTGCTTGGAATCAAATTACACTTGTCTCATTGGGAAGTAAATGGTATTTGTGTGCCTGTGTGCATATGTATCTATACTTTGTCATCTGTCCCTATTGCCCTCCAAAGATTTGTTAATTGCTCTGATATGCTAGGTAATTCTGCCTAATTTAGTTTCTTCTGTATCATCTTTAGCATCAATAATAATTACTGAGTGAATATTGTATACATTGCAAGATTTTTGTACCAATCTGCTCAAAGAGCCCAGTTCTAGAGAGTAGATTTTATATGGGAGAAAATGCTATACTTTCTGAGTTCCATGGTCCGTTCAGTACTGCAACTCATCTCTAAGAAGAACACTAAAAGGCATGTGTGAGCAGGTCTACTAAGCACCTTGGTTTCAAAACAGACCAAAACCACAAATACACTTAGCTTATTGTAAAATGTTACAGCATTGGATAATAGAATTTTTTTTTATTTTTTTTATTTTTTTTTTATTTTTATTTTTTTAATTTTTTATTAGTTGGAGGCTAATTACTTCACAACATTTGAGTGGGTTTTGTCATACATTGATATGAATCAGCCATAGATTTACATGTATTCCCCATCCCGATCCCCCCTCCCATCTCCCTCTCCACCCGATTCCTCTGGGTCTTCCCAGTGCACCAGGCCCGAGCACTTGTCTCATGCATCCCACCTGGGCTGGTGATCTGTTTCACCATAGATAGTATACATGCTGTTCTTTTGAAATATCCCACCCTCACATTCTCCCACATAGTTCAATAGTCTGTTCTGTATTTCTGTGTCTCTTTTTCTGTTTTGCATATAGGGTTATCATTACCATCTTTCTAAATTCCATATATATGTGTTAGTATGCTGTAATGTTCTTTATCTTTCTGGCTTACTTCACTCTGTATAATGGGCTCCAGTTTCATCCATCTCATTAGGACTGATTCAAATGAATTCTTTTTAATGGCTGAGTAATATTCCATGGTGTATATGTACCACAGCTTCCTTATCCATTCATCTGCTGATGGGCATCTAGGTTGCTTCCATGTCCTGGCTATTATAAACAGTGCTGCGATGAACATTGGCTTGCATGTGTCTCTTTCAGATCTGGTTTCCTCAGTGTGTATGCCCAGAAGTGGGATTGCTGGGGATAATAGAATTTTTTTTTTTAAATGTAAGTAGTGCAGCATATGATGATATTATTTTGAAATCACTCGGAATTGGATTTCAATTCTATGGCCACCATGTACTACTAGTTAGCTGACCTCAGTCTGGACCATAAATCTCTCAGGTACAAAATGGATTTGTTACTACCTCTCTCATCTGTTTATTGATGGAATTAAAGGAGAGAACACAAGCAGACTGAGAATCACAGCACCTGAAATTTGGTTGATATTTAATAATATTTTCTTCCCCCTTTCTACACCTTCCTTTAGGAAGCATTATGTCACTGACTGATTATTCCTATAACTTTTCTTCTTCCTAGGTAGGACTCATTTTTATTTATATTAGAAACACATTAATATATTAAAAATAATTTTTAATTTTAGTATGATTAGATTTAATAATACATGCTTCCCTGATAGCTCAGATGGTAAAGAACCTGCCTGCAATGAAGGAGACCCAGTTTGATTCCTGGGTCAGGAAGATCCACTGGAGAAGAGAGAGGCTACCCACTCCAGTATTATTGGGCTTCCCTTATGGCTCAACTAGTAAAGAATCCACCTGCAATGTGGGAGACCTGGGTTTGATCCCTGGGTTGGGAAGATCCTCTGGAGAAGGGATTGGCTACCCACTCCAGCATTCTGGCCTGGAGACTGTGTAGTCCATGGAATTGCAAAGAGTTGGACATGACTTTCACTTTTCACTTTCAGATTTAATAAACAAATATTTAGCTTCTTGCATGATTTTAATCTGTCTTGTATTTCCAAACTAAAGACTAATAAATATCTTCATTTATGCTCAAGAATATTTCTCAGTTTCCTTGATCATTTGTATTGGTTTACAGACAGTTCTCTCTGATTTATACCTCTTTGCTAAATCATATATTTCTTGAAATGTAGAGACATGAACTACTTGAGAAATTTAAAGTATAAACACCACATTTAATGGAAATTAAGGGCTTCCCTTGTGGCTCAGCTGGTAAAGAACCCATCTGCAATGTGAGAGACCTGGGTTCAATCCCTGGGTTGGGAAGATTTCCCTGGAGAAGGGAAAGGTTACCCACTCCAGTATTCTGGCCTGGAGAATTCCATGGACTGTATAGTCCATGGGGTAGCAAAGAGTCTGACACGACTGAGCAACCTTCACTTTCATGGAAAACTTTACTTTTCCTGAAATTCTTACCACTTAATTAACCAATTATATCTTCAAGAAAATATTCTTCCAGTACATTCCAGTTTTCTGCTTCAATTTTTACTACTGAAATTTATTACGATATAGAAAAATCTGAACTTTAGTCTTTCTTTTAGACTCTAGTTCTTTACTACTTAGTCTAAACCATGCATGCCTATTGCCATTTTTTCCTACTCCCACTGTGCATTGTGAAATCCCTGATCTATTGGGGATAAATGCCTTTATCTTCAACCTTTTCACGAAACAGTCTCTCTACAGGTGCTTTAGGTTTGGCATAAATGAAATTTAGCATCATGGTTGTTTTGTTGTAGTAATTTGCCTAAGAAGGATTCATATGCTGACAAAAGCACATAAAGAACAGTTGATATTGGTGGAGAAGTGAGAGATGGTAAACCTGGGGGCAGTGGTAACAGTATAGGTGAAGAGTGGAGAATGGTGAAGGACTGGGCTGGGTATGGCTCAAGCGCTGGTAGTTCAAGTCCTGAGGGAGAAAGGAACCCAAAGCCCAGGTGAAAAGTTGTAATGGAAGAAGAGAAATGGAACAATAACTCTCTGAACTAGGTAGTGTATTTCTACTTTGTAGATGAAGATGGAGAGCAGAAAAACTTAGTAACACATAGAATGTGATCCAAACAGCAAATGGCCAAGCTGGGATGTGAACTAAAAGAGTATTATTAGGCAATGCAGAATGAAGCAGTAGTCTCTAGAGAATCACAAGGACCAGGTACTTCCTACCTTAGTTGACTGTAATTCTGATGCTTGGAGGCATAAGTAGTAGTTTCCATTCCAGCATACCTTAAAGATATTTTGCTATTCTAAGACTAGCTCTTAGATTATCTGAATGGTGATGCTCCATGACCATCTATTTAATAAAAACTTCTTCAGTAGCATCTGTTCCATTTCCCTCAAACTCATAAGGTCAGAAGGACAAGGTGGTCAGGATGCTTACTGCCTGCTATTTACCACCATAACCAATCACTGGCTTGACCAATACTACTTTCTTTTCCTCTTCTGAAATTAACCACATTCACTTGTACTAACATGCAGTCATGAAAATGAGGGTTTTTTTTTTCTTTTTTTAAAAAACTTTTTATTAAATTTTATATTGGGGTATAGTTGATTAACAATGTTGTGATAGTTTCAGGTGAACAGTGAAGGGGCTCAGGCGTATATACACATGTATCCATTCTTCCCCAAACCCACCTCTTGACAGGGTGGCACAAAACATTGAGCAGAGTTCTGTGTGTTATACAGTAGGTCCTTGTTGGTTATTCATTTAAAATATATCAGTGTGTATATGTCCACCCCAAACTCCCTAACTATCCCTTCCCCTCATTCTTCCCCCAGACAACCATAAGGTCATTCTTGAAGTCTGTGAGTCTGTTTCTGTTTCATAAGAAAGTTCATTGTATCATTTCTTTTTAGATTCCACACATAAGAGATATCATACAATATTTCTCCTTCAAAAATAAGCTGTTTCAATTTTCTGCTGCACAGAGCAGAGTTGACCGATAGTCCTAGCTTGTGTCCTCGAAACACCACATTTACACTGAGGCCACCCTTTCCTGGACTGCTCTCTGCCGAAGGTTGATCACGGCGCTGATGCTAACTCATGTCTATTTCTGAGGTATTTGGAACTCCTCAGATGGGTGACTTCGGACCAAAGAGGAACCATCAGTCTGGCCAAAACATATTAGAACTGTACTACAGTCTAAGATTTTTTACAGATGTCAGACTTTCATAGTGGTTTAAAGGCTTTTCCTGTCTATTCTGGTTCTTTCCCTTTTTCCTTCAAAGATGTTTCCACAAAGTAACTCCTACCCATCTAAAGCCATTTGTCTGCTTCTCGGAGGATCTAAACTAATACCACTACCCAAAACCCTTCTCATCCCTTGTGGTGAATCTTACTCCTCCATGGCCTGTCTTGATGGTCTCAGACTCAAGAATGTCCTTTGTAATCACTGCACTGTCATTTTTCTATTATTGACTTTCTATTATCATCACTCTAAATTTTCTCAAACCCCAAATCATAAAATAAATCTCTCCACACTGATATATGTTGAGGAACATTCTCTCTGTACTTCCAATCACTACTGTATTTCTTTTAATAACATCCTACCCTTTCTAACTACCTGCTCATTAATAACCACTGCTATCTGGCTTCTATACAAACTACTTTTTTTAAGGATTGTTTTCTTCAATTTCAATAGACATTTTCTCATTCTTATTTTCTTCATGTTTCACATAGCATTTGATATAATGGATCACTCCTAGCTTTACTTCACCTCATCCCTGACTTTTTTAGAATTCTTGTTTATTTTTTTCTACCAATTCTATGACTGGAATTTTTGTGAATCCACTGCTCCCTCTGCAACTTTAAATGTAAATCACCTCCCAAGAAACTAATTATCAAACAAAATAACATAAGAAGTAAAAGAGAGTAATCTTATTCAGTCTCATGGCCTCAATGATCAACAATCATGGATGATGACCAAATCCCAGTACTTGGCTTGTATATCTTTCTGAATTGCTATATTTCAGTTATATATTGAATATCTAACTGTATATTAAGTTCCACAAATGCATTTTATACCAAATTTACTTTTTAAACCAAACTTACTTTTAAAACCAACTTGGCTTTTTAAACCAAGCTTACTTTATTACTCCCTAAACTTATTCTTTCTCTTGAATTCATAAGTTCTTTTAATGGCATCATCTTCCTACTCAAATTCTCACTTGAATCTTTAATTAATTTGTGACTGTTCTCCTGACCACAACTGACCACCCACCACAACTCCCTTCTCTTATCTAACCCAATTAGGTCTCAAAAAGCATTGTCCTGTAATAACTCAAAAGTCTAGGCTCTACTCCATTTTCACTGGCACTTCTGAAGTTCAGGTCATCATTATCACTTAACTAGATATTAAAATAGCATCTCATTGTTTCTTCACTCTGTTTTCTCTCATAAACAAACTCATTTACCTTTTAACATTGCAATGGGCTTCCCTGGTAGCTAGGCTGATAAAGAATCTGCCTGCGATGTGGGAGATCCCGGTTCGATTCCTGAGTTGGGAAGATCCCCTGGAGAAGGGATAGGCTACCCATTCCAATATTCTTGGCTGTTCCTGGTGACTCAGACAGTAAAGAATATGCCTACAATGCAGGAGTCCTGGGTTCAATCCCTGGGTTGGGAAGATCCCCTGGAGGAGGGCATGGCAACCCACTCCAGTATTCTGGCCTGGAGAATTCCATGGACAGAGGAGCCTGGCAGGCTATAGTACATGAGGTCGCAGAGTAGAACAATACTGAGCGACTAAGCACAGCACAGCACAATTGCAATGTATTGCTGGAAAGAAACAAAAACAAAAATCTATACTAATCATGACATTCTCTTTCTTAAACCAGACTATTTCCACAGCCTGTAGCAGTGGACCTCAACCCAGTTACCTCAACACACCAGAGCATATCATCTATTTTGATATGTATTAAAAGAAAGTTGCTATCATTTAATAATTAAAATACTTGTGTTTGAGCATGACTTACGCTAAATTTTTTTAATTCATGACTATTATTATTTTTAAAAATCATTTTTGTTCACTCACATGATGATCATTTCTTGAAGAGTTATAGTCATTTTTATAAAGCTTTTGGTATAACTACATCCTGCATGTTATAGCATCATCTGCCATGTGTGCTAAGGAACAAACATATGGAGAATGCTTAGTCTTCAGGATCAAGGCTAAATTCCCTAACATGACATGTAACAGCTCTTCACAATTTGGCCCTGATCACCTTCCCTACTTCTGCTTGCATAAGCTGTGCTAACAAGAAAACAGCAATAACCACAAAACCTAAATTCCTTATTGCTCATGTGTATCATTTATGCCCATTCCTCCCCCGACTCTACCTTTGCCATGTTGTTCTTTGTGCTTGAAAGCTTTTTATTAATAGAAAGGCTAGAGGTCTAAAGGTCAGGTGTAAATGTCATCACCTTCGTGAAAATTTGACTCTTAAGCCAGAAGTAAATGCTTTGCACTCTAAAACTTAATGGTATTTTACTTACTCCTTTGGGGTTACCAGAGAGGTAATACTCTCTGCTTAATCTTCTGGTTTTAAAAGTAATATTTTAATCATACAGTAGAATATTAGCCACTCAAAAGTACAAGCTATTTATCTGTATTTCCCTCAACACTTGGCACCAGGTTTGTGTTCAAAAAAATATTTAAAAGACCTTATAAGTTCGTTGTTAAGTTTATTCATTGGTTTGACATGTCTCTGCAAACCTGGCACTTTTCCTTTATAAGATTTCTTCTAAATCATCTTTTCAAGCATTTAGTCAAACTAACCTCAGCACATTTTCCCCAGGAAGAACACTGTTACCATATCTCCATCCAAAGAGAAGAAAATTTACCTCTACACTTCAATTTCTGTTTCTTAGCTAATGTTATTTTTCTCTTAATCTTCTGATGTCTGGGAGGAAAAAATCTTATTGTGGAAAATTTTAATTACAACATATCTAATGTTCTTGTCCTTATCAATTATCTCAAAAGAAAGTAGTAAATTAGTCAAATACAATTTTTCCTTTACAGAAACTATACTCACCTTCTCATAGCATGCTTCAGAATCAAAAAGGCACATCTCCTGATTTCCAGCTCTACATTGAGCTTCCTTCTCTACTAAATCTACGGGCTACAGCGCTAGAAGTAAGGTCAGTTCAACTTGAGTGGAGCTGAGCCTGACACAGGGTGGAGAAGTTGCTGCATAAAAGGAAAAGAATTCCAAAATGAAATCATAATCACATAATGTGTGTTACTGCAGAGGGCAGGAAGGACCAAGAGAGGTCACTTAGTTAATCCTTTTGTCCTGGGGACAGGAATACCACTAACCTTTTCTGAAATAGTGGTTTATTTTCTTTAGCCCTCTGAAAAGAAAGAATCTGGAGTGTAGACCATGGTTTCCTTTCTTCCCCATAGATTTTATTTCCCTGTGCTTATGAGCAATACGAAAAATTTGTCAACAACCTCCTTCTGACAGAAGAGGTACACTGAACCCAATTTCCTGAGTTATAACCTTGAGTTTGGCATAAAATTTTTGACAGTTTGATCCACATGGCCTGTTAGTAATTGAAGTGTAAGCATTTACTTTCCACTAAAGGAACTTAATTTTCTAAGACTAAAATTGAAAATTTTGATAAAAAGTGATAGATGTATTGCTGCTCCCATTGGTGAAAAGAGAGAAAACATCAGAGATAGATGCAAAATTGAAGTTTGATATGTTCTACTGCTTTTCAGTGACTACAAGTTTAGAAAAGTGAAGATATTTTCCCAGGAAGATAAAATGCTTAAGTTAACTCAAAGCAACTTTTGAGTACTTCTCCAAGGGGGAGATGGAATACTAAAATCTTCCAAGGTTCTTCTCAACTTTAGCAAGATGCATCTGTATGAGAGAAGCCATTTGGTATTTAGGACTCGATGGAGGCTACATTCCTAAAACTGCTGATTCGCCATGGGAGTAAAGGAATTTGTCACAAACATTATGATTTTCTCACATTGGCAGACTTTCATAAATCATCTCTTATTGCAGACTCCATGGACAAATGTCACAGAAAAGACTGAAGGTCTTTTCCAATCTCACACTGAAGTTTGTTTCTTAAAGGCAGAAACTATCAGCAGAATTTTCAAGGAGAAAGGATAGTCTATGTGCCAAATCACCTTAGATCATCAAAATAATATGAAAGAAAGAATCATGTCTTTGAATATCGTGCACATGCATACAAGTTCCCTTGCTCCTGCTCTTTCTAATACACACACACACACACACACACACACACACACACTTATACTACCCTGTCCTTTGTCAACCAGATCAATATTTCAGACCCAAATGAGATGAGCTCAGGGAAAGAAAGATTCATATTGAAGTGTGAAAACATTCCAGGAAGAAAAAGACAGATCCGTTCAAGAGTACAAATACACTCAATAAATCATGGTGAGCGTGGTGGGGTGACTGTTCTTCCTTCTGGCAGCTTTGTAATTACTCTCGATACAGCAACAACTTTCTTTGGAAACAGACACTCTATATGCAAGACAATTACAGCACCAGGTATCACTGCTGGTCAAAGCCCAGAGTACATATGTCACAATCCATTAGTTAGAAGATATATCTGAATAGCCTGAAGTTTATTAAACCCAAGTGCCACTTTTCCTGATCACTTTTCTCAAGGTCTCCCAAGGGCAGTCATTGACTAGTTCTAATAGTCTATCCATTCAGTTTGCAAATCATTCTCAAGTCCAGACTTTATGAATTATTAATCTGATCTGTGGAATCTGGTCACTCTTAGTTCAGCTTCCCCCCCAAAATTTTCTGATCCTTTGTTACAGCTCATGGTTAGAAATTCTCAGAAGACACTACAGTGAAGAACTTTATTTCACTTTACCCTCTAAAAATCTGATTTGTCTGGATTTATGCCTGAGCTCCCTAGAGTATATTCTTGGGAATTTCAGGTAGACAGAACAATGAAACAAAAGACATTCTTGCTTTTTGATGTTCCTGAGACCTCCCTTATCTGAAATACTTGCAATATGTCTCCTTTATCCACACCTTTTCCACAGTTAAGTATGTAGTATCTTAAATTATCCTATAATTGGTTCACATATAAAAGCATAATTTTTCCAATTAGTCTATAAGGAAAAGATCA
The DNA here is from genome assembly GCF_019320065.1 of Cervus canadensis. Classification (NCBI taxonomy): domain Eukaryota; kingdom Metazoa; phylum Chordata; class Mammalia; order Artiodactyla; family Cervidae; genus Cervus; species Cervus canadensis. The sequence goes on from NC_057392.1 coordinate 38,805,208, forward strand.
AGTCTTGAATGGTCTCATTTTGCCAGCAGTGATGTGCTAGAGCTGGCTTGTACAAGCTGCTGAGGGCCAACTTTAAATTTTCAGAAAATTCTGCTAGCCATTTAAACAAAGATATATGGATCTGCAATTAAATAAATTACATTAAAAGCAAAGGTAATAATTTCTGTTTAATTTCACTGATCAGACTTGGATTGAGTTTCTTTCAGTGTTATACAAATACAACCTAAGAATATCTTAACCCTTTTCATTAGGCATAGACTGACTTATATACAAACACCAATGGTAATGTTATTGACCATAGTTCATTTTACACATTGGGAATACTGGTTTAAAGAATAGGAAGAGTGGTTATCTCAGATTTATTGAAAATCCTCATGAAACATTCACATCAGAGATGATTGCTCCTGCTAAATTCACATCATTTTGATGTGAAGTGTAATTGTGCTTCCCAGTACCTGTGTGTTAGCTCTTTGGAGAACAGTAGAGTGAAGTTAAAAATAATGTCACATTTTACCTTCTGGAGTCCTCTGCAACTCTAATGGGTGACTAGTGAGGCTGAGGTTTGATGGCAGATGATGATGAATGATTTGTAATGATTAGAAAAGTTAAAAGGAAGGGAATAAAAGCATGAGTGTGTGTGTACAGACTTATACCTTCACATTACTTGACAGTTGTTCTAGAACAGGTCTGTGCTTTGGGACTCTCTGCTAACATCAGGGGCTTAAGCTGCACTTCCAAATATAGTATTAGACAGTGCAGACAGAGAAGATTTTATTAACACAGAAAGCAATTGGACAGTGCTTCTAGAAGGTGAGATTGGAAGAAAGTTTGAGAAAAAGAAACACTGGGACAGGGAAAATGATGTGGCTGAACAGGATGCGAGGGTTGTTCTTTAAACATTGGAGATGGAGGAATAACTAATAACACATTAAACATCATTTTCCTTGTGTAGACACAGAGACTGTGCAGAGGGTACAATCATGTGACTCCTCGCCTCTCCAAAGAGGTCACCTCAAAGAACCGGGCGTGAGTGACACAAACCCCCTGGCATCTCTGTGATCAGGAGAAATGCATTTCAGTAGGACAGTGGGTATCCAAGATACCAAAATATATATTAAAAAAAAAAAAAAGGAAACAAGAAAAAAAAACAAAAAAAGACTCCCATAGTTTAGGCCAGCCAGTCTCCTCACATGCTTTCAGAGTGTGGTCTCTGAACGAGATCTCTGTTAGCAGTGTGCTCCCGCCCTGCTGTCAAGTCACAGAGGAATATTCATCCAGGCTCTTTCAATCATGTTTTCCTTGATGTGATAAAATTCTACATAATGTATTTTCTCTTCTAGGGGTTTAAAAAAATATCTATTTCTTCCCCCCACTGTCAAGTCCAAAAGTTTTTCTTTTTCCTTTCTGGCCCTGAGACAGACTAGGACACAGGACGACAGAGAGGTGACTGCACTGGCATGCTACCATCGGAAATCAATGCCCGTGTCCCTGGCCTGTTCTGGGAACCTAACCGTCTGGAACACTGAGCCCGGCAACTAGACACGAGATTCCTCAGGGAATCATGCAGGCCAGGATGTCAGGTCACAGAGCGTCTGTGTGGGTCTAATACACCTGTAAGGGTGAGCCTTCCAGAGCAGACATATTCCAAGCCAGGCTCAGGGTGGTATTTCCGGCAGTGAATGTGAAATCCAGTGTAAATCTACCATTCTAGTTTCATTGTGGGGAAGGAGGGGTTGGGAAAGGAGAGCTTCAGGAGAAAAGGAAAATAAATAAGAGCCAGAGATGAACAGAGGGAGATACAAATACACCCACACACTCACAGCAGACAGACACACAGACAAATTGAGAGTCATAGAACACAAAATGTTTCCTAATGCATTTCCTGTTTCTTCTTTTTTTCCTGAACCCTCAGTAAATCCCTATGCAATAGAGATTTCTAGTTTGCTCAACATTATGTTTACTCTAAGTAAGAATTAAGAAATTCTATATGGTGGACAAAGTTAAAAACCAAAGAGAAGAGGGTGATGTTTTCAAGAAAGATGTCCGTTTACCTTTAATTAAGAACTAATACAATTGGAAAGATGGTAATAAACACCAACAAAAAAATCACTAGTCTGTGTCTGAATGTTGCTTTTCTCTCATTCCAGAAAGAGAAGCTCTTCATTTTTGTTCCGCTCTAACAAGCTGTTTGTAAAAAGGAAATGCTCCCTGGAACCTCAACCGAGAACAATCTCAGGACCTGGCACTTGCCTCACTTAACTGTCATTATGAAATGAATAAAAATCAAATGAAGCAAAGAAATGTTTGTTGGTCTTTTCTAAGCAGAGATTAATTATTCCCAGATGAAAGTGCTTGTTTTGCTTTTTATCAGTTGTTACTTTCTGTCTTTCTCATTTTGGGGAGGGAGTTGTTTTGTTTTCCCGGAAGGTGCAAACGGAAAACTCTAGAGCACTGTGGCAAAAGTTGGGTTCAGTCAGCGTTATACTAAGTTCTACTGTTTGCCTGGGGTCATTACAGTATCTGCACAGGATAGGATACTGAAGAACCTACGAGGCTAGATAGAACATCAGAGATGTTTGAGTCTGGACCAAAACACTGTCTGTTTCATACCATTAGGTGCATGTGTGCGTGCAAAGTCCCCCATCAGCTGTGTCTGACTCTTTGTGACTCTATGATGGTAGCCTGCCAGACTCCTCTGTCTATGGGATTTTCCAGGCAAGAATACTGGAGTAGGTTGCCATGCCCTTCTCCAGGAGATTTTATGGACATAAGGATCAAACTCACATTTCCTGTGTCTCCTGCATTGGTAGGCAGGTTCTTTACCATTGCACCACCATAACTGTTTTACACACACGCACACACACACATATATACATACATATTTACGGCTGATTTGCATTGTTATACAGCAGAAACCAACACAATATTGTAAAACAATTATGTTCCAATCAAAAATTTTAAGAAAGGAGAAAGATTCAAATAAAACCTCTCTAAAACGTCCAAGTTCTGAGCACTGCAATATTTGCATTTTATAGAAAATGTTTTAAAATCATTTTAGTAAGTGAAATGCATTTTCTTCCATGAACTGTTAATACTGAATTCTTAATAGCTTCCCCAGGGTTTTGGGTCTTGGTATGAAACCTTCAGTGATTTCATCATTGTTAAGGCATGGTAAACAATCACAGTGTATGCTCATAAGCATAAAATTCTCCATCTATTGCTAGTTTTTATATTCTTAAAAATGGGAAACTTATTTTCCATGCAATCTGAATACAAGACAACACTAAATTGGTTTATAAGCCTAGTGAATATTGGTATAAACATTCCTAAATTGCTTTAATGTATAATATCAGCGTTTGAACTCATAGAGACAATTATGCTTTTAAATTTTTCAGATTTTTAAATAAGACACTGTTCTTTTCCTTTGCTGGAGCTAGTCTTCCTTTCTGTTTCTGGTTCTTATTCTTTGTTGATAAAAAGACTGTCAATTTGTCCCTCTTACAAGTAACACCTCTAAACCCAACTTAAAAATCTTTAATTTCCAGTCTCGCTTCCAGATATCTTTTAAAAAAAATATATTACAGCTCTCTATTTGAGCATGGTACAAAGAAAAAAGATCACATGACAAAGGTACAAATAAAAGATACTACAATATATGAATCCATTGATTTTTTTTCCCAACTGTAAAATGCATGTTCACTGTCACAAAAAGGGGGAAATTGTGAATATATACAGAAAATAAGATTATTATTTAACTTCTTAGATATACATCTCTCATATTTCAGTGAAATTCCCTCTGCTTATTTTTCACATACTTATGTACATGCTTAGAAACCAGTATTTTTTAAAAATTGATAGAACTAAAATAGAATATAAAGTTTAATACACTGCTTTTTATTTTAAATTGCTATTATATCTTAAGCACTTCCTCACTTTATTTTCTGTTCTTCATAAACATGATTCTGCATTAAATTCTGTTGCACAATTGTGCCACAATTTATATAATTATATTGCTATTGTGAGGAATTTGCTTGTTTATTAACCTTTAAAAATGAATAAAAAATAAATAAATTTTCCCCTAAATATTCTACTAAAACTTCTGATTATTTTTATTAGGATACATTTCTCAAAGAGCATTAAATATTTAAAGGGTGTCATTCTTATGTAACTACCTGTTTACTTAAAACTATATAAAGCCTGTAAAATAATATGGGAGGAAATACACATTCTGAAATTCTCTTCATTTTTAGTCACATCTTATATTTTCCTTAATACAGATTTTTTTGTTTGTTTTTCTTAATTGGATCTTTTACCTCTTATGATCTATGATAGGTTTATAGGAAACCTATTATTTTTGTTTATTCATTTTGTATCTGGTAACTTAACGTCTCTTCTTGGAACCTTTGTACTAAAGTACAAAAAAAGCTTGTTGTAACAGCATTATTGCAGAACTGTTATATGAAATTAAACTTTTACTTTGTCCTGATCTAGAGTTATTTTATTTCTAACTATATTTTAAAAATATGTCTTGTTTCAGTTCCCCTTGTTTCCAAGTATACACACACATCAGCAACAGCAAATGTTACTTCTTTTCAATAGATGCAAATAAATAGCATTCTTGCCTTGCTCTTGATTTTATGGTTATACTCCTAGCATTTCTATAGTTATACTTCTTAAATATGAAACAGGCTGATGGTTTCTGATGCTTATTCTTCATCAGGCTGAAAGAACATCATCCTTCTCCTAGTACATTAACATTTAAAAAATCATTATGTATGTAAATTTTAATCAAATTACTCTTCTGGCATCTATCAGGATGATCATTATTTTTTCATTTGATGTGTTGCTATTTCCTTAAAATGGGGAAAATAATAGAATAGAATGAAAAAGAATAATGGAAAGTAACTGACTAGATTCTTTTATATTAAACTATATGATATTCATGAATCTTCCCAACTCAGGGAACAAACGAGCATCTCTAGGTCTCCTGCATTGGAAGGCAGGTGCTTTACCACTAGGCCACCTGGGAAGCCCATTCATGGTTCCTACTATCACTGAATATGAACTGCAGTGAGAAAGCCAGACATTAAATAAGCGATCTCAAGAATAATTCCAGGTATTTTCCACTAGGACTTTGTATACATTTTTAAATATTTCCTTGAATTTTTTAAAATAAAACTGTAGCTTCTTTTTATGGGGTACAAAGATAGATACTGAGAGATAGATATATAAATATACACAAACTGGTGAGTCATGGACCTTTTTTGAGGATATGATAGTAGTACCACATTTCCAGTAAAGTTCACAATCATGCACACACAATTTACATAAAGCTTTAGGATTTAAAGAACTCAAGAAGCTCATCCCTATATTTGAGGTTGAGCAATATATTTCTATGTCATTATTTTCTTTTTTGTCTCTTTGATCTAAAAATGTCAAGATATTAAATTCACATATAATTTTCCTTGCATTTCTAATAATTGCATCAATTATTTAACTGTTAGAGTATTCTGCACATAAAAGCTTTTACTTTGTAAATGCTCATTATGGAATCTCTCTTTTAAAAATATAAAATTTATCTCTATATAGCATTTTGTGATTTTTGTCTTTATTTATATTTTGTCTAATGTTAATATTTAATTAACATTAAGTGCTGTTTTCTTCTTCTTCTGGCTGATAAGACAAAAACACTAAACGTCTTTAATTTTTTTTTTTTTGTCTTTTAAAGAAGATGTATCTCTTGGCTAAATTATTTTTTATCAACTCAATCTGTGAGATTTTCAGATAATAATACTTGATTCATAAGATTGTCGTGAGGATTAAGTGGCATAAAACACTGAAAGAATGTAGAATAACATAGCATAGTGATAGGCAGACCTTGAGAAGTAATAAATAATGAGAATAACAGTAAGAATCTGCCTACAATGCAGGAGACCTGGGTTTGATCCCAGGGTCAGGAAGATCCTTTGGAGAAGGGAATCACTACATCCTCCAGTATTCTTGCCTCGACAATTCCATGGACTGAGGAGCCTAGTGGGCTACAGCCCATGGAGTCATAAAGAGTTGGCATGACTGAAAGATTAAGACTTCTGGAATAATCTATAGTGATTTTTATAATGGAGCCATGGTTTCATTTTTGTCATTTTGAGTATTTTTCTGATTCTTTCTAGATTTTCTGTATTTTTCTGTACTATATTTTCTTGCATAATATATACCTTGCTGTTCTACTTTTTGGTTGACATACAGGTACATGTTTTGCTCTTTATTCTACTTAGCTATCTTTTAGCTTCTAAAAGTCGTATTTTAAAAATGTAAAATATTACAAACATTTGGAAACTGCAGAAAGTAACAGAAGTAACAGAAAGTAACCCACAACAGACACCAATGTTGCAGTCATATTTTGCAGGGGTTAATATTTTGCTCTACTTGTTTCAGGTTTTTCTCTCTGTTAAAGAAAGAAACCATTAGGAATGGCACCAAAGCCCTGTTCCACATTCCCCAAAGATAATATCTATACTGAAGTAAGTAAGTATCAGTTCCATGATGTTTTATACTTTCATTACAGGACTCTACATTCCTCTAATTGTAAAAGTTAATAATTAAATAGTGTTCTTGAGTGACATGGATGTAAAATTAGGAGTTTAGCATTTTTTCACTACACTATATTTCTTGCTCTTGCTCTAACTTCAAGTTTTAGATGTAGAATAGTATGCTTTATTAAATTATGATTTTATGTAACATAACTTTTAATTCAATAATTATTTCAGATATTTGACTTCAGTTTTATAATTATTTACCACAACTTATAGTTCTGTTTTTAAAAGGTCTTAATGATTCCTACCAATCCTTTTACATGTATTTACCTGTAATGGACATTTTAATTCTCTTTCATCTCTTGATAAGCTTGCTTTATATTTTAAAGTAATTTAAGGGTGATATCTAGACATTACATGTTATGTCATTGAATTTTTGAGAATAAATTTAGAACTCTCTTCACAAGGAAAAAATACCTGTGAGGCAATAAACACATCCCCAAATGTTACTCCCCACTAGGTACTTTGCAGACACTGTTCATTGTTCATTGGCCTGTGGTTGCTGTGGACAGCTATGGATAGCCTTCAGCATTCCTACTATGGAGAGAACAAAGACTTTTCTAAGGTTGACTCTGTGACCTATGATGGTTATTAGAGGTCTGCTCTGCCACCCAAATTTCTGTTATTTCCTAGGCTGTGTCTTTTTTTTTTCTCTAATCTCTTTGCAGTTCTATCTAGTCAACCTCAGAGAGAGACCAAATAGATTTAGATATAGTGTTATTAATAGATATGGTGTGTAGATTGCCTCTCTCCTTACTCTCCATTTACTTGGGGCTGGCCAAATATTTTTTAGATTCACTGATAGATAGAAAGTTATAATGCACAACTCTGTGTTATAATGCATAGTCTAATTCCTGATGTCATTAATCTTTTGTTCTATGTAGCTCTGCTGGACTAAAGTAGCATCGTGTTTTATCTCAAGTATCTGATTAATCAACACAAAGAACAGATGGCAAAATGAGAATCCCCAGTGTCTGTTGACATGATCTCTCTCTCTCTTTTTTTTTTTTGCCTCTGTATCATCTCAAAACCTAGCTCTTTTCTTATTGCAACTACACCTCCCCAAATACAAAACAAGCTTATCTTCCATTGCATCTCAACTCTTTTTTGGAAGATAGAATCTCAAGTTGGATGCAGAAAGGTGGACAAATATAAGGTAGTAGGAGAAATGAAGAGCATTTGGCTGCCTGAAACCAAGCACCTGTTTCGTTATAGGCTCCACTTAATTATCTGATACAAACTATCTTATTTCTGATCCAGGAAACATATAACAAGAAGAGCAAGATGTTTCTCCTATTCAGATTCAGGTGAGCAATTGTCTTCTGTTTCTGGTTCATTGCTGATGCACATCTTTCAACCCAACTCTCTCTATTCTATAGTTTCAGATGTTAAGAGTGATAGCTTGACTTTTTGACAGCAGCCTGGTATTTCAACTAACATTAGTCTCAACTCAGAGTCTAGAAGATGTAAACAGAGTAGAAATTATTTCCATGTCAGGAGTTTGGAGGTATGTTAGGCTAGGAGGGTGGGCTTTCCTGTTAGCTCAGCTAGTCAAGGATCCACCTGCAATGCAGGAGACCCCAGTATGATTCCTAGGTCAGGAAGATCTGCTGGAGAAGGGATAGACTACCGACTCCAGTGTTCCTAGGCTTTGCTGGTGGCTCAGATGGTAAAGAATCCACCTGCAGTGCGGGAGACCTGGGTTCAATCCCTGGGTTGGGAAGATTCCCTGGAGAAGGGAACAGCTACCCACTCTGGTATTCTGGCCTGGAGAATTCCATGGACTGTATGGTCCATGGGGTTGCAAAGAGTCAGACATGACTGAGTGACTTTCACTTCACTAGACTAGGGTGAGGGTAGCTTTGATCCCCAACTTCCTGTGTCCAGGCTCTATTTTATTGCTCTGTTGTGAATGGTCTGGATTCCCAAGGTCACATCATAGACCAATATAACCACTGTCACTCAACACACTCACATTCTAGTCCAGAGGAAAGAAGAAGAGACTAAGAAGAAAGGACAAAAAAGACATGCACAAGCTTTCTTTTAAGAGACATTCCAAGAAACTGTTATAATTTTGCTGCTTATCTTTTACTGACTAGATCTTAGCAACAGGGTCGGAAGGGTGAGCGTTACAGGGAAACAGACTCTTGTGAACAATCACGTGCCCACCTGAAAGTAAAGGGGGCTAATACTGATGAAAGGGAGAAGAAAAATTGAGGACAGCTAGCAGACTTGCCAGAGTCATGACTTCTCATTTTTTAGGGCATACTGTCATACCAGACCCCATTTTAAACCAAAAGAGAAGCTTTGTTAATCCTTCAATATGTCAAAAAATTTTATCTTTTAACAACCTAATGATAAGATGCATTCATACAACTCCACAGCTATATCTACATATTTTAATTGGGAAAGTTTCCAATGTCACATCTGGTTTTGGCACTAAGATCTTCATTTACCCATGAGAAAAACACTTGTGTACCCTTAAGAGAAATATTTTTTCCCCTTTCCTTCTGAGAGCATTTTTATTGTGTCTGGAACAATTCTTCACACCAGTAATATATGCATGCCTCATGCTCATTGGCATTTCAAGTGGCCTAGTCAGACACAGCTGTAGGAAACTGTAAGTGGAAGAAGAGATTACAGGTGAGATGTAGTTGTGGGGTGCTGGAAATGGTCCCTTGCTACTAATATTTTCTCATCTCTATACACATAATTCCACCTGACAGTCCCCATCAAACTCAAGTCATGTAATTTTATATACCAAACTGCCTTCTCAAAAAGAGAAGTTTTAGTCATTATAAACTTTTCTTTGTTCATGTGGCCATTTATCTAATTAATCCCATTATTATCTCATACATACCCTCAAGTTCATTGAAACAAAATTTCCATTGTTAATACCTCAAGAATGATTTTTTTTTCAATAGCTGGCCTCTAATGTCTAATCATTAAATATGCCCCACCTAATATTATCATCATCTATTTTACACCCAAGCCACAGACCATTGCTGGATAAGCCCAGATCACTAGAAATTGATTTTTTTTCATGTCAATTCTGTCTTTGTCGTTACCTGACTGTGCTATTCATTCATCTCACTGACTCCACAGTTCACACCATATAGTGGCCAAGTAGACTTTCTTCAATTTATTATTTATCCTTGTTATTATCCTTTAGTATTTATCTTTCAGTTCAGTTCAGTTTAGTTCAGTCGCTCAGTCGTGTCCAACTCTTTGCGACCCCATGAATTGCAGCACACCAGCCCTCCCTGTCCATCACCAACTCCCAGAGTTTACTCAAACTCATGTCCATTGAGTTGGTGATGCCGTCCAACCATCTCATCCTCTGTTGTCCCCTTCTCCTCCTGCCTCCAATCCCTCCCAGCATCAGGGTCTTTTCCAATGAGTCAACTCTTCGCGTGAGGTAGCCAAAGTATTGGAGTTTCAGCTTCAGCATCAGTCCTCCAATGAATGCCCAGGACTGATCTCCTTTAGGATGGACTGGTTGGATCTCCTTGCAGTTCAAGGGACTCTCAAGAGTCTTATCCAACACCACAGTTCAAAAGCATCAATTCTTCGGTGCTCAGCTTTCTTCACAGTCCAATTCTCACATCCTTACATTTACCTTTACTCTTTGGTAATTCCTACTCCATCAATTATGGAATTAGTCCCATTCTTGTTTTCTTACTAAAATCTCCCTACCCACCTCCCCAGTGCAGTCACATTCTTCTACCAAATCCATCTTCTGAAAAGAAAGTAGAAGAATATTGTGAGAGAGGTATTTTTATGGACTGAACATACATATGTCACTGTTGTTTCATTGCTCAGTCATGTCCAACTCTTTTGTGACCCCAAAGGAGTCTGTAGCCCACCAGGATCCTCTGTCCATCAGATTTTCCAGGCAGGAATACTGGAGTGGATTGCCATGCCCTCCTCCAGGGGATCTTCCAACCCAGGGATGGAGCCTGCATCTCTTTTGTCTCCTACTTTGGCAGGCAGGTTCTTTACTGCTAGCACCATCTGGGAAGCCCTCATCAGGAACCAAAATCACTGCCACTTTAACGTAGACTTCTAGCCTCCAAAACTGTGAGAAGACTAATTTATGTTTTCTAAGCATCCAGTATATAATATTTTGTTATGGCAGCCTGAGTGGACTAAGGAGGGTGTCTCTAAACCAGATCATGACTAGAAGAAAATGAAAGGGAAGGTTTGAAGACTTCAGCTTGATGGAAAGTGGTACCATATGGCATAAACACCAAGACAGTTCAGGGCTTTCCATTTATTCTTTGCTACCATCTAGATCAGCCTGGGTACCAGGTGGTCTTTAGTCATGTCTGCTTGGACTCACATGACTAAGTGAATGCGCCAGCAGGGATCTGAGAGAGCTCTTTTCACTTCCCTTAAAGTTTTTGTCTCCCTGGTCTTGATAGGGTTAGGCTCTGTTATTATTCACAAGTTATCCTTTACATTTCAGTTTAGTGATGAAGATGAGGAACAGGGTAGAGAATAAGAGGACCTATTGTCAGACTCTATCTAGTTGAACTAGAGAAAGCAATGTCAACCCCCTCCAGTATTCTTGCCTGGAAAATTCCATGGACAGAGAGAGGAGGCTCAAAGGTTACAGTCCATAGGGTCACAAAGAGTCGGACACGACTGAGTGAACTAACACACACAAACACACACATGCGCATGCGCACACACTCACACACACACACACACACACACATCTAGCTGAACAGGACTGAAAGCCAAAACTTTAACAAGATGGTGGGAAGAGTATGAGTCACATCATTAGAGAATAAGGACTTACTTCATGTCTAAAGTTTTTGATGCACTTATGAAAATAAAAGTGTACAGAGAAAAGACTGGAAGGAAATCTTCCAACAGTTTAAGAAGGATAATCTATAGATAGTCAGTTGAATGGTCATTTTCTAGCTTTTTTCTTCCAGAGGGTTCTTGTATTACTGGATCAAAAGCAAAATGAAAAGATGACGTGCTGTACATATTTCAAATTTAAATATTATAGACTACTATCTCCACATCCTGACTCTTCCCATTACTTGAGTTTATGTTCTTGGCTGCATCTTTGCAGCTTTGTGACACTGTAAAGCTCAAGTCACAAATCATGCTTCACTGTGATTATCAGTGAAGCAAAGTTTGAATAAGCTTTTACATTATTTTCATTTAATAATGCACATTATTTTACTCTTTCCTGCTTCCATCACATTACTGAGGAAATCTGTTCCAGTGAAAGCACTGCTTTTCTAAGAACACACCTTGTTTTGAATCAAGAATGATTTGCATTTTTAACACAGCAGGAGTTTGGGGGAATTTCTATGTATCAACATCTTTAAAAGATCTCCATCTCCACAGGCAGATGTGGAATGTTGAATATTTAGCATTTGTTACTACAGAAAGGATTGCTACTTATATTACTGATGTAAGTAGTTGACTGCTTGCTAAAGTGCATGCTGCCATTCAACTGACTTAGTTATTGTTATTGTTGGAGCTGTCTTGGCAGTAACCTGGTTATCTTTTCAAAAATGAAATCTATGAATATCCAAAGGGCACACAAACTTCACAGAGAAGCCCAGCAATCTATTCCTGCTCTAGCCTCAGCAGCATGATTCCCTCACCCCAGGAAGCAGGGTTTAGAACAGGCTCATGTACTTTAGGCTCCTTTAAATGGTAAGCAGTTTAGCCTTTTCCAAATGGTAAATGGTATGGACAGGGTGGGGCCACCCTAATTGTCCCTACTCCCTCAAAAAACAAAACTGGCAACTACTGATAATATAAACTCCGCTGACAAAAACACCACTGCAAGCAACAGATTGAAGGCACAACCATGCAAAGAAGTATCTCAAGGGGGATAATTAAAACACACATGTACACCCAGAGAAAAATAGATGACTTCTGTGCCACCTCTCCCAGCCCCCATCCGAAACCTCTTGTATTTTTGATAAGTAATAAGACAGGAGAAAGGGGTTGTATGCTAGAGTGCCTCTAAAATTGGTAATTAATAAGAATGCTGCTTTAACTGTCTAAGATTTCCTTCCTGCTGAATGTTTAAATATATCATTCTGTTTGCCTCCACCCACATTCCATCTGCTTCAGGGAAGAGTTCTTGGTCCTTCCGACTTTTCTGACTCCAGATGTGCACAAGGGGACCTTTTCCTAAATGGAAAGATTTGTCTCTGTGTGTACCTGCCGTCGTAGGTATAGAGAGAGAGAACTGTAACTATGTGAGTCAGAGTGAGCTAGAGTGAGCTTTTTTTGTGGATATGCCCTGAGAATCTGTGGAGTGTGTGTGTGTGTGTGTGAGTGAGACAGAGAGGGACAGACAGAGAAATTGAAAAACATAACCCCTACCCAATATCTTGCTCTTGCTACAGTTTATCTGGATGTGGTTTTAAATGGTCTCAGCACTTTCTCTACAAAGAAAAGCTTGAATCTGGATCAAGAAAAAATAAAAACCAAAGAGGCAAGTTGTTTTTTTTTTTTTTCCTTTCAGTTGTATCATATCCAGTGCCTGGGATTATCATTGCTCACAACAGGGACACAGTCATCCAAGTGCCTTTAGTCTCTCCTGTGGGTAAAAGCCGAATGGGGATGCAGATAAAAGAACAATGGTGGAAGGGTGGAAGACTGGAGGAAAGCTACATATTCCCATTGGGAGGTAGGGAATTTTTAAAAAATTTCAGCCATGTGATGCTGTTCATGATCCAGTTCACTTTAGAGAAGTCTTTAGACTGCATCAATCTAAATTTAAGCTTTCTTATAAATTGATTTATTCATTCAATAAATATTTTTGGATGCATACAATGTGCTAAGCTTTCTGGAGGATAAAAAATGAATAATACAGTCTTTTCTCTCAAAGAGTTTATGATTGTATAGAGGATGATAATATATATATGCAAATAACTGTATTGTTTTATTTAGAACTCTTTCAGTTGCAAATGACAAAATCCAAAAACAAAGTCACTTACACAAAAATGGAATTTATTGGTTCAGGTAACTAAAAGTTTTTGACTAGCCCTTTAGGCACAGCTGAATTCAGGGACTCATTTGATATAAAGTTGCTCTTATTCTCATCCTCCTCCCTTCCCCAGTACTTCAATTTCTTTGAATTTGGACTCTTTGGACAAATCACTGTAGACAAAGATGTCATACTGTGACCACGGGAAAATGGTCAAGGGAGTAGAGGCTATGGGGAGATTCGGAGCAGACTGAAAAGGAGTGAGAAAGTAAGAGATGTTAAAGTAATTGTGAGACCTGATGGAAAATGAGTCTGATGCAATGTTGCTAGGCAACTGAAGTGGAGAAGGAATGGAGTCACAGGAGTTGAGAGGACTGAGGCATAAGAGGTCAAGGTTGTGGGTGAGTCTTGAATTTGCAACTGTAAAATATGAAACCACACAGGCAGATCCAACCCTCGGGGTGAGTAGTGGGGAGACTGGTAGTGAGGTGGGGGGGGGCATCCGTGGGTGTGAGTGACCTCTGGGGCTGTGTGTTCTGTCCATCACCATGTGTAAACAGTGCTAACAGTACCATCTGGGTCAGCCCTGGCGAGAGACAGGTCAACAGGTTCTTAGACAGGAGGTATAGAAAGGGTGATCAGACCTTGCCTGGTGCACTGAGAGGCTGTGGACAGAGTGGGTGGCTGTATAGGTACGTTGTTTTGTGTTTTGAGCCTATAATTCCTTAAAATAACTGGCAGTAGAGATATCTTCTACCCCATAGTCCTAAAACCAGCCCTTGCTAGGTGCCCCAAAACTGGGGAAAATATCTCCAATAGTGACTTCCTAAGAAAAGTTTACCCCTGTTTAACATTTACATTCTTGATCTCTGTCCTAAGTTTCATTAATTTATGCATTTGCTTCCTCATGTAGTTCTTTTATGTCTAACCTCTCTCTTCAGAGGGCTTCTCAGGTGCTGCTAGTGGTAAAGAACTGGCCTAAGAGATGCAGGTTTGAACCTTAGGTCGGGAAGATCCCCTGGAGGAGTGAATGGCAATCCACTCCAGTATTCTTGCCTGGTGAATCCCATGGACAGAGGAGACTAAGCCATGGCATCACACAAGTTGGACACAACTGAGTGACTACACTTTTCTCTCTTCAGAATGTAAGCTTCACGGGGGTATGGCTCTTTGTTCTATTTTATGCTTCCAGTTTTCTACCCTAATCTGTGCCTTTCTTACATAAGTTGAATTCACATACACATACATATTTTACATATATATATAATATATACATATATATGTATATACTCTTTCTAATTACCTGTGCAAATTTTTCTGATAATATTTTAGTGCAAAAGGATCAAAATAAAGTTGGCACAATACTAAATAGATGAAATATTTCTTCTTTCCTTGCCAAAGCATTCCCAAATAGCTTGCTTTGGTTTTATTTAAAGGATATTAAAGTGTAAGAGTAAGAACTTAAATTATGTGGTGTATCTCTTTGTCTTTCCACCCCTGATATTAATTATCTCTTAGTATAGCTGACTCTTCTGCCTAAACAAAGCAGAATTTGTTCTCTTTCTCTTTCCCCTCCTTTTCTCTCCTTCTTTTCTACACCACATCCACTTACTACATCTTCATCCTTAAACGTATTTGTCAGATCTGTGATTTCCATGTAAGCACTCCAATTCACCCTCTCTTATGCATACTTCTAATTTGCATCACTAATGGGGATAATGAAATTTCTAGATTCAGTGCTATTCTTGCTGTATCTTTATAGTCATCATCACATTATTAGAATAATGAAAGCAAAATGTTCTGCTGCTTGGAGTTCAGTTCTAATGAGGTCAAGGTGGTTGGTTCAATCTCTGGGCAGGCTAGTTAGTATTTCACACAGGAAAAAAAGAGTTTCATAGTTATGGACTGCACCCTTAATCTTAACTAGCCATCTTACAAAGATGTATCATTGCTTGCAAGCAGACTGTGATGAGAGAAAGGGAAAGCCTAGGGCCATTCTCATAACCAGCCCAGTTATCCTGGACCCCAAATTAAGGAGTCAAGAAAATTAACTTTAACAAATGGCAACTGAAAATATCTCAAGAATATAAGAACAAATCAGATAAAGATACTCAAAGGTAAGAATCAATATTAAACAATAGGTGCCATATGGAGACGGCAAGGCCAGAAACTGTGCTAAGTTCTTTACAAGTGTTAGTTAGCTTTAGGGTCCCTTCATACAGCTGCACAGCTTGTATACTGCACAACTTTAAAGGGACCCTTTCACTTCTACTATGATGTGAAAGGACCACATAAGAGCATTGACTCTTTAGTCTTCACAGCATCTTCATAACATAAGCTCTACAATCCATCACTGTCCCCTTACACATGAGGGAAAAGGAAACTATTAGAGAATAAATAATTTGCCCAAGTCATACAGATAACAAATGTTGGTGATAGGATTCAAAGGTATTCCACTTCAGTTAAAGAAATCTTCAGAATGGGGAAAGTAAAATACCTATTTAATATTGGCAGGATAATGTACTGAAATCTAGGAGAAGTCCTCTGAGACCAGAAAGGGATGTGACTCTATTACTTTCAGAAAATCCCACAGGAAAAATGAATAGTTCTGGGTCATAGGGGATGACCTACAGATTCCAGAGCTAGATACAGGCAGAGAAAGTAGTGGATCTCACCAGTAATCCTAATTTATATCTTTATCATAGCATGTCCTTGTTTAGGGCACACTTTATTAGCAAGGAAAAGGTATAAACACTCACCTGTGGTTCATTTTCCAGACCTGGAAAATAGAGAAAACCACCCTTTACTCAAGATAGAGAAGATAAGATGGATATCCTTGTGTTTTTCATTATGTTTCTCCACTGGTGGAGTGGAATGCTTGTAAAATGCAGATTATCGAGTTCTACCTTGAGCTATTCAATCTCCAGGTGACCAGATGATACTTAAGCACATCAAAATTTGGAAACACTGACCTAGAAGATGGGTGAGGTGATAAATGTACTCAATTCCTAAAGCACATAGATGGGCAGAGGACTTGGGAACAGATGAAAAGAGAAACCTTCAAAGGGCAATTAGGGACATCAGATTCAACCGAAAACACCAAGTCTCTTTCTTGGGCCCTCCCCTTAGAGATGGATATGCAGTTGGATCATCATTTAGTGCTTCATCACATGCTTCAATCCATGTTAGGATCAAAGCTGCAACACCTGATATGATGAAAGACTAGGGGCTGGGAGTCAGAATAGGTATGCATAGGCATCATGTGGGTGCCTTCAGTTGTGTCCGATACTTTATGATTCCCCTGGACTGTAACCTGCCCGGCTTCTCCACCCATGGGTTTTCCCAGGTAGGAATGCTGGAGTGGGTTGTCATTACCTTCTCCAGGGGATCTCCCAGACCCAGGGATCTAACCTGTGTCTCTTGGGTCTCCAGCATTCTTTACCACGGAGCCACCTGGGAAGCCCTGGGGGTCAGAATTACTCAGATCCAAACCCCCGCTCAGCCTCTCATCAGTTGAGAGGGCAAATAGTGTAGTTTCTTTAGATACCTCTGGGCAGATGGTGTACTTTCTCCAACCTCGATTTCCTTACTTACACAATTAGAATAAAAATAATCTCTTATAGTATTATGAGGACAAAATGAGATGATTTATGTAAAGCACCTGGTGTAAGTTTGCACTGATGATAAGTTTAGTTGTAGTTCTTGGGGTTGGACAACCACTGGCTGTAGAAAGAAAAGTCACAGTTGTTTACAGATTGGGCAAAGGAATCAGTCACATTGGGCTCTTACTACTTAAACGTAGTGTTAAATTACTCAACTTCAAGTCTGAAAACAAATTTGGCTTTGGAAGTGTCTTCATTATACTACTTAAAGTGGAGTTATTTTATTTTTTATTTTCATTTTTTTCCCTTTATTTTTATTAGTTGGAGGCTAATTACTTTACAATATTGTAGTTGTTTTTGCCATACATTGACATGAATCAGCCATGGATTTACATGTGTTCCCCATCCTGAACTCCCCTCCCACCTCCCTCCCCATCCCAACCCTCTGGGTCATCCCAGTGCACCAGCCCCAAGCATTTGTCTCATGCATCCAACCTGGACAGGCAATCTGTTTCACACTTGATAATATACATGCTTCAATACTATTCTCTCAGATCATCCCACCCTCGCCTTCTCCCATGGAATCCAAAAGTCTATTCTATACATCTGTGTCTCTTTTTCTGTCTTGCATATAGGGTTATCATTCCAATCTTTCTAAATTCCATATATATGCGTTAGTATACTGTATTGGTATTTTTCTTTCTGGCTTAATTCACTCTGTATAACGGGCTCAAGTTTCATCCATCTCATTAGAACTGATTCAAATGAATTCTTTTTAATGGCTGAGTAATGTTCCACTGTGTATATGTACTACAGCTTCCTCATCCATTTGTCTGCTGATGGGCATCTAGGTTGCTTCCATGCCCTGGCTATTATAAACAGTGCTGCGATGAACACTGGGGTATGTGTGTCTCTTTCAGATCTGGTTTCCTCGGTGTATATGCCCAGGAGTGGGATTGCTGGGTCATATGGTAGTTCTAGTTTCAGTTTTTTAAGGAATCTCCACACTGGTCTCCATAGTGGCTGTACTAGTTTGCATTCCCACCAACAGTGTAAGAGGGTTCCCTTTTCTCCACACCCTCTCCAGCATTTATTGCTTGTAGACTTTTGGATAGCAGCCATTCTGACTGGCGTGTAATGGTACCTCATTGAGGTTTTGGTTTGCATTTCTCTGATAATGAGTGATGTTGAGCATCTTTTCATGTGTGTGTTAGCCATCTGTATGTCTTCTTTGGAGAAATGTCTGTTTAGATCTTTGGCCATTTTTTGATTGGGTCATTTATTTTTCTGGAATTGAGCTGCAGGACTTGCTTGTATATTTTTGAGATAAACCCTTTGCCTGTTTCTTCATTTGCTATTATTTTCTCCCAATCTGAAGGCTGTCTTCTCATCTTGCTTATAGTTTCCTTTGTTGTGCAAAAGATTTTAAGTTTCATTAGGCCCCATTTGTTTATTTTTGCTTTTATTTCCAATATTCTGGGAGGTGGGTCATAGAGGATCTTGCTGTGATTTATGTTGGAGTGTGTTTTGCCTATGTTCTCCTCTAGGAGTTTCATAGTATCTGGTCTTACATCTAGATATTCAACATCCATTTATGATAAAAACTCACCAGAAAGCAGGAATAGAAGGAACATACCTCAACATAATAAAAGCTATATATGACAAACCCACAGCAAGCATTACCCTCAATGGTGAAAATTGAAAGCATTTCCTCTAAAGTCAGGAACAAGACAAGGGTGCCCACTCTCACCACTTCCACAAGTTTTGGCCACAGCTATCAGAGCAGAAAAAGAAAGAAAAGGAATCCAGATAGGAAAAGAAGACGTGAAACTCTCACTGTTTGCAGATGACATGATCCTCTACATAGAAAACCTTAAAGACTCTACCAGAAAATTACTAGAGCTAATCAATGAATATAGTAAAGTTGCAGGATATAAAATTAACACACAGAAATCCCTTGCATTCCTATACACTAACGATGAGAAAACAGAAAGAGAAATTAAGGAAACAATACCATTCACCATTGCAACAAAAAGAATAAAATACTTAGGAGTATATCTACCTAAAGAAACAAAAGACCTATACATAGAAAACTATAAAACACTGATGAAAGAAATCAAAGAGGACACAAATAGATGGAGAAATATACTGTGTTCATGGATTGGAAGAATCAATATTGTGAAAATGAGTATACTACCCAAAGCAATCTATAGATTCAATGCAATCCCTATCAAGCTACCAATTGTATTCTTCACAGAACTAGAACAAATAATTTCACAATTTGTATGGAAATACAAAAAACCTCAAATAGCCAAAGCAATCTTGAGAAAGAAGAATGGAACTGGGGAATCAACCTGCCTGACTTCAGGCTCTACTACAAAGCCACAGTCATCAAGACAGTATGGTATTGGCACAAAGACAGAAATATAGATCAATGGAACAAAATAGAAAGCCCAGAGATAAATCCACATGCCTATGGCACCTTATCTTCCACAAAGGAGGCAAGAATATACAATGGAAAAAAGACAACCTCTTTAACAAGTGGTGCTGGGAAAACTGGTCAACCACTTGTAAAAGAATGAAACTAGAACACTTTCTAACACCATACACAAAAATTAATGTGGAGTTATTTTAAATGAGAAGAAAAATATTTAAGAAATACAATTGACAGGAAGGAAAAGACTGAAGGAGGCTCTGATACAACAGTACCACTTGGGTCTTTCTGATGTGGTTGAGGGGTGGAGAGCCATGAGAATAAGCCTCTAAAGAGAAGAAAGAAGCATCTCTGAGGAGAGGAGGACAAGGCAGCTAGACTATTGAGTTTCCTTTATTTTCAGGACTACTATGAAAGGAGAAAGAATTAGCGAGTGCTCACATGAGGATGGTATTGTGGAAACGTTGCTGATAGGGTCAATGACTGATTTTAAGAGATGTTTTCTTCCTGATTTTTATGACTGGGAGGAAAGCATTTGGCAGAAGCTTCAGGAAAGTTATAATATTTTAGTTAGCTTAGAGGAAAAAATAAACAGCAACAAGTCAAAAGGACTGCTGGTTAGACTTGGCAAAAATTGCCACTTAGAGGAGTGATTCAGAGAGGCAGCTTGCGTGCAGGAGTGTACATTTCCGCTAATTCAGGATGTCTGGGAAGAGGCGGTGCGCTGGTTAATTGAACATTATGCTTTCCCGAATGTTTCCATCACTATGCAGCACATATGGATCACAATTTTCAGATAAATGGAATGCATGTGGAATCTTAAAATATTCTGAGTTTGTCTGGTGTATGGCTTCCATTTTATAGATGAGGACATTTAGGCCCCATTAGGCATAATTTGTGTAAAGTCACAGCTAATTACTAATGTAGCCAAGATCCGAACCCAGATCTTCTCGTTTTTAGGTCAATGTTTACTTCCACTATGCCAGTGGTTACAGAACTCTTAACACTCTTGAAGAATTTTCAGTGATTGAGAATTTCAAGTACCTTGGAGGTCACCATCACTGGTACCTGTTTGCTCTGAGCCAGGCTAAAGGATAGAAGTTAGACATATAGTACATTGGGTTGACTCTCTTCCCACTCAATACAGTAGCCCCAAACTTCCTATTTTAAACAAACTAGTGATAGTCATTTGTTCATTCATCATTTGCTTCTCTCTCACAAACTGTTTTATAAAATATGCAAATGAAAGTGATTAGGCTTTGTGGGTGTTTCAGAAACTGTACTTTTTAATGGAAATTTACAAATGAAATAGGTGCATAGAAAAATATTTCAAAATAGGATGATTAAAAGAAGGCTCATTAAGTATATTAGAAGCAACAGCCCACAGGCTTAAATTTTGGTTTTGCAAGGCTACTGAAGTGCAGGTTAATCTGACACTCAGTTGAAATACTGGAAGACACAAGTGGAAAAGATGCTAGATGTAATTTTAGGGAAAAATCCCACCTCAACAACTTACAAACCTGTAGCCAATCCACCTTGAAAACAAGACTGCTGTGGAAATAAATTTGGGGGCATTACTTGCATTTGAAGATACAGTGGAGAATATTGTTTAATGTTTATTCATATGCCTATGTTTAATCTCACTAATAAATTTACATTAGTCCCTAAGACAGAGATAGAATTAAGGGTTGAGAGTCTTTGGTAGATTTCTAGAACAGGCTTTTAAGACTTGAATACACATATGAGTGAACTTGGGAATGTGCATATGCAGACTGGGATGCAGTAGGTGTGGGCTGGGAACTGCTATTCACATTTCTAAACACTTCCCAGGAGATATTAACTCTTGGTCCTTGGACCACATTTTGATCAGGAAAGGTTGAGAGGAGTGAGAAGAAAAGTGAGGAACAAGAGAGCTCTACTACTCAGGGAAATTAAGTCTGTATGGTTGACCTATTCTTCACTAGAAATACAAATAATAATTACTATAGATCAAAGTGAAGAGACTTTAAGGACTTGTAACTCAAAGGCAACATGTTTCAGTGCTAAAAAAAAAAATTATGTATACACATGTGACTCTGTATATGTGCCCTGTCCTTACCATCTACCACATTGCAATCAATGTAATCTTATTATAAAATATTTAAATCACTCTGTCACTCTCCTTTAAAAAATTGTTCAGTAGCCCCCTTTGTACAGATAATGTGCAAACTCTTAAAATAGTTGACATCATTCCCCTGCATCTGGTTACTTCCTCATGTCTCATCACTTATTACTCTCTAAACACACCAAACATCTGTTAGTCTTTCAATAACATGTTTTCTCTCCCCTGTATGTCTTCATAGTACTGTTCCTTCTTCCTGAAACACTTTCTCTTCCCTTATCATTCTACTATTTCTTCTCTTCACACTGTATCTCTTTTTGTCCCTCAGAGGGAGTCTTTCTCAATGTATCATGTAAATTAAAGAACCTCTGCTCTAGAACTGTATGACTCCTTGGTTTTACTCTATCAAAACCTATCATATTGTCATGGTCAGTTTATCTGAACATGTTCCTCACTGTACTCAGTTCTCCTTGGGGACAGAGACCATGTCTCTTTTTGCCCATTATTTGTTCTCTTTTCTTGGCTTGCCCATCTTTAGGCAACCAGGAACTACTGAATAAATAAAAGAATGGGTAACAGTTTCAATCCTTCATGGGAGTGTGGGAGAAGGATGATGTAGGGCATTGTCCAGAGAGAGCTGAAAATATTGGTTGGGGTAACGTAATGAGGTGTGGGCTGCCAGAATGCATTTTTCTAGAAGAGGAGGACCAAGATCATGAAGTACCCATATTGGCCAATTGGAATTGGGAAGGGAAGGCAGAAACAAGAAAGTTTCAAAGGGAAGGGAAGAAAAGTATAGAAGACAAAATATATAGACTGTGGTTTTCCTGGGGTTATTTAGATAACAGAATAGAATATCTTGGGCAGAAAGAAAACCTGCACTGGGGGTAGACAGAAAGTAGAGTGGAAAGTGGAATAAAATATCTTCTCCAAATCCTTGCAGAATCATAGGATAGCTACACTGGGAAGCCTGACACTGCTGAGAGTATGGATTTAGGAGGCATTTAATTGCTTAAATACTTTAAGATGTGAGAATAGGTTTGTAATACTTTACAGAACAAAAATAACATCTTGTGAGACCCATGTGACAATGAAGGACATATTTGTGAAATATTCTATATCCAGAAAAGAATAGGCAGGAAGAGAAAAGAGGATGCAAAGGGCTCCTAAAATAAAACTTGCCATGGGCCTGGTGCATGCAGGGTGATTATTCATATACACAAGTCAGGGAGACTTTTGTTAGTTTTCAGTGGTGACGCTTCTGACACTTGGATTTGATTTCTCAGGATATCCCCTAAAATTGTTGTTTTCAAATCTTCTAATAAGCAGTGACCCTTTTGTCAAATAAAATATTACTCCTTGGATGGGAAAGAATAATCAGGTTGAAAAGAAGCCTGTGGAAATGAACAATGAGTCCAACCTCCCACCCCCTCCCAGCATCCCATCTTAGGTTTCTGACAGAGCATCAAGGCTTTGGAATAAACATCCACAGTCCAATTTATTTTCTCTGTTGGTCTCCCTCCCCAAATACTTATTGACTGACATTTGCTCAGACCACATAGACTGTCTTTCCCAATGATATGGTGAAAGTTTAAATTCAGTTTTGACTTCAAATGATACTTCATATATATCAGTTCAGTCGCTCAGTAGTGTCTGACTCCATGTGACCCCAAGGACTGCAGTATGCCAGGCTTCCCTGTAGATCACCAACTCCCGGAGCTTACTCAAACTCATGTCCATCGAGTCAGTGATGCCATACAACCATCTCATCCTCTGTCATCCCCTTCTCCTCTCGCTTTCAATCTTTCCCAGAATCAGGGTCTTTTCGAGTAAGTCAGTTCTTTGCATTAGGTGGCCAAATTATTGGAGTTTCAGCTTCAGCATCGGTCCTTCCAATGAACACCCAGGACTGATCTCCTTTAAGATGGACTGGTTGGGTCTCCTTGCAGTCCAAGGGACTCTCAAGAGTCTTCTCCAACACCACAGTTCAAAAGCATCAATTCTTTGGTGTTCAGCTTTCTTTATAATCCAGCTCTCACATCCATACATGACTACTGGTAAAAACATAGCTTTGACCAGACAGACCTTTGTTGACAAAGTAATGTCTCTGCTTTTTAATATGCTGTCTAGGTTGGTCATAGCTTTTCTTTCAAGAAACAAATGTCTTTTAATTTCATGGCTGCAGTCACCATCTGCAGTGATTTTGGAGCCCAAAAGAATACAGTCAACCACTGTTTTCCATGGTTTCCCCATCTATTTGCCATGAAGTGATGGGACTGGATGCCATGATCTTAGTTTTCAGAATGTTGAGCTTTAAGCCAACTTTTGCACACTCCTCTTTCACTTTCATCAAGAGGCTTTTTAGTTCTTCTTCACTTTCTGCCATAAGGGTGGTGTCATTCGCATATCTGAGGTTATTGATATTTCTCCCAGCAATCTTGTTTCCAGCTTGTGCTTCATCCAGCCTGGTATTTCGTATGATGTACTCTGCATATAAGTTAAATAAGCAGGGTGACAATATGCAGCCTTGACATACTCCTTTCCTGATTTAGAACCAATCTATTTTTCCATGTCCAGTTCTAACTGTTGTGTTTCTCAGGAGGCAGGTCATGTGGTCTGGCATTCCCATTTCTTTCGGAATTTTCCACAGTTTGTTGTAATCCACACAGTCAAAGGTTTTGGCATAGTCAATAAAGTAGAAATAGATGTGTCTTTTTTTTGTTGTTGTTGTTGTTTTCTGGAACTCTCTTGCTTTTTTGATGATCCAGCAGATGTTGGCAATTTGGTCTCTGGTTCCTCTGCCTTTTATAAAACCAGCTTGAATATCTGGAAGTTCATGGTTCACGTACTGCTGAAGCCTGGCTTGGAGAATTTTGAGCATTACTTTACTAGCATGTGAGATGACTGCAATTGTGTGGTAGTTTGAGCATTCTTTGGCATTGGCTTTCTTAGGGACTGCAATGAAAACAGACCTTTCCCAGTCCTGTGGCCACTGCTGAGTTTTCCAAATTTGCTGGCATATTGAATGCAGCACTTTCACAGCATCATCTTTTCGGATTTGAAATAACTCAACTGGAATTCCATCACCTCCACTAGCTTTGTTTGTAGTGATGCTTCCTAAGGCCCACTTGACTTCACATTCCAGGATGTCTGGCTCTAGGTGAGTGATCACACCATCGTGGTTATTTGAGTCATGAAGATCTTTTTTGTACAGTTTTTCTGTGTATTCTTGCCATCTCTTCTTAATATCTTCTGCTTCTGTTAGGTCCATAACATTTCTGTCCTTTATTGCACCCATCTTTTCATGAAATGTTCCTTTGGTATCTCTAATTTTCTTGATGAGATCTCTAGTCTTTCCCATTCTATTGTTCTCCTCTATTTCTTTGCAGTGATCACTGAGGAAGGCTTTCTTATACACACACAGAAACATATATATATATATACACACATATATAATGGACATATGTATATGTGTATATTATAAATTTTATATATATATAGTATATAAATATACTATATATAGATATGTATAGCTATATATAGATATATATATCATATGTTAATATATATAGATATAGGCTTCCCAGTAAAGAATCTGCTGGCTAATGCAGGAAGTACAGGTTCGATCCCTGGGTCAGAAGATCCCCTGAAGAAGGAAATGGTAACCCACTCCAGTATTCTTGTCTGGGAAATTCCACGGACAGAGAAGCTTGGTGGGCTACAGCCCATGGGGTTGCAAAGAGTCAGACCTGACTTAATGACTAAGCAACAACAAAGTATATATACAAATATATCTGTGAATGGTTGAACCATTTACCATTAGATATAAACAAATACAAAGATTTATCAGCATTTAAAGAAACAAAAAATAATAATACTTTTTTTCTATTTTAATTTTGCCTGTTATCAATCACTTTCTACAGAATTCTGCATTTCTAATTTATTCCGGATCTTTTCAAGTCAATGACTTTGCCAGTGAGTGATCAATACTGATCAATAATGCAACTTGCTTTCATGAAGAGATCCTCTAGAACAGATTTTTAATAAGCTGCTCAACCTTAACTGAATGTATAACAGTCACTCCCTAAATATGTTTTGAAAGATCAACTGAATGAATGAGTGTAGGATTTGGTTTTCTTTTTTAAAATTGTTATTTCATCACACAAGCCATGATAGGGTCTGAGTTATAGAGGAAATGGCTATGCACCTGGAATCAGAAGATCTGGGTTGAGTGCTAACTTCAGGCAATTTTTTGTTTGACACTAAGTCCTATTTTCATTTTTTGTAAAGGTTTAGTAGCAAATATTCCTTGAAACTGCAAAGTGCCATAAATATGTTGTCAATGACTATCATTGGTAATGTCTGCACTCCTTTCAAGCCCTAAAGCATGTTTCCCCAGGAATCTCAAGGAGAAGAGCAGACGTTTTCTGGACTTTTTTTCTATTTGTTATTTTCCTTGTCTATAACTACTCCATCTGAAGACACTATTAATGATTTTATCCCCAATAGTCTCTCCAGCCAGGAATGTTTGTCTTAGTTTAAGGCAGCCCTCTAACCCCTACTTCTAGTGACTATTTCATTAACACTGAAATTATTTAACTATCTCTGCTTTCTAACAAAATTACACTTTTACTTGCCTTTGTAACTCACAGCAAAAAATGATTATTTTGAGCAAGACTAACTTTTCAAACAGGGGTCCCCAACTTCTGGGCCATGAACTTGTACTTCCTGTCTGATCAGTGATGGCATTTGCTTAGAAATAAAATGCATAATAAATGTAATGTGCTTGAATCATCCTGAAATCATCCCCTTTCCCCATCTGTAAAAAAAACAAAAAACAAAAAAACTGTCTTCCATGAAACCAGTCCCTGGTGCCAAAAGGTTTTGGGATCACTGTTTTAAAAGAGCTGTCCAGACTATAGACCAAATCCATATGTTAAATCCTAACTCTTTATTATTAGGTATTAGGTGATGGTATCAGGAGTTGAGGCCTTTGGGGGGGTGATTAGGTCATCAGGATGGAGCCCTAACGAATGGGATTAGTGCCCTTATATGAGAATCCAGAGAGTTCCCTTGCCCATTCTACCACGTGAGAACACAGAAGTAGGTCATCTATGAACCAAGAAATGGGCTCTCACACCAGACACCAAACTTGCCAGTGCCTAAATTTCAGATTCTCCAGCCTCTACAACTGTCAGAAATACATTTCTGTTGTTTATAAGCCACCCAGTCTCCCAGTCCATGGTATTCTGTTACGGCAGTTGAAATAAACAAAATCTCTAATTGATTTTTGATTTAGGAATATCCCTTGGCCTCCCTGATAACAGGTTGTACACCGACCTTTTGCACTCATAACAATAACAGATAATTCCTCTCTAATTGCTATAAAGGTGAAAAGGATCATACAGTGCATGCACTATACTATCGAGATAGATTTCATAAATTTTACCTACATAACAGGATTGAGAAACAAACTGCAGAATATAACACACCAGGGTTTAATTAAATGTTAATTAAAATTAACATTTTCTTGCTTTTCTATTTTAAAAGTATTCTTTACCATATAGCTATGCCCAGATTATACTTAAGCATAAGGGTGATAGCCTAAAATTTTCTGATTTGTTTAGAGAGAAGCACCATTTGTTGAGTTCCCAGCATATACCATATGTGTTTATTTAAACTTTATTACAGCCTCAGGAAGGTTTTATCCTTTCCATTTGATACACTTAGATTTTAAAGCTCAGTCAACTTAATAACCTGCCCACAATTTCACAACACAAAGGCAGTGTGGTGGAATTTCAATTCAGGTATGAAAGATTTAAATCACAACCTCTTTCTCTAACAACCATTTAGTTTCCCAAGAGATAAGATGATTTTTAAAAGATACAGAATTTTACATTTTGATATGGAGCATATTTATATATAGATTAGATTTGTCTAACATAGAACACTAGATTTAGAATAAAGATCAGGTATAATAGAATACAATATTTAACCAAAATCAGAAAATTATTAAGTCCTTAATAATAATATTCTATAAGTTTTCTATAATATTCTATAGAAATACATATTCCATAAGTGCCCTTTGCATGGCTGGTAAATGCTATTATTTGATTTACAACTGTAACCAAGATATAATCTACCTATATTCCTGGCAGTGGTCACCCAGCCTTAAATATTCCCCACATCCAATTCCAAGCATCTGTCAGCAAAACTATGTAGATGAAAGCTGGACATGATATCTCTAAAATCTCATTTAACTCTAAAGACCAAAATAAACATATAAGTAAAGCTGAGACATTGATTCTTCTAATTCTTCTAATTTCTTCCTGAAAAACAGAACAAAACAGGATGCTCTTTAGTTCATAATATTTCCAGAATTTGGTGGCCCATACTCCCTTTTTAGAAAATGAAATCAGACACCAAAACAAGAGATAAACCTCATGCCTATGGCTTAGTCTCCTTCTCCATCTCATCCTTTATCCAACTTAGGCAACTGGGAGCTAATGGCTGAGAGAGAAAATAAGCAGAATAGCTAGTCATCCAAGAAAATCATTAAATCACTCAAGGCTTTGATTTCTCCAGGTAAAAATGTGAATCTTGTATACCGTGCCCCTCATTAAAATATTAATTCACCCTCACCCCAGAAACATGCTGGAGATCCACAGCCCATGCCCACTCCAGGAGCAATGATGGATCAATATTGCTACACACGCCTTCTCACACCAAACCAATGGGGATACAAAGCTGTGAAATTGCAAGACAGATTCATATTTCAGCACTGTCCCTATCAATGTCAACATCACTATATAGATTTTGAGCCTGAAATGAGGATAATATCTGAACACTATTTTGCAGAAAACTTAGATAGACTAGGTGCATAGGTGATAGATAATCTGCAAATTGTAACATAGCATACAACTATAACTACCTTGAGAGATTTCATGAATTCTGATTTGGGTAAATGGTATACATGATCATTCAGCCCAGAAAGGGATACAGCACCCTGTCATGGAAAGCTGTTGTTGCCCATGGAAATGACCCTCAGGATGGCAAGGGTTTAATGCTGCAGGAATGTTGTCAGTAACGGTATAATGAAACATCAGAAACCTTTCGCTAATAGCAAAATAAGAAGACACAGGATCAGAATATGATTCTTCTGATAATGTCTGATTAGCAAAAAAAAAAAAATCAGTGTCATTGTATTTTAGTGAGTACTTGCCATGCATCATGAAGTTTGAATAAATGATTTTGTTTGATCTTAGAAAAAGATTTCAAAGGTGGATTTATTTTCCCTATTTCTCACATTAGGAAACCGAGGGCCCTAGAGTTTGAGAAATATGTACATAAGAACAAAAAGTATATTGGAAGGAGTGTGTCTGTCTTCTGGCTGCAGTTTGATGTGCCTGCCCTGACTCACTGCAGGACAGCAACTTGCACACTCATAAACATAAAAAGGACAGAGCTAGGCTTCTGACTGGGGTGAACTTGACTCCAACTCCTAATTAAGAATTAGTCACTCCTTTGCTTATTTACTAGCATGCATTTATTTGTTCTTTATACATTATAGGTTAACTGTGGACTTTATCCCTCATTTTGCATTCTGATTTTCTTAATGATACTACTCCGTGTTTGCTATTAACACCTTATCTTGTGGACCCCTAGTGGAGGAAATCTGTATCCTTTGCGTGTGTGTGTGTGTGTGTGTGTGTGTGTGTGTGGTGTCAGGGCAGATGCATTAAACTTCAGCCAGAAAACAAACATACTCATATATACCAATATCCCTTTATCTACATGTATGTACTACCCCTTCATTTACTGCACATGGGCATTAAAAACTATCTTCTGCATTCTATTGACAATAGATGGCATTGATTATAAGATGCACTGTTATTTTACAAGTCACCAAGAAAGAAACACATATGGCCGATTAAATTATAATGCTTTCTTGGGCTTCCCTGGTGGCTCAGAAGGTAAAGAATCTGCCTGCAATGCAGGAGACATGGGTTTGATCCCGGGTTGGGAAGATCCCCTGGAGAAGGGAATGGCTACCCACTCCACTATTCTAGCCTGGAGAATTCCATGGACAGAGGAGCTCAGCAGGCTATAGTCCATGAGGTTGCAACTCTAAGATACAATTCAATTTCAGAAATATTTATTTGTGAATAAAAGGTATATCCTTTAGAAGTGATGAGCTATATTATGTGTTACGTAGCTCTTGTAGCATACTGTATTGACTAAGTATACTTTGCATAGATGTAATTTACACACACAACTCACTATTCATCTACCTTTACACAGCTCCAGTTCAGTGTGCATGCATAGGAAGGCTGGCCCCATGTTTGATCTTATGGACTCTGGAACCACCCTTGTCTGGGTTCAAGATGTGACTCTTACTACTTATTAGGTATATGGCCTTGGGAAAGTTTCTTAACCTTTCAGTGGATCACAGTCCTCTTCTCTACAACACATAATAAAATCTAACTCATAGAGTTATTGTGAGGATTAAATGAGTGAAACTGTGCCTTGTACATATTAAGTATGTCAAAGGTATTTACTGTTAATATAGCTGTTACTATGATTACAAAGCACATGAAGATGTGAGTTATATTGTACTCCCAGTGAGAATCTTTACAATGCCCAGGGCACTCCATTTCAACTTCAAGATGAAGCCCTTTCCAAGCCTGCAGCTGTTCCAGACATCAGGAATGCATGCCTAGGCCATCACCACACCAGTCAGACAACCTGCCATGTAAGCCACATCCTTCCAAATTATATATCCCCAGAGGACATACACAACTATGCATAGAGAACCTGCTGTTTCTTAAGTATATCCACTTTCCATAAATTTACAATTAATATTAATCCTGATCGTGAAAATAAGCTGTGAACCAAAGCAAATCACCTTAAAACCAGATTTTCATTAATAAGGAGATTTATTGTAAGTTTCTCCCCGCCTACCTTCCTTACTTGGCTTTTGTGAGAAATTGCAAAGCATCTTTCCCTTGTGAGACCCACACCATGACTGCTAATACATGGTTGAGAGCACTTTTGTACTTAATTAGTGAAGAAATACAAGTAAGGGAAGACCCTCGTTCACCTCTCTCATCCATTTCTCCTCTGATCACTTACTGTGACGTGGCTTACTGATAAAGCACCTACACCCAGTCCCGTGCCTAACAAGTGTATCAGCTCAAGGCCTAGGCAATCTTTAACCTTGCATCCACCGCATGTACATCTTTGAACATTCAACTTAATGTTAAGCATTCACTTAATGTCAAGCACATTTAAAGTCTCCAATATGCCATTCTTCCCACCTGTACCTCTTCTCCCCTACTCATTCTCCTTGCTCACACTTGTTTGAGCTGTGTTTCTCAGAGAGCTGGATACATGTACCCATGGCTCTAGCAAGAATCTCCTTTTCCTTTTTCTATAAGTCCTGCAGTTCTTTTAGACAGTAGGAAAAATCATGCATCTAGTGCCTTGGTTCCAAATACATCTGAGATGGGCCAAAGGAGTTCGATTATGGAGGAAGAACCAAAGTCACTCATCAGGAACACATAAAAGTAAACACACACTCATTTGTTCATCTTGTTCATCTCTTCTCTATTTATTATTCTTGAATAAAAAGAGAAGAGAGAAAGACAGCATGGCATAGCAGAGTTAAGGGTAATGTATCTACCTTGTATAATCTGACCCGATTTCTTTTCAGAATAGGTAACAAGTGTAAATCATGGGATCTTCTAATTATGAGTCTGTGTCCTAGTCCAACTGATAATTGAACTTTGATAATTTTTCATAAGGTGGTGAAAATACACACGGCCACAGATAGTGGTATGTAAGACTATCCACTCTATTCATCATAATGGCATATTAGCCATAGCAAAATGGGGAATTAAAGCTTCTGCCATTCACTCATAACTAACAAGGGAGACTGAGGTCCCCCGCTTTGTTGGTAGTGCTTTGAGCTGTACCCACTTCTAATTTTACTTTTGAAACTTTAATTCACCTTTTCCTTTATAGTTAGGATCTTTTTCCTGTGAGTTTTCCCACTTATTAATCCAGAGAACATGCTACATGTTCTGTAGTCTACTAAATCATCTTTGATCAGCTTTTAAATATCTTATGACTTAAGCAAACAACCATGAGACAAACACTAGGTGCAAAGAGAGGATTTCAGTTCCCAAATAAGAAATGATGCATGTTTTCTGTTGGTCTTTTGCTTTCTCCTATTCATTTCTCCTTTTTCTTCCCTTGAAATTTTTCTTACTCATGTCATGTTGAAAATGTCAAATTCTAACCATTTCTATATTGACTTAAGGAAAAGAGCTCTGAGGATCATGCCCCTCCCTTTGTATCTGAAGAGCCACTGAGGCAAGGATCTCCTTATCCTGAGTCCCTGGCATCTTTCAGTGTCTTGAATGTGGTTCTAATGGGTCAGCATTATGCTAGTGAAACTCTGGAGCATGGGGCTCAGATTTTCTATGTGGAGGAGTAAAGGCAACACTGAAAACTGCCTACCATTTTTATAGGATTTGCAGACAACAAAACTATTCATTTATTCATTTTTAACTGTAACAATTTAACAACGAGTTGCCATGTGCCAGCTCTAGTGTCCCATGTCCCAGATGTATGGGACATACATCTTCATCATCATTATCAGACTTTTTGAGCATTTACTATGTGTTCTTACCAGGCTTCCCTGGTGGCTAAGATGGTAAAGAATCTGCCTGCAAAGCAGGAGACCCAGGTTCAATCCCTGGGTCAGGAAGATCCCCTGGAGAAGGAAATGGCAATCCACTCCAATACTCTTGCCTGGAGAATCCCATGGACTGAGGAGCCTGGTGGGTTACACAGTCTGTGAGGTTACAAAGAGTTGGACGTGACTGAGTGACTAACACTAACTATATACTGTTCTAAGTTATTTACTTTCAATAAATACTAAATAAAATACAGTTTCCATACCCAAGGAATCATCATTTTCCTCTTTATCATGCTCATTAATTTCCCCCCAAGAGATTTTGAGATTAAGGAAATCTCTGGGTTTTACCACTCATTGTCTCTAATTGGAATGAGAGCACAATTTATTTGGGATCTTCCACCTTAGTAATCAATCTTATTACTGGCAACCCATTTTGCATATTTAATCTCTTTCCTTTTATTAAGTTTCAAACTTTTCAAGGTAAGCTCTGGAAAGACAGCAACGTAGGAGGATACCACAGGAGGATCCTGAGACACGGACCAGATTGCTTCCTGTTATTCACAACTCACATGCCACCTGCATGGGACAGGTGAATATAACCAAAGAGAAAGACACATCACATACATGCCTCGAGGCAGAGATTCCCAGAAGACTTTAACTGCTTTCTTTAAAAACAACCAACCCAAATGAAAACAAAAACCTGAATGAAGAAAACAATCTTGTCCTGGTTGTTTATTTTGAGAAAAAAAAAAATGTGTTACCCTTGGGACATTACATGTAACTCAAAACCAACCAAATGCAAAGTAGCTCAGAAGAAGGTTGCTCTGGACTTTACTACCCTTTTCTGCAACAGATAATTTCTTTCTAAAAATCAACATCTGAAAAAATAAAAACAAACAAAAAAACAAGAGATGCAATTCTGCGGGCAGAGCGTGAAACTCGTGAGATGTGAATAAGGAATGCTGAACAGCTCAGCAGGACCATTATCTATTTGTTTATTAAGTTTTCCAGTATAGTAGATTGATCTGAAAATAACAGAATGTTTATGAAGCATGAAGCGTTGCCTAAGCTTTCAATTAAAATGAAATAAAACAAAATGCTGGATATGTGTTCATTGTAGGAAATCTCATTAGGGGATTGGTCATCACAGCCAGGCATGGCTTCATCGCCTGTCCTGTTATTCCAGCTCACTGCCCACTGGCCCATCTCAGGGACCAATGTAAGTGAGGCATCCCTTCGCTAACAAGGGCTTTGTTCTTCAGGGTGTAATATATCATAGTGATATTTTAAGAGAAAGGCCAGCACTATAACCCCACTTTATAGATGAAAAAAAAAAAAAAAAAAGAGTACATCAACTGGCTTTCCAAAGGATCCACAGTAAAAATTAGGAATAACACACAAAGTTCAGAAGACAATGTTAGCTCCCTGAAACACTTAACATCTCTGTGATTGCATTTTCATGGTATCTTTTTGGCTAGGGGCTTGAACTCAGACAAGGAAGTGGAGAAAGAGGAAAGCATTAAATGAAGAAGAGTGGGAAAATGCAAGTCAGGGAAGGGAACAGACCAGTGAAACGTGCTGACAGCTGGATGCCCGGGGGCACTGAGCAGAGTGCAGCCGATGTGAGCAGGGAAGACAGAATGGTACCTGTGATACTGTGATTTATAATAAGAAATATATATTTGGTTTTTATCCCTGTTTCTGGCACAGAAATCTTAACATTCTTGGAATTTCCTAATTGATAAGAGCAATAAAACTGTCTTGTTATTCAATAACAAGCCCTTTTCAACCACTGCTGAATTTATATTAATGAGGTAACTTTTGGAGATGGTTTAGTTGCTAAGTTGTTTCCAACTCTTGAGACCCTATGAACTGTAGCCCACCAAGCTGTTCATCCATGGGATTTTCCATGCAAGAATACTGAAGTGAGTTGTCATTTCCTTCTCCAGGGGATCTTCCCAACCCAGGGATCAAACCCATGTCTGTTACATCTACCTGCACTGGCGGGTGGGTTCTTTACCACTAGCGCCATCTGAGGTAACTTTTACATGGCCCCTAAGTGTTGGAGCTGGTTGCCAGGGAAACCAGCCAAGTGAACAGAGGTTTGGAAGTTTCAGCCCCACCCCTGATCGCCAGGAAAGGGAGGGGGCTGGAGATGGAGTTCATTCATCAATGATCAAAGATTTAATCAATTAAGCCTATGTAATAAAACATTCATAAAACCCTCAAAAGAAGGGATTCTGAGAGCTTCCAGGTTGGTGAATGTATGGAGATTTAGGGCAAGGACATGAAAGCTCCACACCCCTTCCCACATACCTTGCCTTATTTTCTGGCTGGTAAATGGTAACCTAAATAGAAAATTGTTTTCCTGAATTCTGTGAGATGCTCTAACAAACTAATCCGACTTGAGGAGGAGGTCATGGGATCCGTTGATCTATACCTGGTGGGTTCAGATACACAAATATCAACCTGGACTTGTGGCTAGGACCTAAAGTGGGGAGAGAAGGGTAATCTTTTAGGACTGAACCTCTAACCTATAGGATCTAACACTATCTCTGAGAACACAGTGCCAGAATCCAGTTGAATTACAGGATACCCAGCTGGTGGTGTGGAGTGGTCAGAAGCGAAGTTGTATTGTACAAAATGCTGGGAGGAAAGGAGCCACACAGGAGAGGGGTGTTTTCCTTTACAGAAACTTTGCCTCTTTTCTCAAGAGCCAGACAGAGGGAAGAGCTGCAGGGTCAGCTTAGTTTTCAAGGTCCAGGAAAAGTTCAAAAATAAATATATGAAGAAATGAATGAATTGATGAGTCTACATTAGAGCAGTCTACAAGCAATCTGTTTCAGAAACAACAGCCAAAGCCAGTATTATGGTAATTTTCTGTTCTTAGTTTTAATTGTTTTTATATGTTTATTTTCTTTCTTGGACTAGTAAAATCTCATTAAGCTATATATCAGGGATGCTCATCTTTGGAATCTCTTCACTATTGTCTGTCTTAAAAGTAGTACTACTTTTCCCAGTCCTCTGGAACCATGAACTGCACTGAAGTCATCTGTGGGACAAATTTCCATTACACTTGAAGAGATTCCAATTGTGGACAGTTTCTACCACCCCTGAAAGGCCTTAAGACACCCACAGTCAGTGGAAAAATTACATATGAATAGTGCATATTTATAACCTGAAATGGCTCCAAAAGGAAGGCAGGGCCAGGTACAAAATAAAGCCTCATATTTCCCATTTTCTATTTTCCTTAGCATCAGGGCAAGATTTTTCCTCTTTTCTAAAGAAAGCCACGGCTCAGTAGTGAAGTTTGAAACATAATGAACCTTTTATCCACGAAACCAAAATAGAACTTCTCCTCCTCCTGAACTTCCTAAACTCTCAGTAAAGTTTAGTTGGAAGAGTACTGGGTTAAGAGCCAACTAGATGTGAAGCCACTGTGTGTCAGTCCTGGCTCAGCAGTCAGTAGCTGTGTGATCTTGTGCAAATCTGTAAGCTTAGAGCATAATTCTGTGCTATATCAAGGCCTTCCATTCGCCAGAAGAGCATGCTACACAAGTAGGCAGCTCTGGTGTCTGGTTTAAACCCCACCCCTTTCCAGTGATTGAACTTGGGTGAGTTGCTAGCCACCACTCCCTCCATTTCTTCAGGTGCACAGACCTCACAGGGGTTGGTAAGGATTCAATGAGATAAGGGTTTAAAGAGTTTAGAATGGTGCCTGGCATATAGTAAGTGCTCACTGGCTTTTATTGCTATGATGGTGCTTAATCATCTCCAATAATAGTAATTTCCAGTGAGCCTGGTGTGTGTCTTTACTCACAGGTAGACTGGGTAAGTAATGGTTTGGAACGATCAGCACTGGAAGCTGGCTTAGGAAGGAGAGTCAGGCTGATTGCCATTGTGTTATTTTTTCCTTTTTTTCATGACCCATAACCAGTACTTACTGGAGTGATATATATTCACAAATTGCTGTCCCAGAGAGTTGGAAGGGAAGTTGTTATTTACAGGCTGTTCAGAGTGCCGAGACTGGCATTTTGTGGTTACCTTACAGAATAAACTATTGGAGAAGGACTGATTTAACTAGCATGGTTTGCCTTGGTGTGTCAGATCTATTCCACACATTTGGGGTAGATGTGGCCAAACAGATAAATAAATAAATAAATAGAAAACCTAAGATATTTTAATCCTAGAAGTACTTTAGGTTCATTCAGGCATATAAAGGCACCCACAATATGAAACAATGAGGTCTACTAAAACAGTATATATGTATGCACATGATATTACTGTGTTAAGTATAATCATATATTTGAAGGGATATTCTAGGACAGGGAGTTTCAGTGAAGTATGAATTTTCAGGGAATCTTTATGCTTAATAGAGATTTGTCCACAGGTATTTGAGGGAGGTTTGGAATTTGTAGCATATATAGAAAGAATGTAGAAGGAATGGAAAATTAGAGGCAAAAAAGGAATTTTGAAAATGAACATTGCAGAGGCAAATTCTGTAAATTCTATCTATCTGGATAAGGTACTATGAAGAAGGTCTTCACTGACTAAAGGACGGAGAGGCATAATATCTGTTAGGTAAGAGGCACACATGGGTTCCGTATTTCAGATTTTTGGTTTTAATCTGTAAGGTATTGAATTTTGTACCAGGAAAAAAATATATACTGAAATAAGTGAAGAATCCAACTGAACCATATTAAATTGCCAATGTTTAACCATTTTTGCTCTACTGAAATGGGAATTTCCTAGGGTTCTATCTAATATCCTAAACTCAATCTGCCAGTTGAATAACCGGCAGGGAGATTAACTTGGAGACTAAATACATTATATAGAGGTACAATCTCATAGGCTTTGATAAAAGTGGATATTTGGGACAAGGAGAGAAGAGTGAATTTTACTGACATATTTTTGCTTGAGTTTTCTTAAGCTCTCTTATCTATTTCCTTTTTTGGTCTTACTCTTGGGGAAAACAGAACATTTGCTTTCTCTCATCCTTTTGAGTCCAATTATGATGACTCTGATCTCTTGGCTGCTTAACCTGTAGACCCTCTATGGAACACTGCAAGGTCCCTTCTTAGCGGAGCAACTGAGGCAAGCTTAGTTTCCTAAGCTAGGACTGCTATGCTGGATTTGATAGGTGAACCAAAAAATGTATGAATAAGCCCAGGTACTGAAAACAAAATTTGTGTCTCATTATCAAAGTTCTTTGTTGGATTTGTAAAAAATGTTGTAGGTCTAAGGAAACCAAACCTTCTAGGGATATTTCTGGTTTTAAACATCATAGAAAGAAAAACAAACAAACAAACAAAAAACACTGGTTCTTTTCTAAGAAGACTAGTGAGGCCTCATCCTTGGAACAGTGAAGTTTAGGAGTTATGTAGGAGGTCTGTATAATTAATAAAATAAGAATATATAGTCAATCAAATGTTTTACACTCCCCAAAATGAGTATAGGTTCCATTTGGAGCTTAGGGAAAACAATTTCTTTGAACCATGTCGCTCCACTTTCAATTCTGTGGTATAGATATGCAATATATGGCATGACAAAATGTGGCCATCAATTGATGTATATGCAAACAAGTGAAATACTTACAAAGTTATGCCAAAAATAATGCCATCCAAGTTTTCAGAGTTGGTATGGCAAAATAATTATAATTTGTGTATGTGGTTTTTTTCTTACTTTTTACTTACATCATTTGTACTTAATGCTAAAGTTTTCCACCTGTGGTAATCTGCCCTCTCTCTTTTTTCCTCTGGCCTAACTACAAAACTGACTTCCTTGCTTCCTATGAAAATATGGATTTCCTGTCTTTACTCTGGTCAGTAATTCTGAAGACAACACAACACAATACCTTTGCTAACCCACTTGCTAAACAAGTAGGTGGGGGGAAAGGGGGCATCCCTCTGTGTGTGTGTGTGTGTGTGTCCAGGCGTTTTCTTTACCTGCTCATTGTAACACATCCCCTCTTCCTCTTTCTCTATCTCTTCTTACAAAAGAGAGGGAATAAACAAAAAGTGAGGAACTTCTCTTTCTGATAATATAGGATCATCCATTAGGCAGACCTACCAGCTCAAAGCGAGTTCCACAGCTCTGCCTGGCCCTGATGATGTGTCTCAGAAGGTGTATGCCGAGCTCCCTCTTTTTTGCTGACCCATTAAACTCAGTGGTCCTTGACAGGCTGAGTGAAATGGACTCAAACCTTGGTCCAGAGCTGCTTAGCAGTTTGGAAATGTGGGGAGTTGTGTTTCTAGCCAGAAGCACAATCAAAAACGCAATTGTACTTTTCGCTTCCTGTTTCCCTCCCCATCTGAGCCTCAGGCTATTGTTCGCTGAATGGTTCGTGTTTATTTGTTTTGTGTCACCTGCTGACTCTGAGCTCCTAGAAATCAGAGCCCCACCAGCCACTTTGTATACTTCACAGTGTCACGCAGAGATTAAATAACCAAAGTTTCCCAATGGTTGAATGACAGTGAAAGAAAGAAGAAAAAAAAAAGAAGAAGATTCAAGAAACAGAAGGCAAAACTGGGACATAAGATGGAGGTAGTTTGGGGAACGCACCCACAAAGAAGAAAGACACAAGAGCCTCCCTTTCATCGGGGGCCAGTGTAGAATATTTAGTGAGAGATGTTTTCTTTAGTACTTCCTCCTTTTGGTTCTCTATTTACCTCCATGTCCTCCTCCCTTTCTCTTTTTCTATACATAGCCCCCAAAGAGAACTACGAGATAAGAGTGGACAAGATCTCAACAGGGTATCCACTGTGCAGGTTGCAGATGCGAAGAAGTCTGAGCAACACTGGGCTGTGTTAAAAACCAACAGGGACGGTGCCGGCAATCCTGATGGAGACTAGAGGGCAGCAGTGCCACACAACACTCAAACCCCTCTCATCAAGGCCGCTGGTCTCTACCTGGGGCTGACTTAACACAACTCGCTCTATCCTGTTACTTTTTCTAGCATTTTGCCCTTTTCTGTAGGACCCTTGAGGATGGGGAAGAGAGCTGAGAAATGCATCCTGAGTTATTCA
Organism: Cervus canadensis; assembly: GCF_019320065.1. Classification (NCBI taxonomy): domain Eukaryota; kingdom Metazoa; phylum Chordata; class Mammalia; order Artiodactyla; family Cervidae; genus Cervus; species Cervus canadensis. Next base: position 38,844,635 of record NC_057392.1, read on the forward strand.
AAAACTGCTTAGTGAGCTCATTGCCCCAACCTCAGGAAGAGATGTCATTTTTGCTGCCAATACTTTTAAAATCATCATTTGTTGAAAGGAAATAACCTTTTTCTCCTCAACTCTTCCCAAAGGGAAACACTGAGCCCAGGTCTGTGCAGTATCCCTCTGTGTGACCGCCAGCTTTGTCTGAAGTCTGTGCAAGTTACGAACAGCAAATAAGAAAGCATGACACTCAGCTAACAAATCATGAGTCCAATATAGGCTCACTCAGCACAGAGATTTCAGATCAGTTTGACTTTCCCTCTCTTTTCTTTAAATTCCCCTTTCTGTTCTTATTCCCCTCTCACTTGACCATTAACTTTTGTGCTGCTTTTCTTTTCTTTTCTTTTTTTTTTGTATTTCCTTTCCTTTATTTTCTGGAATTCAGCTCTTGTCCATTCTTTCTATTTTGATGCAATTCCAGCCTTTGCCTTCCTTCTCTGTGTTGGTTTTGTCTGCTTTGCTGGAGAGCTATGCCGAGTGACTTCATGAGCTCACAATCCCAACCAGTAAAATAGTCCTGAGAGCCAGGGCAGATGGAAGGGGGCTCTATCTTACCTTGTAACTAGGTTAAGAGTAGCCCATTGTTGCGGGGGTGATGCATTCTGGTCTTTTCTTAGTCCTGAATAGCTGCCTAACAGCTCCATTACCTCTGCACGCAGAGAGATGCTGTTTGCTTTCAAAGCAGCAGGGCCTGGCTAAAAGCCCACCGATCCAATACAAGTCTCAATTGTGCTGGCTCTCTCCGCATCTCCTCCCATCTCATGCTTGTGAGGTCCCTAAGTTAATGTCATTCATCAGAATAATACTCCTTCCAGTCAGCTTCAGTTGTGGTGTCCGGCTAATGACAGGTGGAGAGAAGTGACCTCGGGGCTGCCTGTGTGATGCGTTCTCACAAGAGAGACCCGAGCTGAGGAAGAGGGGTAATGGATAGATGGGGAAGGCAGTATTTCCTTTTAAGAGTCATATTTATCTTTCCATATTATTTTGAATTCTACTATAGCTCAGAAGCTAAGATGCTCTTCTGCAAAGAGACACACTGGTCATTCACATAACTCCAAACACCTTAACTTGATTTATCTTTATCCAGCTTCCCCTGTATCAATCACTGCCATTCTGTCTGCCCCCCTGATCTCTTTCCTCCTTTGTTTTTCTTTTCTCTCTCTCTTAATATCATCACTAATTCAAGGCTCTTGAAGTCGTTTTTCTAGCAAATTGTGAAAGAGCTTATGTGGATGAGCTAAAGGTAACCCAATCATTAACCCTTTCATGCCAAGCCTGTTTTTAAAATTCTTTATTAGCAGAGAAACTCATTTCTTACAGATTTAGCTGAGAATACCATCCTCGTGATGCTGTGGCGTCTGTTTTCAGTGGACTGAGGACAGTCCTACAAAAGATGCTGGAGGCACTACACTGACTGTCTTAGTGCAGACTGCTATAACAGGCTGGACAACTTATAAACAATAGAAACTGATTTCTCACAGTTTTGGAGGCTGGAAGTCTAAGATCAGGGTGCCAACATGGTCAGATGAGGTCCCTTTTCTGGGGTGCAGACCTCTTGCTGTGTCCTCACAAGACTGAAGGGGCTAGGGATCTCTGGGGGCTCTATTTTATAAGGTCACTAATCCCATTAAGGAGACCTCCACCCTCATGACCTAAGCACCTCTGAAGATATCATCACACTGGGCATGAAGATTTCAACAAGTGTGTTGGAGGGGTGGGGGCTATGCAAAAACATTCAGACCTTACCACTGATGAACTCAAGCAATGATGGACAATCCTATATTTTCCAGAAAGGTGAGACTGGCTTGGAGTTACGGTTGGACAATAAATAGTTGGCGGCACAAGGGAAAACAACAAAGAGCGGTGAAATAGAAGACTGCTGCTGATACAAATGACTCTCGAGGAAGGAGAAAGAGAAGTCAACGAGGACTAGAGGAGAGGAAGAATAGCTGAATCCTGAGCAAGGGCAGCCCTGAGTTCTCTAAGTGGGGTCCTCTGATCTGGCTCTTCCCTCCCTGGGCAGCCTATCCTCACTGGCCTATTCATTCTCATGTACCTTCATGTAAGCCAATCCCTTGCTGCCATGCATGTGGTCACTATTTGACTTGAGGTTGTCTAAATCTAAAGTTCTCCTTCATTAACTTTCTCTGCTTCGATTTGGAGGGTGACCCATTATTATCATGTAGACTGTATCTGTCACTTGTCATCATCCTCATCAGCAAGCTCTTGATTTCATCCCTGATCCAGGCTTTATTCATGTCCTACTGGTAATGCCGAGATGGTCACTGAGATCACCTTCCTTTGCCAAGGACACCTTAAACACACTGTATAAAATGTACACAGAAAACTGACTAGCAACTGTGATGGAAATGAAGTTTTCCTCCTATTCTATAGATCCCTGGGTCCTCATCATATGACTAGACGTATGGCTCCAACTGCCTCCAATTCTCCCTCATTCTCCATGTTTCCATGGCACAGGTTTCTCCCTGAAGAATTTTTTCTTGGATCCTTCATTGTCTTCCATCATTACCTCCTCCCTCACCCTTAACATCTTCCCTGGCCTCTCTATGCTGGCCAGCAGCCAAGGCAGGGAGCAGAGACTGCCTCGAACCTGCTGCGGCAGGGCGGGGGACAGATGGCCATGCCACACAGGAGACAGGATAGGAATGGGAGCCTCCACTGGGTCAATTATCATTTGTGGGAGGAGAACAGGACTATTGGTTCTGTAGCTGTGGGTTTCTCCATTAGTGGAGAGGTGCAGACCATGGAGGAGAAGAGAATGAGGCATAAACTAAGTGTTCATGTCCAATATTTTTCACTCAGATCTGATGAACAGTCTTGATCCTGAACACTTTCCTTCTTTCTCTCTTTCCTCCTTTTCTTTTTTTTTCTACAACTACTTTCTCTGTGTCCATTTTACCAGGCAGATGGGTGAATCTTAACCATGAAACCTAAAAACCCAAAAGTTTGGGTTTGGACTGTGCTTCTCATGATCTCTTTTATCCCTCTCCTTCTATTTTCCTCTCAAAATAAAACACTAGGTGATTTCATACTTGATAGAAACTGATTGACTTATTCTAAGTAAATACATGGAAACAATCATCAAAGATTTAAATTGATTATGTATTTGCAAGTAAGTGAAAGGTTTCATACAAGTTGGGCATCAAAGTAGGCAGATACTGAAAACTGCAACAGTAATGTTAGATAGTTAGAATAGAAAAAGGAGTCCAAAATGGTGGTGGCTAAAAGACAGACAAAGAAAGGGGAAAAAACTGTGAAAAGGGAACAAGAGAAAAATCTATGGACCAGAGTAAGAACCTCAGGCAAAACAAACATGCCCCCTTCCTGATCTATGATGGGTGCTAGCCCTAATTTGCATAGGGCAAATGCAAATTGGTGGGGGGTGGGGAGGTGACAACAAGTATAAAAAGAGGGAGCCAAGCCAGGTTGATGCCTCTCTTGTGAGACTGGCCTGCCTTCATGCCTCAGGGAAGTACTTTCTTTACAAAAAAAAAACCCACTCTGAGCTGTAACTGAGCTGTAACACTGGTCAGTCATTTCAAGTCTTTGTTGCAGTGAGACTAAACCAAGGAAATTATGCACTCTTCCAACAGTAACAACAGAGGAATGATTATACATTAAGATTGTGAGGAAACTAAAAACCATCATGTTTTTCAAGATTGTGAGGAAACTAAAAACCATCATGAGCTATTGCAAAAGATTACTCCTTATTTTTAACTTCTATGCTCTCCTTGATCTGATCTCTAGACTGCCTAGACAATAAATTTTAAGCAAAGACCCAAGAACTTATTTATATTTCAGTTCAAATCCTGATTCTGCCACTTATCAGGTGGATCATTTAACAAAGAAATACACCTTAGAATTTGTTTCCTCACTTACAACATAAGGATAATCATTGTATTCTTATAGAAGCTAGTAATTGAAGGATTATTTCTAATGATCTCTGGTATTTCCTACTAAAATATTTCCAATGGAATATATAAGTGAAATTATGGCAAGTATATCCAAATATGAGTATAGTGTTTTAAATCATTCTGGAAGACACTTCTTTTTTCTCCATATATACTTCAGCCCACTTGAATTTAAATCCTTACTTACTAAAAATAGGGACTTCCCTAGTGGCTCAGACAGTGAAGAATCTGCCTGCAGTGTAGGAGACCTGAGTTCGATCCCTCAGTCAGGAAAGTCCTCTGGGGAAGGGAATGGCTACCCATTCTGGTATTCTTGCCTGAAGAATTCCATGAACAGAGGAGCCTGGAGGGCTACAATCCATGGGGTTGCAAAGAGTTGGACACGACTGAGAGACTAACACTTTCACTATACTTTTCCATTAGTTATAGAGGAGCCCTCTTTCATTCAAGGAAACTGGTTTCAGGCCCTTGTACCAAAATTTAAAAAAAGGATTTCTATGGCAAGGGCTTATCCTGAGATTCTTCCTTCTGGAAACTTCCTTAATAACTTTGTTAATGTCATTTTCCTTTAATGAAAATTGACTCAACCAATCAGGAATTCCATTTGTTCTAAATACCTACCTCCATTCACTTCTGTTTGATGTTTCTAATATGTGCTGTTGTCCAAGGCTGCACTTGGAAACAATAAATCTTGACAGAGTTTGCACTTCAAATAATCACAAAACCTGAGCCACATAAAGAAAATTCAGATTTTCTTTACTGGGATGAGGGTCTGTAAGTTGCCAGATTCTAGTATAGAGCCTTTCCAGAAAACCAGAGAAAATTCTGGGGCAGTTTCTCAGGGCTGATAGCAGTTCAGTTCAGTTGCTCAGTTGTTTCTGACTCTTTATGACCCCATTGACTGCAGCACGCCAGGCTTCCCTGTCCATCATCAACTCCCAGAACTTGCTCAAACTCATGGCCATTGTGTCAGTGATGCCATCCAACCATCTCATCCTCTGTTATCCCCTTCTCCTCCTGCCTTCAATCTTTCCCAGCATCAAGGTCTTTTCCAATGAGTCAGTTCTTCACATCGGGAGGCCAAAGCACTGGAGTTTCAGCTTTAGCATCAGTCCTTCCAAATGAATATTCAGTACTGATTTCCTTTAGGATTGATTGGTTGGATCTCCTTGCAGTCCAAGGGACTCTCAAGAGTCTTCTCCAACACCACAGTTCAACACCATCAGTTCTTCGGTGCTCAGCTTTCTTGATGGTCCAACTCTCACATCCATACATGACTACAGGAAAAACCATAGCTTTAACTAAATGGACCTTTGTTGGCAAAGTAATGTCTCTGCTCTCTAATATGCTGTCTAGGCTAGTCATAACTTTTCTTCCAAGGAGCAAGCGTCTTTTAATTTCATGGCTGCAGTCACCATCTGCAGTGAATTTGAAGCCCAAGAAAATAATACTCTGCTGAGAGCAAAGTAAATCTTAATGTATGGCACATTACTATATGGACTAGGATATTTGGGAACATCATTATATATTTGCTAAATTAGTTGTTTATTGTTTTGTTGATATTAAATAAATTCCCCATTCACTTTTGAAAGAAAAATACTTTGGATCATTACTTTCGTTTGGGGCAGTCAACAAAGATAGCCCATAGAGCCCAACTAGGATTTCATTTTATGGCAACTAGAAACCAGGGGAAAAACCAGTAAGAAAATTTTCATTCACAAACATCAAAACCTGGATCAGTTTATGATTTTAATGAAATCTAATCTAATGAAATTAAAACTAATTTAACATAACTGTGTATGTACAATTCTCAGTAACAAAAGGGTATTATGTTCTATTAAGATATGTTTAAAACATTGGCTCTATAAGGATAAAATAAAACTCTAAAAGTATAAGGAACAGATATCACTTGAAAGATCTTAAGTATTCTCTACTACTTTGGGGGAGGAGAACAATTAAAGAAAACAATAGAGCCTAAACCAGGTTCTAGGATGTAATTTGAAAGCTGCAGCAAGACAAAAGTATGCAAAAAAGAAGCCCAGAAGTGTTAAGGGGCAGCAGTTGGAAAAGTGAAATGCTGTCTGTATTAATAACAATATTGTTTTCTACTTGAAAGGGAGTGGGCAGAGAATAGAACAGAAAGGTAGAGAAGAGAGATAAAAATAGAAAGCATGAGGTATAAATTGGGAGATTAAATCTCATATTTGCATATTTAGTAAAACAAATGTTTAGGAACAAAGGTGCCTAGTATTCTATTTAAAGCTCTGTGTGTGTGTGTGTGTGTGTGTGTGTGTGTGTGTATGTGCATTTAGGAGTAAATACCAGTGTCTCAACAAGTTAGAAACACAAAAATCTTGTGTGAATTGTTTCTGTTTACTTGAATGTATATTTTTAAATTGGGGGAAAATTCAGAGTAAATTCTAGTTCTGAGCTTCACATGTGGGTTCACGCCACGTGGGACAGAAATAACTCATGCTGGAGGATGAACTGGATTACAAGCTAAAGTAATTGAGTCGAGGCAGAAGGTTGGAGTGAGATGTGATCATAAACTCACAAGCTCTCAGGAATTTACAGGTACTTGGGGAGGGCACTGGACAGTCCATTGGAATGAGGTTTCTAGATAATTATCTATATTTAAATATACAGAGCAATATCACTTAATATCTGGGGAAGAAAATCACAAAGTGTGTCAAATGTACAAAAGAAAACTCTTGGTCAATAGGAAACCTCCATATGAAGATTGATAGCTAAGAAAATAATTCATCCAAGCTGCTTGCTGACCTGTACTATCCCCTGAGATTTAAGTTTGGGCATCTTGTAGCATCCAGAATATTGCTTAAAATCAAACGGGGTCTATGATAAATTCTATTATAAAGAACAAAATTGTACTCTATGCGCAGAAAACTTCTAAGTCTCAGTATTCTTTGTCCCTGTGTTTCCTTTGTGTTCAGTGAAGTCTACTGGAAAATGACAAACTATCTTGTGTAGAGTTTAATGAAGGAAAAGGAATGGCATCCATATCTAGGCCAGAGCTGTTGATGTGGAGCTGCAAACCCAGAGGAGCACTGAAAAAAGGGGAGTTGAGGAGGAAGGAGAAAGAAGAAAGAGTTTGTGAGAAGGTGAGGAAGGGATGGGGGGAAAGAGATGAAGAAGTAGGAGGGGGAGGAAAGGGAAGATGAGGCTGCTGCTGATGATGAGGAGGAGGAGGAGGAAAATATGGGAATTGGGAGGGAAGTGGAGGATAGGAAATGTGGGAGACAGTAGTGAGATCATCAGAGCCACACAACTAAACAACCCGGCCTTTCACCCTCTTCCTTGTTTAGTCTCTTCAAATTTTAGGGCAGACTCCCATTCTGTCACTTGTACCATACCTGCGAGATCTAAAGAAGTGACCACAGGTCAAATTCTAGATAGGGATGACAAGCAGATTTTTTTAAAAAATTATCTTTTTTCTTCCTATCTCTATTTATTCCTGAAATGAAGTAGATCATCCCAAACTCTTATCTTAGAAACAGAACTTAACAATTTTCAAAAATTTTCTGAGCATCATTTGGGGTAAATTCTTGTGGTTTTTAATTTTTCAATTGTTAACTATCTCTGGTCAAATAATTTTTAACTTTTACTTTTTTTTTTTTAGCTGTTCTGTGTAGCATGTGGGATCCTAATTCCCTGACCAGGGATTGAACCTGTGCCCCCTGCAATGGAAGGCAGATTTTTAACCAGTGGACTGTCAGGGGTCTCCCTCTGGTCAAATAGTTAAGTTTGTGTTAACTGTTGTGACTTACTGATTGACATAACAAAATTTTGGCTGCTTACAAAACAACTAGACATATTAATGCTTTAAGTTTAAAGCAGCAATGTGGACAGGAAAAAAGAAAGCCATTTAATGGGAGAACTGTTGAGTTGCAGTTGGCTTTATCCCATACTAGCAGATATTTCCTTTTTTAACTGATAGGAAAAGATGCAAAATAAAATATATAATGTTATAGACATATCATCTGTTGGGTTAACTCAAAAGTATAATAAACAACTGTTTAGAGTATCAGCAAAGCACAGGAATAGCAAATAATAATGATGCTGAAAATAATAATAATGGCTTAAGAATCTTTGAGATTTCAATATAAAATATGCCAGTAAAGATCATCATAGGAAAAGAAGCTTTTTGTACTTCCTAACATACTTATGATAGTTTCACCTCTGTTAATATTTTGAGTTGGGGTAGGAAAGGGGGTATTATAATGTTTTCAATACTTACAGTCCTCACAGGTCTTAATCTGACCTTGACCACCACATTTATATAAATTTAGTAAAGGCAAGTAACACCCTTTTAAAGCCTAGGAAAAGACTTTACAATTTCATAATGTATATTAGCAGTCCCCATTATAGTGCTGGGCTTTAATCAGAATAAGGATGGCATCCACATTATAATGACAAAGACACACCATGTGTTAAGACACATGTATGGAATATGATTTGATCGCCTGAAAATGAAATCTTTGATACATCAAAGTAGTTCATGAATTTCAAATAGATTTACCATTCAGAGTCTAAAATGTTCTTTAAAATTCCATGTTATTAGAAAATTGCTTGTTTCTTTTCTCAGAATGTAGATAATGTCACTCTGGTACTCTGCTACCATCTTGGACTTAGCCCATCTCCATAATTTTTCTCACCCCCACGAACCTTAGGTTTGAATAATTGGCTGCTAAAGCTCTTTAGATGTGCAGGCCACTCATTCTTCAGCTCCAAATATTTAGGATGTAAAGGCATTTATCTACCTTCCACACATCAAATCATTAGCACATTTTTAAATGTATGTCATCTCAATCATGAAGGCAAATTTATACAACTCCTAATATCAAGAATAAAATTAATTTTCTTACAGAGCAATCACAGAAAAGGAAAAAAAAATCTTATATTCAGAAGGCACTTGCACTTTCTTACAGCTTGTTCTCTAGTCTTGAATGCTGGGTTCCATCAGTTAACTTAAAGATCTCACTGAATCTTCTTTCAAAATTGACAAGCCAAGGTTGTTAAAATTAATCTTTACTTTGAACTTCATACACTGCCTGCTGGAGCTGGGAAGGCAACAGCATCTTTATTGATGGCACTTAGGGAGTTTCTGCTAATTAAGATCTGTTCGCCTCAACCAAGCAACTGGCTACACTCTGTGTCAGAAGAAATGTTCTTCCTGATCTCACTGGTCTTTCTATGCATTAGTTAAGGTGGCTAGAAGATGATAGCTGACTAGCAACTCATTCTGGAATGATGTTATGTTGTTCAGTCGCTAAGTCGTATCCGATTCTTTGCAATCCCATGAATTGTAGCCCACCAGGCTCCTATGTCCATGGGATTTTTCAGGCAACAATACTAGAGAGGGTTGCCATTTCCTTCTCCAGGGGATATTCCCAACCCAGGGATCAAACCCACATCTCCTGAGTCACCTGTGTTGGCAGGCAGATTCTTTACCACTGATCTACCTGAGAAGACTAGAATGATTTTATGTGCCCTTCAAAAGAAACCAGAAATAGAAGATATGTAATACTTAAGTGCTTTACCTTGCTACAGTCTGTTCAGCTCTTTTTTTTCCATATAGAAAAGTGCAATAATTTAAAGATGCATCAAGTTTTGAATTGGTGACCTTTTTCATAAATACAACATAAACCACAACACATTTTTAAATAAATCACTAATTCAACCACTACTTAAACAGTTATATCCACCACATTTTTTAAAAGAGTAGGCTTATACTGAATGTTGTAATTTACACTTTTTTCACTAAAAACATTAATTCTTATTAAATACAGGAGATATCTGCATGATACACGTATGCATAAGTGCTTTGACATCTACCACTGAGTTATTGAAATATCCATTTCAAAACTCATCTCACCACAATCAATCAAGTCTTTGAACAGTGTACAGAGAAAATACATATCTCAAACTGTCTATTCAAGTACTCTTAAAGTTTAAAGAGCATTGGATAGGATTATCATCAAAGAGTGAAACAATATATTAAAACTTTTAAAACTGCATTACAGAAGACTAATCTTTCCATTTTGAAAACAAATTATACTAATACATATTCACCACAGTTGTGTACATACACATACACACACCACATTTCATCCAGGAAACGTTATAACAACAGGAGAACATCCTAAAGGGATGGGTTGGGACTTGTTGAACATAGTCACTCATTCCCTATAGGCAGCCCAACTTCCACACTTGGGCTAAGTAGGTAATTGATGGAGGATGTGGTAGGATAAGAAAGATAAGGAATAAAGGAGGCCATCAGCAGCTTCCAGTGCTCCTGTAGCTCTCAAATTCATGAAGCCTTGCTGGTGGGCAGAGGACAGTGATCAGTAGATTGGACAAAATGATATCCTGTTCAATGGAGCTATGGCGTTACAGACTCAATGGAAATGAACCTGAGCAAACTCCCGGAGATAGTGAAGGGCAGGGAAAATTGGTGTGCTACAGTTCACAGGGCTGCAAAGGCTCAGATATGACTTAGCAACTGAACAAAACAACAACAAAGTTGTGACATCTGGTCTTACTTTCAATCTACACTTGTATAATACAGGAGTAACCTAATAGATATATAGGATGTTTTCCATACTGACATACTTTAAGGCTGAAACTCAAAAGATAAATGTCAACCCTAAAGGCAATTACTTTAGACAATTTTGAGAAACTGAGAAGATGCAAAGAACATACAGTGGTGACAATAGAGCCTTGAATAAGGAAGACTTATCTTAACTTATATGCAGAGTACATCATGAGAAACACTGGGCTGGAAGAAGCACAAGCTGGAATCAAGATTGCCGGGAGAAATATCAATAACCTCAGATATGCAGATGACACCACCCTTATGGCAGAAAGTGAAGAGGAACTAAAAAGCCTCTTGATGAAAGTGAAAGAGGAGAGTGAAAAAGTTGGCTTAAAGCTCAACATTCGGAAAACTAAGATCTTGGCATCTGGTCCCATCACTTCATGGGAAATAGACGGGGAAACAGTGAAAGCAGTGTCAGACTTTATTTTTCTGGGCTCCAAAATCACTGCAGATGGTGATTGCAGCCATGAAATTAAAAGATGCTTGCTCCTTGGAAGGAAAGTTATAACCAACCTAGATAGCATATTAAAAAGCAGAGACATTACTTTGCCAACAAATGTCCATGTAGTCAAGTCTATGGTTTTTCCAGTGGTCATGTATGGATGTGAGAGTTGGACTGTGAGAAAGATGAGTGCCGAAAAATTGATGCTTTTGAACTGTGGTATTGGAGAAGACTCTTGAGAGTCCCTTGGACTGCAAGGAGATCCAACCAGTCCACCCTAAAGGAGATCAGTCCTGGGTGTTCATTGGAAGGACTGATAGTGAAGCTGAAACTCCAATACTTTGGCCATCTCATGCGAAGAGTTGACCTATTGGAAAAGACCTTGATGCTGGGAGGGGTTGGGGGCAGGAGGAGAAGGGGATGACAGAGGATGAGATGGCTGGATGGCATCACCGACTCAATGGACATGAGTTTGAGTAAACTCCGGGCATTGGTGATGGACAGGGAGGCTTGGCGTGCTGTGATTCATGGGGTTGCAAAGAGTTGTACACGACTGAGCGACTGAACAGAACTTAACTGAACCTTCATTTTTAGAGCTCCATCTTTTCATATATCTATACATTGCTTCATCAGTGGTTTTACTTCATATTGCCTACCTTAAAAGCAAGAGATCTCTTTTCTAAAGTTTATTTCATTTAAGAGAATCTCTTCTCTACATATCCAAAACCAAATGTATGGTCTTGATTTCCAAATTTGGGTCTTCTCAAATATTCTCTATCAGGGAAAGGAGTCATCATACATTCAATTCAGGCTAAAAAGCAAGGAACCAAACTTGTCACTTTCTTTTTCCTAATCTCCAGTAGCCAGTGCATCACAAAAATCTTGCCAATTTTACTTCTAAATCAGTTTCCTAAATCTCATTTACCTGTATATCCATATTACCACTAATTCAAACTCCTTCAACCTCCTGCCTGATTACTGCAATGCTCATGTGTTCATTGTTCACACTTGTCATCTCCAATCAGTTTTCAAATTGCACCCAGAGTAATTATTTTAAAACACAACATCAAGTCTGTCATTACTGAGAGGTGAGGGTTAACTTATCCAAGAGAGATCCCCTGGGCCTTCTGTAAAGATCCAGGACAACGGAGGAAGGATCTGAACTTAAGGCAATCAATCCTGGCTGCCTACAATGCTAAAACTCTAGACCCTTCTTATGCTAAGGGAGGGGTCCCTGCTTTCACAAACAGGACAGTGATATGGGGAATTCTGTTACTTACTTACTACATCATATGCTTCTGAACTTCAGCGCCCTGTTTAAGTCACCGTGGAGACTGGTTCTACCCACAATCATAAATGCTGAATATGGCTGGGGCCAAGTTTCTGCCTCATAATATTACTATTTTTTTTTATGCTCAATTACTAGTCACATGATTAGCGCTTCCCTAATCATGCAGCTTCAAAGTCCCAAAGGTCAAGGGGAGGGTTCTTCTTAAAGTCTGGTATATCTGGATTTGCTAGATCTCTGTGGCATATTCTAGAATACAAACGCACACACCACTGAGTTGGTTTCCGTGAGATAACTTGGGGGTTAAACTTTAATTCCCCAAATGCTATCCTAGCAGGTTTGGTGTCCTTGTTCAGATAACAACTGCCAAGTTTAAAACCCTTCAGAGGCACCAACATTATTCTTAGGATAAATACCGAAGTCCTTACTAGGGGATGCAGAGCTCAGCATGACCTGATCTGCCTCCTGCCTCCTCTCCCAGATTTGCTTTGCAACCTCTTGTTTAGTCTGTTTTGGTTAACTTGAATTCTTTCATTTTTCACAAATGCAATGTGTTTCTTTCTGCCTCAGGGCCTTCAAATGATTTTTCCCAAAGCTGGAACATTTCTTCCCACTCAACCTTCTGATTAAGATCAAAAGTCACTTCTCCAGGTAAGTTCTCCCTGTTCTTCCAGACTAGCATGGCTGTCCTTTCAAAAAACAAATAAAAATCAGAAAACCAGGAGTCTTTTTTTTTTCTTTGCAGCTGTTATTTCAAAATTAAAGTTGAAACCTATTAGGAAAGGCTTATGCTATTAATCATCAGTTGCAGAAAAATGTGTTTATGGTAATAGACGTGTTTTCAGTATGCATGTTCACTCCAAAAGAGACCATTTTGTTAAAAAAATTAAGTTCTTGTTCCTCTCAGTAGAATACTATACACTCTTGCCACTGCATTTCATACCTGTCCCTCACACTTATCATAGGTGCTATTATATGACTAAATGTGAGGTTGTCTGATTTATTTCTAGCTTCCTCTCTAGACTATATTTCCTGCATGCAGGACGGGACTTTGGTCGGCTTCTCACTGCACTGTAGTCTCACTGCATAGCATAGAGCCTGGCACATACTAAGTATTCCACAACTGTTTGTAGAGTTAAAAAATGATTGTTTAAACGAGTGCCATTTCTAAAAAGAAAAAAAAAGAAATAAAAGATATTAACATTTAAAAAAATACATGATACTTATAAAAAGTTAGGAAAGGAATAAAAAAGAATATTCACAATGCCATCAATCAAACATATTTGGCTTTTTTTTGTTTAAATTTACAAAGCCCAGTTTCTTTATCACAAAAATATATGCTACTTCTTCACTCACAAAAAGGGGAAAAAATGAAGGATTGAGAGGGTAGGACTTGGGACCCAGATGACAAACATAGGCTTGAAGCTTCTGTAGTGAGAAAAGAAAGGGTAGAACATACATTCCTGACTTGGTCTTTATAAGCAAAGAAAGTAGGCTGAGACATTAAATGAATGATTTGCTTTCGTTTTTTAAGGAATATGTTCGAGGGAGTCTCATTTGCCAAATGTCTTTGGAAACAAGCAAGGGAAACAGACGAGAATTATTAGATCAAATAGTGGTTAATGTACAAGATGTTCTACACCTAATAGATAAACAAGACGTAGAAAAATCACCAGGACCAGATGGCAGTTCTTATGTCCTTTCATATGTAGGATTTTCCTCTCCAAAACAGAGATGAAGCCCACATGTGTGTCTGGGCTTAGACTAAGTGCAAGGAGCTGGGGGAGGAAGATAAGTCAGTCTGTTTCTAAGGCTGCCATCTTTCACTAATTTTGCATTTAGAAATAAAGAACCAATAGAAATGTCATCCCCTATCAAAATCTTCTGTAACTTTCATGACCACAAAATTCAGTCTGAAAACAGAACAGAACATCTCCACATAGAGCTTATGCTTAATCATATAATAACTCAATAAAGTGAGTATTTTGCAGTATGTTTGCAATTAGACACAATGGCACTCTACAAGATAAACATGTACAGTGGATTTGTATTTTTTCTTTATCCGTTAACATGAGATTATTCAATTCTGGTTCTGATATTTCCAGCCAGAAGGGATCTAGACAGCTGGTTGAGTGAGTCATTCCACATATTCTCAGAGACAGGCATGAGATTCATTTGCTCTTTGCTTATGGGGATATATTAATGAATCTTCAATCTTGCTCTCACTGTCCCCCATGGGCGTGATGCATTTGTAGAGAAAACAGGTTTACACATAGAAAGGCTTCTGTCAATAGCATTAAACCTGCTGTTATTTATCTTCCTCATCTTGGAATACGGAAAGAAGGGACAAGGGGAAAAAAAAAAAACAAAGTCAAGAATGGTACATTTGTTTAACAATAAAATACAGGATTATCTTTTAGTTTTTTTTTTTTTTTTCCCCCTTTCCATTGTGGTTGTTATTCACAACTGTGAAGTTGAATCTTAATGGGGGAGCCTGTGATATTAGCCAACTGTTCTGGAAAGATGTCTTTATGGTAACTGAAGTAATTTGGACATACATATTCACTCTTAAAAGAGACAATCTTTGTTTTCTTGAAACTTAGTTCTTTCTTCAAAGACTTTCTGCCTCCTGCCTTCTTTGGTGGGGGCTGGCTATTCTGAATCATCTCTTATTACTAACATGATTCTTTGATAGAGCGTTGGACAGCAGACATGATGATCAAAACACATGAATAAAGGATTGGGGAAGTATACAACAGCAGAGCTTGAAAAGCAGATCCTACTACGCCTAGTGTCTAAGCAAAAGCAGCCACTGTTTTTGTTTAGCCTATGGGTGATCTTATGCTATACCAGGGCTTGTGATGTGGAAAAGGGAGAGAAAGATGTACACTGAGGGAGACAAGCAGGATTAGCAGCGGGAGCCTGTGTTGTTGAAAACCTCAAGGACTGGGAAAAGCCGGAGACAGTGGGGAAAGGGTCTTACGTGGTCGTCTATTGTATCATTCTGTGAGTAGTGCCCCCGGAGCTGTACAGTACAGAAACTCTAAAAATAAGAGGCATGACCTTCACACTTTGACTTGTCCAGAGCCACCCTCCTATACTGTTGGTGGAAATGCAAATTGGTACAGCCGCTATTGAGAATAGGATGGCGGTTCCTTAAAAAACTAAAAATAGAGTAACCATATGATCCCACACAGCCACTTCTGGAAATATATGTGGAGAAAAATCTAACTGGAAAAGATAACATGTGTCTCAATGTTCACAGCAGTGCTATTTTCAATACCCAAGACATGGAAGAAACCTACATGTCCAGAGACAGATGAATGTGTAAAGATGTGGTATATACATATAAGAAAGTTTTATTCAGCCATAAAAAAGAATGAAATAATGCCATTTGCAGCAACATGGTGGACCTAGAGATTATCATACTAAATGAAGTAAATCAGAGAAAGACAAATACCATATGATATTACTTACACGTAGACTTTAAAAAATGGTATAAATAAACTTATTTATAAAACAGAAATAGAGTCACAGATGTAGAAAACAAGCTTATGGTTACCAAAGGTGAAAAGGGTGAAAAGCGTTGGGGGGAGGAGGGATAAATTAGGAGATTGGGATTAACATATGCATACTTCTACATTTAAAATAAACAACAAGGAACTATTATATGGCACAGAGAACAATATTTAATATCTTGAAATAGCCTATAATGGAAAAGAATCTGAAAAAGAGTATATACATATGTGTGTATAACTGTGTGTATATATGTGTGTATACATATGTGTTATGTGTGTGCATATGTGTGTATACCTACATATATGTATGTGAAAGGTTGTTGCTGAATCATGCAAAGACACCGGGGTTCTTGGCCTCCGGAGGAGAAAATTCAATCCGGGGCCAGGGACGAGGCTTGATTGCGCAGAGCTTTTGTGTAATAAAGTTTTATTAAAGTATAAAGGAGATAGAGAAAGCTTCTGACATAGACATCAGAAGGGGACAGAAAGAGTACCCCCTTGCTAGTGTTAGCAATGGAGTTACATACTCTCCAATGAATCCAAACAATGTCTGGAGGTTGTAAAGACCTCACCAGACCTACTCCCATAATTACATTTTAAGATAACAGGATTAGCCAGAATTAATCCAGAGACTGTCCTCAGGCAGGATACATTATTGTTATATAATCCTAAGGAATGTAGAGGAAAGAAAAATAAAGTTTGTCCTTTCTTCCTCCTTGAGAATTCCAGACCCCTTTCTTTTTGGGGACCCTTAGACTTCTTATCAACCTGCCTAGGAAATGACTCTCTCATATGTATGCTGTTTAGTTGCTAAGTCATGTCCAACTCTTTGCCACCCATGGACTATAGCCAGTTAGGCTCCTTTTCCATGGAATTCTTCAGGCAAGAACACCTGAGTGGCTTGCCATTTCCTTCTCCAGGGAATCTTCCCAACTCAGGAATCAGACCCAAGTTTCCTGTTCGGCTGGTGAATTCTTTACCACTGAATCAGCTGGGAAGCCCATATGTGTGTGTATGTGTGTGTATAACTGAATCACTTTGCTATACACCTGAAATTAACACATTACAAATCAACAATACTCCAGTGGGGGAAAGAGGTAAGGGGGTGCAGAGATGCAGGAGAGGCTCCTGAACTGCTGCCCCTCCTTTTCCCTTTTGTCTCTGACATGAGGAAAGAATGTGCTGAACTAAGGGTACATGTATGATGTGTATAAGGGAAATGGTGAAGAAAATCCAAGCTGAAAAACAAATCCCACTGTATCCAGAAAACCTTCATTATAAACTCTTCCCTTAGGAAGGGTATCCATTCCAATTGTATCACAAGATGTTATGGTATTACAGCACCTCCCTCTGAGGGTCTAAAAGTTTGGCTGGTGGCTGAGTGGCTACTGCAGGGGTGGACTGCAAAAGCAAGAATGCGCTGGTATCAGGATGGAAGGCAAATAGCAGAAAGACATGGAAAATTAAATCTATCTACTTCACACTCTGCCAGTGGTCAATCCTACGAAGGCACAATTATAAGACCATGTTTACACACATTTTATTTCTGTAAGCTCCACTATGCCCCCTCCTTTCCATTCCTGTGGCAACTGCAGATGTTTTTCTACTGTTTTTTGGACTGGTGCAAAAATCTCTGTTTTTATTTCTCTAATCCCCTTCCACAGAGAGATTTGTAAATTTTCCTAAAATGCATTTTAGATAGTTACTACCACCATCAAACACCCTTGATGCCTCACAGAACCTCATAAAAGCAAGTTCAAATACCCCACTATTGCACTCAAGACTCCTATGACCTGATCTTTCTAGTCTGTCTTCCCCCACAACTCACCATGAGTGCCAGGCTTCAACACATGCAAGTTATTTGCCATTTCCAAATATTCACATTGATGACACTGTGCCATGATCAAACCAATCATTTTGGAATTCCCTTCTCTTTGTGTAAAATAACCCAACGCATCCCACCATGTCTCTCACACCTCTGAGGCCTCCCTGATGTTAACAGCTGGAATTCAGTACTCCTTGCATGCATCTTTAGCTCACCATCACCTACATCAGGGAGGAATCACTTTTCAGTTCTCCACTGTATTATTGTTTGTCATTGTATGTTAGTCTAAGTAACTCATTTCAAGTCCCTTCAAGTAATGTTCTTATCTTATTCTTTTCAGAATATCCACAATGTTTTCCATCTAATATTCTCATTGAATAGTAGTTCAATGACCTGCTAACTAACTAGCAAAAGCTAAGTATATATGAAAATCATTACACAAAACTGATTGCAATGGGACATAAGAATAACATCTTTATGGGGCTTCCCTTGTAATACAGTGGAAAAGACTCCACCTGCCAATGCAGGGAACACAGGAAGCTATCACATGCTGTGGAGCCACTTAGCCCATATGCCACAACTACTAAAGCCTGCATGCTGTAGGACCCATGAGCCACAACTACTGAACACACATGCCACAACTACTGAAGCCTGCACGCCTAGAGCTTGTGCTCCACAAGAGAAGCCCTCACAATGAGAAGCCTATGCACTGCAATGAAGAGTAACCCCACTTACTGCATCTAGAGAAAGCCTACACACAGCAATGAAGACACAGTGCAATCAGAATTAATTAAAAAAGGAATGATATATCTTTATGAAGGTAAAACTTCTTCCAAACTGGGATTATATACATGCATATAGAATAAACAATTTAAATGATATCAAAGTCTTGCTAAGGTAGAAAGTAAAGCATTTAATAAAGATGAAGAAAATATTAGGGTTGCAGGAGGCTAGTCCAGTATCCATACTATCATACCATAAGGCCAATCTCCGAGAATGAAATCATGGAAAATGCACAGGCTAAGAATGTGGACTTTGGCCCTGGCATAACTTTAAATCCTGAGGTCATCCCTTACTATCTTTGTGACCTTGGATAAGTTGCTCAACCTCTTCAGGTGGAGGAAGGTAGGATAATAATACCTATCTCAAGGATGTTTTGTTAAATAATGTATAAGGAATGTGCTTGGCACAGAATAATAGTTGCCATTTATTGAATAGTATTTTTTTTTTTTTTTTGGTGTGAGAATGATCATGCTAATCTAACTAAGTAAATGAGTCAGCTCTTCGCATCAGGTGGCCAAAGTATTGGGGTTTCAGTTTCAACATCAGTCCTTCCGATGAACACCCAGGACTGATCTCCTTTAGGATGGACCGGTTGGATCTCCTTGCAGTCAAGGGACTATCAAGAGTCTTCTCCAACACCACAGTTCAAAAGCATCAGTTTTTCGGCACTCAACTTTCTTTATAGTCCAACTCTCATATCCATACATGACCACTGGAAAAAACCAAAGCCTTGACTAGGTGGACCTTTGTTGGCAAAGTGATGTCTCTGCTTTTTAATTTTCTGTCTAGGTTGGTCATAACTTTCCTTCCAAGGAGTAAGCATCTTTTAATTTCATGGCTGCAGTTACCATCTGCAGTGATTTTGGAGCCCAAAAAAATAAAGTCAACCACTGTTTCCACTGTTTCCCCATCTATTTGCCATGAAGTAATAGAACCAGATGCCATGATCTTAGTTTTCTGAATGTTGAGCTTTAAGCCAACTTTTTCACTCTCCTCTTTCACTTTCATCAAGAGGCTCTTTAGTTCTTCTTCACTTTCTGCCATAAGGGTGGTGTCATCTGCATATATGAGGTTATTGATATTTCTGCCGGCAATCTTGATTGCAGCTTGTGCTTCATCCAGCCCAGCGTTTCTCATGATGTACTCTGCATATAAGTTAAATAAGCAGGGTGACAATATACAGTCTTGATGCACTCCTTTTCCTATTTGGAATCAGTCTGTTGTTCCATGTCCAGTTCTAACTGTTGCTTCCTGACCTGCACACAGGTTTCTCTAGAGGCAGGTCAGGTGGTCTGGTATTCACACCTCTTTCAGAATTTTCCACAGTTTATTGTGATCCACACAGTCAAAGGCTTTGGCATAGTCAATAAAGCAGAAATAGATGTTTTTCTGGAACTCTCTTGCTTTTTTGATGATCCAGCAGATGTTGGCACTTTGATCTCTGGTTCCTCTGTCTTTTCTAAAACCAGCTTGAACATCTGGAAGTTCACAGTTCACGTATTACTGAAGCCTGGTGAAGAATTTTGAGCATTACTTTACTAGTGTGTGAGATGAGTGCAATTGTGCAGTAGTTTCAACATTCTTTGGCATTGCCTTTCTTTGGGATTGAAATGAAAACTGACCTTTTCCAGTCCTGTGGCCACTGCTGAGTTTTCCAAATTTGCTGACATATTGTGTGCAGCACTTTCACAGCATCATCTTTTAGGATTTGAAATAGTTCAACTGGAATTCCATCACCTCCACTAGATTGATTATCCACCTAAATATAGCAGTATGAGAAGGGATAGATTGGAGTTTCGGACTGACATGTACACACTGTAGCTTTTTAAAAAATAATGTTAAGAATCATAGAAGCAGTTCCATTAGAGATTACTAATATAAAATGTGTTTACTTATCTTTTGTGCATTTGCTGACAAAACTTAGCAATGAGCAAAGAGGACACTACCCTTACCCATGAAGAATTTTATTTTCCAAAGGCATCATCAAAAACAACAATGTCAAGCAGCACTATCTTCAATAGTTAGGACATGGAAGTAACCTAAATGTCCATCAATAGAGGAATGGATAAAGAAGATGTAGTATATATATACAATGGAATACTACTCAGTCATTAAAAGGAATGAAATTGTGCCATTCACAGAGACATGGATGGACCTAGAAACTGTCATATGGAGTGAAATAAGTCAGAAATAGTAAAACTGATCACATACCAACACATATACGTGGAATCTAGAAAAATAATATAGATGAATTTACTGGAAAAGCAGAAACAGAGACACAGACATAGAGAACAAATGCATGGACCAAGGAGAAAAAAGGGAGGGTGGGATGAGTTGGGAAACTCAGACTGACATACATATGTCACTATGCATAAAGTACAGAGTAGATAACTATGAGAACCTACTGTTTAGCACAGAGAACTCTACTCAATGCTCTGTGTTGACCTAAATATTGAGGAAATCCAGAAAAAGAGGGTATATATATATATATATGTGTGTGTGTGTGTGTGTGTGTGTGTATGTGTGTGTGTGTGTGTATCAGAATCACTTCACTGTATAGCAGAAATTAACACAACAATGTAAACCAACTATATTCTATATTCCAATAATAATAACAACAACAAAAAGAAAAACACAGTGAAGGCAGCTATATGAGACAGCTGTCAGTTAACTATCCTTTTTCAGAGGTAGAAAACTAGCTTCCTGTTTATAACTAAAGTGTTTAAAATTTACTTCTTTTGGTTCATTTCTTTTGATACAAATTCTTTCTTTTAATATATATCTCTTCTTTTGATACATTGAAAAGTAAAAAAATTAACCATAAAAAGGAAATTTCTTAGAATTCTTTCAGTGACGATGTCAGTATAATATGGTATCTCTCAGAAAGCTGTAAGGCTCAGAAATGTGATACAGCAGTTAGAGAAAAAACAATCGCAGTTCTCTTAATTTTGCAGAAACAGGAAGGCAATTTGACTTGCCAGTCATGGCTGAAGGTTGTGCTGATAGGGCCTGTGAGTGTGCCCCCTCCCAAATTCCATATCAACACACATTTTTTGAATGCTTGCTCTGTGTTCAGAGCTGTGAGTACAAAAATGAGTAAGAAAGGCACTCTTCCCACCTAAACCCTACAAGCCTTTAGAAACACATCCTTGAGTAAAAAACCACTTGCTTTCCATTAGAGTTACCTTTATACTCATAATGCTTTAAACAGAAAGCTTCCTCTCCACAAATACGAGATGAAGCTTTGATGCATAAATTCGTGCTATATTTTTTGATGAAGAGGAAACTTAATTACACTTTAAAAGAAAGGGATTGTAAACATGTGACTCCAGTAATTAGGGCTCAAATATAACGAGCCATTTAGAAATAATGTTGCATTACATTTTCAATGACACTTAATAGTTTACTCATTTACATAATGTGTTACATTCACTTTTTTTCATTTAATCATTCTGATGACTCTGTGAAGCAAGCATTTTTACCCCCATTTTATGAATGAGCAGGCTGTTACTTAGAGGAGCCATATTATTTGCCCAACAAATCACATGTAGAACAGTTACTTAAGCAAGAGTGCCAAGAAGAAAATCTGGCCCAGTTCCTATTGTGTTATTGGGCTTAAGGCATCACTGCACACGCGAAGAGAGAGAAGGATCTTGGAGTTCTGCCCCATGGTTTCACTGTCTACTGCTTTAGATTTTACATCTTGAAACCCCACCCCCAAAGTTTTACCTAATAGAGGCAGATTATTCAAACAGATTAGTGTGTATAACATTCCGTATACTCTGTTTATAAATATTTCAAAAAGGCAGAAGTTAAAACACCATTATAAGAAACTGAATGTGCTTTAATATTTATTTGATACAATGTCTTTTAGCATTTTGCAGATCTCAATATTATGTCAATAGGAGTGACAACTCAAGATGAATCTGTTTTCTGTCACAGCCCAAAAGTTCTTTTTATTATGGTCACTATTTGTATATTTATTCAGCACTTTGTTTCTTCTACCTGGAGTACAAAATATGCAACTGAGGTTCTACTGTCATGCCAGTTAATAGAAATGTCTGGTTAACAGAATGCTAAGTAAGCCAAATTTTGCCTTGTTTAATTCACAACCATTTTTAGAAATACTAGGGGAAAATGATTACTTAGGCAAACTGCCTGGCAATACTGTATTCAAGTTATGCCTATGTGACCTCATTTTTCTTCTTACCTAGAATGTAAGAACAGAAAAATTTAGAGGCTTGAGGTCTACCTACTTCTTTCCATATTTGAGGCAAATCATGTGCAAAGAGGAGAAACAACTCATTAGAGACCTATTAACAAGTTTACTCAAAAATTCTGGAATTATTTGGAGGTTGGAATGGTCCTGACTTCTACTCCAGCTCTGTATGTGTATTTGGTATCACATATGGTGTGGATGTCTGTGATAGAATGGTAGAGATCAGCAGTGATATTTTAACATAGATGGGTTAGGAAACTTCTCTACAATATTTCTCATCTGGCAATGATTTGATCTTGTTAGTGTATCTACTTTCAATGGTAAGCTCTTCATAGGAAGTTTCAAATCTACACAAAGGCCTGAACTAACACATCCTGTAAAATTTGGTGTCTTTAAAATGACTTATGTTAACTCCTGCCTTATATAAAGGACAGACAACTTTCAATTAAGAAGTGATTGGTCTTAGCATATTATTGTGGCCACTTGATTTCCTTGCTTACTTCTTTAATTTCTGATTCAAATATATTTCATTATTTATTACAATCTGCACATGATTGAAGAGTTAAAAGAAAAAAATAATCCAAATTAATCTCTTTATTCAGATTTTTGGGGGAGGGGATTGGAAAGGGCAGTCCACCATTGGCCAATATGATGTTTTTATTTTACTATTTGTAAATTAAATTGATTCAAGGTATCTGCATTTACTATGATGATATGTAAATGAAATTGTTTAAAGGAGAAATGGCAAATTTTGCATTAAGTCCTTTCTATGTGACTAGGGACAGAAAGTATATACCTACAGACCTTATCTAATATGGATGTATATATACCTACAGACCTTATCAATATGGATGCAGATATAGACTATGACTGCTTAAAATCAGACACAGTGATAAGGAATTAGGTTTCTGCATATCTCAAAGCATAACTAAACTGAGGTGAACTGGTTCAGTCAAATCACAAGTGGACAAATAAGCTGACTTTAAACATTATCATTTACTGTTTAAGAGTCAACAGACTTCAAGACATTTTAATTCTGAAACAGTCTTACATTTTTTTAATGTATAAAAAGTTTACAGAATTTTTTTAAAAATTGAAGACAAATAAAATGTTATTCCAAGTTAATATCTTCATAGCATTGTAGCATCTTTCAAATATTGTTTTCCAGTGAAAGATAACATAATAAGATAAACCTTTTACTAAGACAGAATACTGTAATTTACACAAACATTGAGGCAGAATGGAGCCAAGTCACTGAGTTCTGAGTTACAACCAACCATGTTGTCATTTAAAGTGAAAAAATGTAAAAAAAAAAAAAAAATACTTATGCACTCTCATAGGGGAGGAATAAGATGTACTGAAGATGTATATAGGAACTGGGCAAATAGCAATGAGACTAACAGTTCTTATATTTATTATTTGTAATTTTGTGAATAAACAAAACCCACTCAAAATGTAATTGTGTTAATTGAAAAAATGGACTTGAAAAGGCATAGAAACAAAATAAACTGGGAGTTGTGACAAAATGCTACACTTGCATATCTTACAGAATAGTAGGCAAATTGTCATTTTTCTTTGCAACAAAGTTCTAAATATATGCTAACTGTATTATTAACTATTAATTATATTCATCATTATATAACTATATAATGACTATATTATTAACTATCCCTTAATATTAGTATAAAAAAACTATATAATTAATATTATTACTATTACAATTAATGGATGGATCCACTCATTCTTCTATCATAAAGTTCCCATAAGTATCAGCATTGTTGTAGTAGAATGTTCTATGTGCTAAGTTGCTTGAGTCATGCCTGACCCCTTGCGACCCTGTCAACTGTAGCCTGCCAGGCTGCTCTGTTCATAGGATTCTCCAAGCAAGAATACTGGAGTGGGTAGCCATGCCCTTCTCCAGGGGATCTTCCTGACCCAGGGATCAAACCCGCAACTCTTATGTCTCCTGAATTGGCAAGAGGGTTCTTTACCACTAATGCCTCCCGGAAAGCCCGTGTGGGAGTGTAAATACCCTTATGAAGCTTATTTTCTATTAGGAAACAATAATAATTCAAGAGAACAAAAAGGTAACTTCAAAATCTTCAGTATTATTAAAGAAACAAAAGAAGGCAGATGTGATAATGATTAACTGAGGATATAGGTCCTTGAAGAGAGGGTTTCTTTTATGATATGGTAACAAATGATTTGTGCAGGAAGAATTAGGAAATAAAAATGAAAACCATAAATCAAGTATTACCTCTAAGTATGCAGCAAAGAATCTAGAGACACAGTATAAGGAATAAATATCATAAATTAAATACAGAGCTTAGTAGGCAAGATGGAAAGAACATTCTAACAATGGAGAGAAGGAATGTTTGCCCTGTTTTCATTGTACTCCAGAGTTTAAATGTGCTCAGAATAAAAGTGGACACTATCACTGAAATCCAGGAAGAATCTATACAAACTCTAATGAAAGCTTATACATTCTCCCTGGATAGACTCCTCAACTTTTGTTATTATTTCTCTTTATCTTTTACACAAACCTGGGTTTATTTGCTTTCTCAGCACAATTTTGTTTACCACTTTATGGCATCTAGATTTCTTTCAAACATGGTTTTTCATTTCTCCATTTTTAAGTAAATGCCAAACCCCACCAAGTATGGCCAGGGTATGGCATGGAAGGGGAAAGATAAGTGGATAAAGAAAATAACATTTGTGATTTTCCCAAGAATGTCTTTAGTCCCATTCTGATGGTTCAAATGGCTTTGCTGGGCAGAGAGGAAATGTAGGAAGGGGTAGAATGGATAAAACAAAGGTTTTCCACAACTGAACCAACTCTCCACTTTTCCCTTCAAAACAAACATGAGCCTGGAGCATTGATGATAATCATGAAAAGCCACAGTGCCTTGCTTTCCCATGGGTAGGTGTAAAGAACTGAAAAAGAGATCAGGAGTGCCCACCTACTGACTCAGAATTTTTCTGGAGTATCTGCCTCTCAGATTTCAGACCCTTTTACAATTTCATCTTTTCATCTCCAGGATCAAATATTGCTTGGAAACAAGGAAAACTTATGAAGGGATTTTTTTCCAGTTCCTTTCTGAAGTGCAAAATTAAGTAATGTTGTTACTTTTAATAAGGATGAATATTAATAATCTAGCATGGTACAAATGACATGTTTTTAATAACAACCTCTGCTAAATTAAAAAAAACAAACAAACAAGAATCTGGTTTTTTTTTCACCAGTGAAAAAGTTACCAACTCAGGTCTTCAACTATACAACCTATGGCGGTCACACAAAGGAAGTGCTGGGGATGAGGAGTGACAGCTGACTCAACTGGAGTTGAACTGAGGGAAAAGAGAAGAAAGTAAGAAAACACATTCTTAATTGAAGGACAAAGGTGAAGCAAGAAGGCAAATTGGTTTTGTTTACTTAAGAAGATTAATGAGATAAAGTCAGGAAGATGCTATAGTTTTATTATGTACATTAAGTAGTTCTTATGTTAGGGATCAAAAAAGCAGTGTAGCAAGACAAGCAAATGAGCCTGGCAGACAGCTCTCATGAGGAAAATGTGAGCTGTGTGTATTGCAATGATGATAGAGAAATTAAAAAGAAAGTGCATAGAGTTTCCCAATATTGAATTAAGTTTGCCAGGTGGAGTTTGTACTACCTCTCTGTTATTTGCCAGTATCTGTTAATGACATTCTGCAGAAGACTCACTTTTTTTTTTTTCCCTAGCATTTTCCTGGTGAAAAAGGAGTTGAAGGATATTGAAAAGACTATCCTTTGGAAACCACTGTTGCAAAAAGCTATGCAGCTGGACCTTAAACACTATTTTGGGCATCTATAAAGTTGTGTGTAGAGTCTGTTGAATCAGTTTAAGAGAACTAGGTTGTTATTGTTGTTTTTTTGCTTTGTTTTGTTATCATTTATTTCCAATCAGGTAGTTATAACAAAACAACTTAGCTTCCACTGATTCCTTAATTTATGTTAAATTCTTAATTGAAAAGTAGCAAACTTGCCCTAAATATTAGTTGGACATAAATTTCATACACTAAGAACCGAGTGTTGCCTGCTATTTGATGAATTTTCAAAATACATGTAACCTGTTGAAAGGGATCTGGGAAGGCTAAGCTTTTTCCAGTGACTTTCATTTAAAGCATTTTTATTGGCGTAAAGCTGATTTGCAATGTTGTGCTTGTTTCAGGTATATAGCAAAGTGAATCAGTTACGCATATAGTCCCTCTTTTTTAGATTCTCATCCCATATAAGTCATTACAGAGTATTGAGTAGCATTCCCTGCACTATACAATAGGCAAGAATACTGGAGTGGTTTACCATTTCTTTTTCCAGGGGATCTACAGACCCAGGGATCGAACCTGCATCTCTGGAGTCTCCTGCATAGACAGGCAGGTTCTTTACCTCTAGCACCACATGGGAAGCCCAGATTCTTATTAGTTATCTATTTTGTATATAGTAGTGTGCAAATGTCAATCCCAATCTTCCAATTTATCCAGTGACTTTATTTCGTTTCTCAATCAGACCTACATCCAAAGCATCCCTCTAAAAATAGAATCTAAGTAAAAACCATGTGTGTCCCATGCACCTTTTGTCTTCAAGGCTAGTTCCTTAGCATCTCATTTTCTTTCCTTAGGACATTATCACTCTAAGTGCCTCCTACATAGAAATTTCTAAGACATCATTTGGCCAGTAACATTCTGAATAACAACTGAACATTCTGTTCCCAACCTTATGTTCTAGGAAAACATTTTATGGTAATAAAAATAAACACAAATACTCAAAATAAATTCCATTTGTAACAAGGGCATCTTTTGTGATGAAGAAAAATATTTCCTTAGTGTCTAACTAACTTTCAAGGATCCTTTCCTTTATATACACATATTTGTGTAATGGGCTCATTTTAACTAGGTTTTTAGAAACTGAATATACGACAGTAGTCAAGGAAAAAAAAAAAAACATAGGGAACAAAAGAAAATAAAAGAAAAACAACCAAAGTGAAGGGCTGAAGGAAGAGGAGGTATTCCTGTCTCTCTGTAATCTTGCTTGCTTCTTTCCCACTGAGGCAGCTGAAGGGACCTGCCGAGATTTCACCACAAAGGGAAAGTTTCAGAGATGAGAAGCCACTTCAAATTGACACAAGACTGTTTTATCTGTCATTCAAGGCATAAGGTGAAAAGCAGAATAGCAACAATGTCACTAAAATTATATTCCTTTTCTTCAAGTACATACATATTTTATTTCTTTTTTTCATATTTATTTTCTTATATTGATACATTCCTAGATGTAAAAGAGTGCATTTTTGAGTTACTCCTACTTCATAATAAATATTCAAATCTTCCTGGTTCACTGACATAAATTCTGAGTGCAAGACTGTTGAAGTTAGAGGTGATGCTACATTACATGGCGGTGGGCAAATGCAACACCCTGATCCCTGAGGTTGTAGCCTTAGATCTGAAGCAGCTTTTGATAACTGGTAAGTTTTCCTAAGGATGACTATGGAGCACAGCAGCTCCTCCCACACTGCAAACAGGAGCAGGTGCTGGACTGCTACTGTCCGGAAAGGCTGCGTATTAATAAAACTAGGGACCAGGGTTTTCTACCCCCTCCACATCCTTGTGCGGCTGCGCTTCCTGAGTGCCCAGGAGACATACCATAGTCTCTCTACAGCAAGGTGCAGAGTAACACTCTCTCTTGGGAGGGCTAGGAAGATTTTAACCTTATCTCTGGGAGGTGCAGCCAAAGGAATGTTTGTAGGGAAAGAGACTAAAACCTTCTATTTTAAATCTGATCAACTTTATATTACATAAAGCTGATCAAGGGTCACTGGGGTTCCCAGCAGCTTAGATAAAAGCCAGGTTTCATTAGCCTTAGATGAAGAGATGAAGAAGAGGCTATACAAATGTTTGTTGAATCAATAACAATATTATGTTTCAGGAAAAGGAAAAGCCTTTATATACCAAAAGGAATTCGAAGCTAGAGAAAAATGAAATACTTATCATAACAATATTGAAGGCGCAAGGTAATTTCACATATGTCCATGAACAAGCTGCTTCAAAGAGTCTATCTAAAAAACATATGGGAAGATGGCAGAGGGATTGAAAGGAGGAAAATCTATAAAACCATTACAGACAGCAGAATCAACCAACACTTACTTTCTTTGATTTTTTTTTCCCCCTGAGATAGGAAGAGATCATTATCATCATTCCTGCCATTTGTTGGGCACCCCTTGTATGCAAAACTGTACTACCAAACACTTTCTATTACTTTCTACAAAGGAAATAAGACACCTCATCCTCAGCTTTCATGGACTAGCTTTAATAGGCAAA
This sequence comes from Cervus canadensis, assembly GCF_019320065.1. Lineage (NCBI taxonomy): Eukaryota > Metazoa > Chordata > Mammalia > Artiodactyla > Cervidae > Cervus > Cervus canadensis. The sequence goes on from NC_057392.1 coordinate 38,873,636, forward strand.
GTCAAAGACATCGTAGGAAAACCTTAAATAAAGTACATCAATAGACACATGGTTGAGTCAGCTAGGTATGTGTGAAATGGAAGAAGCCCACCCTACCCATATTACTTCTAGAGTGAGAATTTCACCCCTTCCCAAAGAAAGTGGAAAAAAGGAAACAAAGTACAATCATGTAAGTCCACTACATTCAACGTATGATTTTAGTATCTACTGTATATTTAGCTTTATGTTACACCTATTCCAGTCCTCAAAACTTTCAATCCAATTGAGAATAAAAACTAAAAAATCATTTTATTGTAATACCAGACAAGCGGGTAGCTAAATCAATATTGAAGGGCGTTTAGGGCTATTGACATTGAGAGGGAGGCTCCATTCCTAAGGGTGAGAGTAAGAATTAAAATAAGAATACAATACTCTATCCAATCCAAGGACTGTTTCTGACAATCTCTATTTGGAGAATTTTGAGCTTTGAGTGTGCAAATTGGCTTTCATTATAATGGGAATCATTTTTTAAGGAGTAAATTTTTCTCCATTAACAAGCTAAAAGTGGTGAGTAAGAAATGGGAGTTGATGAGAATATTTGTTGTCAAGAAAGCTACGAGAGCTATTTAGTGAAGAACACATCATAATGAATGTCTGTCATATAAACTCAAGAACACACTATTGCTACCTAAGATGGTGGTTATTGAAATGAAGCAGGATCCTATGATCCTTCCTCACCACGTCCTCAGCTTGCCTTCTGTCTATGGAAAAACTTTAGCCAAAGAATGAGTTTAACCAGAGAAGTGAGAACATGTAGAAGCAAAGAAATGCAGTCAAACAGGACAAAACAATAATAGTCTAGTCACTGAGCAAAGTCAATGACCTTTAGTTCCTTCTTATGGGCTATAGACAATACTCTGAGCCATATCCTGTGAGCTGTCTTATAAATACTGAACCCTCGTCCCCCATATCAAGTAGAAGTAATTAACTCCATGATGACCAGACTGTAACCATTACATAAGCTACCTCTATTCCAAGAATTAGTCTCAAGGAATAGGGAATAAGCCAACCCTGGAATTGAAGATTAACTGTACATAAAATAATCAAGATGACACTGACCAGACCACTGCATGACCAATTTCAAGATGAATATCAGAACTGACTGCTGTCTTTGCTTACAGCCCCTTCCCTCAGTCTATAAAAGCTCTTGGCCACTGGTTGTTGGGGACAAGGTGTGGGATGTAGGGGTGGCAGCCTTTAGGCAGGAGCCTGCCCTCCCCTGACCCTCCTTCCCCTGTTGCCAGCATCCAGAATAAAGCAAACTTTCCTTTCCACCAATCTTGTCTATTGGAATTTTGAGTGGCAAGCAACCAGACCTTACTTTCAGTTTAATCATCTCTGTCCAGCATTGACTCTTACATTCCCCCATGTGCTTGTCACCATCATGTTTCTATTCCTGGTTTCCAATCATAAATCATGGCAACAAGCATTTTTTTTTCCCCGGAGACTTTCAGCAAGAAACTGGAATGCTCCTTACTACTGCATCTTTCATTAGCAACTTCTGTTGCAATATAATACCCTTGAATTTCTTCTCTGTTGTTCTATTTTTCACAAATGTATTGGAATTAATGAAGAACAGAGAACAAATCTACCTCATGATATCTTAAAAGCTGTTTAGCTGGTGCTGAATATAGAAGATAAATTTACAAATGGATGAAGAGATAATTGAACAGAGGTGAACCTAAGTAATATTAGCCCGAATGCCTTCAGGATTATTAAATTTTCATTATATAAAACATATATGTACCTTCACCAGAAATTCAAGTTAGGAACATAGCTGGAGAATTCAGTTTTCCGGAGTTTCCCCCCGCCCTTCGGCCTCCAGACCATTGCAATTTCCACAGGGACCTAGAACAAAATACTCAGCCCTCCTGTCCGTTTTTAGTTTGACCACTCTAGGTTGTATTGGTAGAACCCTATTTATTCTTTTTTTTTGGCTTCTTCATTTTCTGGTAGAGGTTAGTAATATTAATACATATAGACATTATATTTCAGCAAAGAGCGATGAAAAATGTGGGAAAAGATGGCAATTTGATTATATGCCAGAAGAGGAAACAAAGCAATGAAACATTTTTATTCCAACTGTCAGTTCTCTGATAATACTAAGGGTTTTGTTTTTTGAATTGTACAGTTTAAAGAAAGACACAAAGGAGCTTTTCTAGAACACAAGATATTATAATTTTACATGGTCTGTAACTGTCAAAGATGGTTATGCAAAGGACTATTAAGAGCACATCTTTACCGGTAGCAGTAACATTGATTGTGAACTTAATCACACAGATTAACCCTTGATCCCCTTAATTTCCTGCTATTTTGTTCATATTTTAATTTCTTCATTTCTTCTCTTTGGGGCTTCCCTGATAGCTCAGTTGGTAAGAATTCCACCTGCAATGCTGGAGACCTGGGTTTGATCCCTGGGTTGGGAAGATATCCTGGAGAAGGGAAAGGCAGTATTCTGCAGTATTCTGGCCTGGAGAATTCCATGGTCTGTATAGTATATGGGGTCACAAAGAGTCAGACATGACTGGGTGACTTTCACTTTCACTTTCTTCTCTTTACCTATACCTCAGACCATTTGCCTCCCAGGCTAGACTTGAATTTACTTCTCTTAGAAGTCTCACTATTGTGAGATGGAGGCCCAATATAAGCCACTGTAAAGAACAATCTAACAGAAGAAAGAGGGGGCTCCAAGTCCATAATGAAAAAATACATGCAAAGATTTTTTATAAAGTATCTATACAACACATGTCCATGAATTGACTACACATTTCATTCTAATGTCTCAATATTATTAACTTCCTATTCAATATTATTTTAGATACATTAAACATTTGAGCTATTTGCACAACCATATTAACAATAGTGAACATTTTTACATGGTATTTAGGAATATATGTGTGGTAAACAGTTTTATAACCACATTAGTTTTCCCTGAAACATATTTAAAAGGGGGAAAGGCAGTATTTTAATACACCTGGAATTAAAGCAGTTCGAAGTTGAATTAAAAGTAACACTGCTTATGGTACAAACAACTACAGTACAGAATCTGAGCAATTTGAGATGGAAAGTACCTAACTTGACATCAAATCTTTTCATTGCTTGCCTTGCCTCCTCCATCACTCTCTTGAATGCGTTTGGAAGATATATTTCAGAATTTCACTCAGGTCACCCACCACTTCCAAATCAATGTCACCTCCAAATTAGTCTATCCACAGGTAGATGTCATTAACCACCACCCAATTTCTACCTGCTATCTAAGCTGGATTCTCTTTTCAAAACCCATATTTCTGTACAGTTCTACCTGTATCCTTTTTATCAGCGTAAATTATTTCTTCCTCCATTACGTGTTTATGGTTTTCAAACATGTACACACATACTTTCCTTAGCCAAGTTGTACAGACATAATTCTTTCAAAGTTTTCCCATAAGTCAGCCTCTTTCTGCTAATGAATTGTGAAACTCTTCTTTGGATTCTGTCCAATCTGTCTACTTATTTTCGGTAGTCAGAAAAACCAAAGAGAATGGGGCATTCTAGAAGAGGTCTCATGAATGTCATTGGGAGTGGAACTGTCACCCTCTATTCCATGATGAAATGCTCTCAATACAGTGCATCCAAAAATACCCTTTTGGGTCCCACACCACTCTAAAAATGTGTCGTCTTTTCTATTTTTCAGCTTTGTATCTCCAGATGTCCCTCCTAGCATCTGAGGAATAAATCCTGATCAGTCCAGATTCTTAAGAGAGTATGCTGTCTAATGTTGTTCATAAACATTCTCTATTGTCTTCTTACATTTTAAGTTTGGTTTTCTTTATATAATTCCTTAAGCTCTTCAAGACTCTACTGTACACCTGTGTGCATCTACCACAGAAAATTCCCTAAGGGCTTTTTTTTTTAAGAGTTATTTCCCCATTGCTTAAGTCTTTTGCTAAGAATACATTTTTTCCTTTGACCCTTTTCAGTTTAATTCAATAAACATCTATCAAATTCCTCCAATGTCATTCACTGTATTGATAGAAATGGAGAGTACAGCAATGGAGAAAAAGTATAGCAACTGAGAAAGAGTAATCTCTATAGGAGAGACAAGCACATGATTATCATTTGAACATCACTTAATTCCTTTCTGGACATCCTGAGCACAAGTCTTCCTTTGACTTACTCAAATCCTAAATGCACCATATGGGCTTCCCTCGTGGCTCAGACAGTAAAGAATCTGCCTGCAGTGCAGGAGACACAAGTTCAATCCCTGGATGGGGAAGATCTCCTGGAAAAGGAAATGGCAACCCACTCCAGTATTCTTGCCTGGGGAATCCCATGGACAGAGGAGCCTGGTGGGTTACAGTCCACGGAGTCACCAAGAGTCAGACACAACTTAACAGCAAAACAACAACATGAATAACACAGTTAATGTCTCTCTGCCTCGGTGACTGCTGAAAATCTCAACTGGGCCCCAAGGACAAGGATGAAGAGCATTCCATTAGGTGTAAGTGGTACAGCCTACATTGTGGGTCCTCCTTGATAGGTGGTAGCACGGCTCCCAGGTGGACCTATGCACGGGGCATTATTGGTAAACAACCTAGCTTCCAGAAAACCCTGGAAATCAGATTCTTCCTCTAGGAATCCCAACCAGCACTGTATGCAGCTCTTATCACTGACCTCTTTGCTTGCTTCAGTTTGCCCAGAGTATGTCTTAACTTTGTTTGTTCTGCATTTAAATTTAAATTTTTACTCTCATTGAACAAGAAAAATTACTATCAGGAAAGACACCTAGGTAGAAAAAATAGAGGAATACTATAAAACAGAAGACCTGGATTCTTATCCAGGTCTTAGCACATCCTTCCACTACAGCATGATTTGTCTGAGTCTTGTCTTTGCTCTAAAACCAGCAGGATTTAAATATGGCACAAAGAAGAAAGAATCACCCAACTTCTCTATGTCTCACTTTTTTTTTTTTTTTCCATGTGCAAAGTGGCACCAATAATCCTGTCTCTGTCAGAGCTTGTTACCAAGATGAAAGGTGTGGTGGAGGTCTCCCCTTGGTGCCTAGCCTGCAGCAAATCTCCATAAATATCACCTGTAGGTTCTGTGTTGTGCTGACTCTTTCTGGTGATTATTTCAGGTTGATTTGCTAACATCAGAGCAGCATCTTTGAAAGGTAAGCAAACTTTCTTTCATCATCATTCTAATAACATTTATTAATGTGTACCCATCACTTACTATGGCAAGCAAACTTTGTGTGATTGCTTTGAAAAATCAGTAACCTTGTTGACTGAGGATGACTTTTCCAGCATCTTCTCTCCAGAAACAGGACAATTAGTGAAGGAGAGGTAGAGAAGTGCTGCTCTGGTATGAGAAGTTGAATTGTTTGCACCATTCCTGATCCTTCCCACAACTTCTCTGACCTCCTCCGTCTCAATATTGAATCTTTGTGACCCTGTTTCCCCACAGCTTCTCTTCTGCACCATTTTTTCAAACTTCTACCCCCAAAACCCAGGGGCATAAATGCCAATGAGCTTTACATTTCCGAGCTGACATCTTATCCACTGATAAATTTTCTGCTGCACTTGTTTTTCTCTAACCTAGATTGAAAACCTCTAAATCAGGGAGGCGCTGTCTTGAGTTGCTTGTCCTGCACCACATAAATCATCAGCAGATAAATCATCATAACGATGCTGCCAACTAACCCCATGCCGCACTGCCAGGCCCTCCTTCTTTCAAACTGTGTCCATTTTGTCTGAATCGTCTTCTAATTCCATCTTAATATTTAAATGAACGTGAATTAATTTAAAAATCAGAAACCTTGTCACACAGCCTATTTAATTCTAAAATGAGAGGTATAATATTTCTTATATCTATGGCTATAGAAACTTCTTTCTCAAAGAAATTATTCAGCACATTTAGATCAGTCTGATAAAATTGTTTTCTTTTGTCCTTAATATTTTCATTACAACCAGAAGAAGTTTATACTTGGCCTTATTGACCTCTTTCTTTATGATACAGTCAACCACATCAATATTTATTCACCAGACATTAATAACTGGTATTGTGCTTCTCATTCTCTGGTCTCCTGGATTATTACTGTACCTTGCTTTTCCTACTTGCAATGTTTTAATTTAGTTGCTTAGTTGTGTCTGACTCTTTGCAACCCATGGACTGTAGCCTGCCAGGCTCCTCTGTCCATGGAATTCTCTAGACAAGAATACTGGAGTGGGTTGCCATTGCTTTCTCCAGAGGATCTTCCTGACCCAGGGATTGAACTCCAGTCTCCTGCATTGCAGGCAGATTCTTTACCATCTAAGCATCCCGGCAGTCTTCAAATAGCTTATTAGATGGGTTTCTGTATTGTCCCATTTCCCATGATAACATCTTGTGTTTTGTTGCCCTGTATTTTCATTGTGGCAAAATATACATAACATAAAGTTTACCAGTAGCCATTTTTAAAGGGTACAATTTGGTGGCATTAAGTACATTCCCAGTGTTGTACAGCCATCACCACTATCCATTTTCAGAATTTTATCATCAACTCTAACTGCAATTCTGTTTTTTTTTTAATTAAGCATGGTTGATTTACATTATTATGTTAGTGTACAGGTGTACAGCATAGTGATTCAATATTTTTATAGACTATACTCAAAGTTATTATAAAATATTGGCTAGGCTCCCTGTGCTGTATAATATATTTGTGACTTATTTATTTTTATACACAGTAGTTTGTATCTCTTCCCATGGTAACTTTTTTGAATCTTTGGCATGTTGATATTTTAAGAAGCTGTTGCTTCTGTTTTTATTCAGTCTTGTTTTGTTTTTTGATCAATTCTATTTACAGATATTCAAGCATGTTAATATTTACCTGTCAGATATTTTGACAGGTAAATAATTTATATAATATTATCACACTCAAACTATAAAATATTGACAAAATATTTACCAGAGATGCATTTTTCACATGCCACTAAAATATTTGCTGGAAATTTCATAGTTCAACAGTTTTTAGAGAACTGGCTTTGACCTCAGAATTTTAGCCAGTTAATATGTTTACAGAAATCATTTCTTATTCACTTAACATAATTACAGAACTATGTTCATGGTTGTGAATATTAGCATGCAGTGATCAGCCCCTTCTTTGACTCTCTTTTGATGTTAATAAACAGGATAGAAACCACTTTTTAGTCTAAATATCTCAGTCTTTTGTGAAATACCAAGACAGTGACCTTGGCAAAGGGCATCTCAGAATACATTTCTAAGTAGTTTGCCCAGGCATTTGTTGAGGTCTCCTCTGAAACCTTTCAGGAATGAGAGGAAAATAATTTTATACCAAATTTTATGAAAAGAAAACTGAAAATATGGAGATTATTATTTTAAAACTATTGAAAATTAAGTGTTTATCCAGCCAAGAAGGAGCCAAGTCCAGAGTCTGTCATGAGATCATCACATTAGTAAGTATTCAAGAAACATTTGTTCAATGAATGTTGGAGTAGACGGTTCATGCAACAGAGAGCAAAGGCTTGGGAACAATGGTAATACTAAGTACTAGTATTATTTATGAATCCTCTGTATGTGTCAGGCAAGTTATTAAGTTTTTTCATGCAAGATTTAATCATCACAGTGACTAGAAGAAGAGATGATGTTTTAATCCCACTTTACAGATGAGGAAACAGGTTCACAGAAAGTTCCATCATAGAGCTAGAACTATAATCCAGGCATTTTGACTCTAAAATGATCATTCTCAACCTCTGTTTCCCTCCTCTCCTGACCACAAAGTCTTTCATCTAGCAGAGAGAGTTAAATTGAGCACAGGCTCTGGACAAGGGATTGGAAATTGGCACAAAATATTTATTTGTAGAAAGACTGAGGCTTGGTATTTGTTGACCACGATCTCAAAGTCATTTTTTAGATTTTTTTTTTTTTTTTTTTGAGGTCAGAACTGGTTTCTGAATAGAAACGTATCTTAATTCAAAAGTGAAAATGAATAATCTCAAGGGGAATAGAGGAGTAACAGAGCCTGACAATAACTGTTACAAGTTGTGCATAAATAGTTTAGGGGGCTCAAAAGCTAAACTTGAGGGGAGAAATGCAATTTATAGATGTTGGAGAGCAATTATTCAGATATGAAAAAAAATTAGTGTAGTCAAAAGTCATCCCTAATTTAGAAAATTATTGATGGCTGCAAAAGTTATCTACATCTCTTTTATAAGCCACTCTGCAAATAAAATTACAATAGCATTTTAAGTTTCACTGAATACTTGGGCTGAACAAGGTACTATACATAGATTCAAATCTCCTCCCAGTTGCTTCTATTTAGGTCCAACCTGCTTGGGAATTTTGAGCCCTATTATCATCAAGACAAAGGATTTTATTTAACTATGTCCAGAATAATTAGGAAAATCAGGGAAAATCTCATACTCATTTAAAACTTTGGCTGGATAAAATTAAGGCTTGCCTCTGCTGTGGAATGCCTTTCACCTCTAGCCTGAGGATACACTGACCCTGCCATTAGGACAGGGCCTGGGGAAACATCATTCCGGTCATGGGCCTAATGTAACCCTGAATCCAAACCCAATCTTCTCCCTTTAAAGGAGCTCTGTGCAGATCCTGCTCACCTTCAAACACCTCTGAATGTGCAGCTCCAAATATGCTGACAATCTGGATGTGGGGAACAGAGGCATAGGTAAGAGCTCAGGTATTTTTATACTTGCCCCATGATGGAAATAATCTTCCTGATGGTGAAGACTTTGATTTAGGTTTAGGTTGCCAATCTAAACAGGCTTTTAATTTCTGTGATACATTCAATTTAATTTCTGTGCTACAACTGACTTTCTTCTGGAGCTTAAGGTCCTTGACTTAATTTTCTAAATTTTGTGATATTCAATCCCAGCACTAGATTCTCCAGTTTTAGGATGTTCAATAAATGATGCTTTTGAACTGTGGTGTTGGAGAAGACTCTTTTTTTTTTGTTTGTTTCATTTATTTTTATTAGTTGGAGGGTAATTACTTTACAATACTGTAGTGGTTTTTGTCATACATTGACATGAATTAGCCATGGATTTACATGTATTCCCCATCTCGCTCCCCCCTCCCACCTCCCTCTCTACCCGATCCCTCTGGGTCTTCCCAGTGCACCAGGTCCGAGCACTTGTCTCATGCATCCAACCTGGGCTGGTGATCTGTTTCACCCTAGATAATATACATGTTTCGATGCTGTTCTCTTGAAGAAGACTCTTGAGAGTCCCTTGGACTGCAAGGAGATCCAACCAGTCAATCCTAAAGGAAATCAGTCCTGAATATTCATTGGAAGGACTGATGCTGAAGCTGAAACTCCAATACTTTGGCTACCTGATGCAAAGAACTGACTCATTGGAAAAGACCCTGATGCTGGGAAAGATTGAAGGCAGGAGGAGAAGGGGACAAGAGAGGATGAGATAGTTGGATGGCATCACTGACTCAATGGATACGAGTTTGAGCAAGCTCCGGCAGTTGGTGATGGACAGAGAAGCCTAGCATGCTGTACTCCACGGAGTCGCAAAGAGTTGGACACGAATGAGCGACTGAATTGAACTGAATAAAAGATGTGCTATTATCAACATTCGGAAAGTCTGCCCTGGTTTTTCCAAATGGTGATTTTTTTTTTTCCACCAGGGAGGGTAATCTAGAGCAGTAATTGAGTGCATCATTATTTGTCACTGATGATAGCTGAACAAATCAAATATCAATCTACTAAAATGTTTCCCTGGTTTGCCTATACAGAATTCCAATTATGTCAAAATATTTAATCTCTAGAGTAGTGATATGTGTGTATATGTCTCTGCATATATAAATGTGCAGACACTCAAAGTCCTTGAAACATTCAACATCTGCTCAGCCAACATTTCAAGGGTATTTAAGCTTAATGTTACCAATATTAATTCACATATAAAATGAAAGTTTCAGCTTCAATATTTGCTTAACAGTTTTGATAATATAGGACCAGTCTCCTGCAAATTGTAACCAAGTACAAAAATATTAGCAAAGAAAGTGCAAGAAGTTATAGCCAGGGAGTAAATGTCCAGCAAGAGGCCTGGTGAGGGCATTTAATGGAAAGCAACGTTACGGCAGAGGGGGAAAAATTCTACTGGGAAAGAAAATGGAATGCAGTGTTCCCAGAAATACAGTGAAGAAAGGTATTTGTATCAGGGACACAAAGTGGAAGTGAGGTGGACAGGCGAGCCTTGTTATTTCACAGTTGGGGGATAGATGCAAAAAGAGAGTGGTGATTGTTTTTGAAATGTACATTATTTCTCTTACTGTGAAGGAGAACGCTTCTAAAACTCGACATCCTTTGCAACCAAACTGCTGGTTTCACTGCCTCCTAGGTAAGTGTCACCTTCATCTCCAGACCTTGTCTGTCCCTGGCCATGGCTGAAAGGCACTCTCCCTGGACTCCTGTGAATATGTCATCTAATGAAGACATCTATTAATATGTGCACATTACAGCTCGCCATCTGGCTCTGCCTCTTAGACCGCTCTCCTCCCTATAGATCCCCACACACAGAGCGCTCTGTACTCAATCAATTATTTATCCATTTTCTTCCCTGCCGTAACACACCCAGCCTCCGCTCTCTGCTGTAGGGCTGCTGAGGGCTGATGACACATGTTTCAGGCCTAAAATATTTTTCCACCTGAAATAAACATGGAGTCCTCTCGTTCTGTTCTTTTCTCTGGGTTCCTCTTCATGGGTATATTGTGAGTAATTCATGGGTACATTGTGATACTTCATGGGTATATTGTATCAGAATAGGCTTATTTTGAGTATTAAACAGATAAACATCAAGAGTTTAGATGAGTACCTGGCCCATAGTAAACAAAGTTATTGTGCTGTTATCACTCTTTCTCCTTTTATATTACCACATACATTAATCTGCTCATTTTTTTTTTCACATTCATTTCATGTCTCAGAGTTTCTGTAACAAAAGTTGTCTTTATTTCTTCCATATTATTCCTTCCACACCCTTTAAGACTTTCCCTTTGAAGTAGTAACAAGCATTGTTTCTCTAAATTTGTTCTTACTCCTTATCCTATTTTTCTTTTCAGTTTTACTCTTTCTTGTTCACTCTTGTCTTGATTCACTAATATTCCTCATTTACATCTCTTTTTGCCACTTCAGTAACTTCGTCCAGATACAAACCGTGAATGAGCTAAATTGCTATAGTGAATTTAATTTTCATAGTATTCTGTACTGAGTTCATTTAAAACATGAATAGCTATTATTTAGATTATTGGAAAACAATAAATATCTCATTCTCAAATTAAGCTGAGATTGTTTTTCAGCTGGGCTATGACAAAGCAGTCCCATGATGAAAACCAGCCAGTGAGATCCAGATTCTTTCTGCCTCTCTCCCGCAGGCTGTTCCCCCTACACACCCCCTTGCCCCTGACCCGCCGCTTCCTTTTCCTCCCCTGCTCTAATTCTCTAAGAAATATCATTTTTTAGTAAAAGGTATAATATGTGTCTCAACTTCAAACTTCCTGTTCAAACACTTACTATTTTAAAAATACTATTGACAATCACATCTCAGAAAAACCTTCTTTGACTTAATGTTTCTCTGGACCTTTGGTTAATGACCAGTGGTCTAACTTGAGTTATTCTGATTGAAAGGAAGAGCAGGAAAGCTGGGCTTTACTTTTGAACACTGCCTCAGCTGGCATTTATCCATCTGAGAGTTATGTAGATTAGTAAGAAAAAAAGTTCTTCCAATAAAGGCCTTTACAGTTCATTAAAACATTTATTCAAAACGCATTCATTCTAGTCTATATCAAGATTCTCCTTGAGCACTGAGGAATGATAGGAAAAAACAGGTGTATCCCTCTCCTTGGCTCCTTCCCAGGCTTACACAGATAGGCTTGATTTTAAGAAAGGCCAAGCATCAGAGGCAATATTCTCAACTTGGCAGAATAACTGCTCTGCAGGGAAGAGAAGGGTGATGCCAAAATGCAAATATTCACTGAGCACTGTTCCTGAGGGCATGTTGCTCTCTCTGTGTTTAACAAAGATTGGGATGTGGGCCTGTCTAAGTAAATGGCTGGTTCTATGTGTTTTTGCAAAATGATGAGATGGAAAAAAAATGAATATTTATGCCATCTTTGATTCTTCTAAATTTTTTACCAAACTGCCTGCCTGTGCTTTAATATTATCATTAATAATACAAATTAGAATAATGTAATTAAATGCCCTTGGGCATCACCTGAGCATTTCTGTACAACTATGATGCCCCGAGGCTTCCAGATCCTAATGGTCTCATGGGTAGCACTTCACATGAACATACCCAGGTTGGCTATTTTATTTCTTGCCTGAAACTGCCTCTCTGCTCCAATTCTTTGGCTCTGGCTGCAATTAGATTTACACTTTGCTGTACTGTAAAAATCTCATTTGACGATCCATATCCATCTTCTATAAAACTTGGCTCCAGTGGAGGTGAGAGAAGCCCTTCACCCATGGCATACAAGGCAACATCTAGGGCAGAGGGTTTGGACTCTTCAGTGCCTGATGAGGCCATCAGTGAAATTAATGTCTCCATGTATTAGGAGTGCTACAGCCACATTACACATTGCAGGATCACTGAAGCTGCTTTCAGTAAAGGATAAAAATGCCATTCATTTTACACACTGAAACCAAATGTTTTATAAGCCTACTCCTCCCAGATTCAGAGAGCAAGACTGGATTCTTCACATATTGAGGGAAAGAACCAGGGGCCAAACAAATTCAGGAAAGAGTCAGAAACCCAGGCTAGAGGGGGAAATCAGACCTTCACAGAAGGTTTGAGAAACCTTGTTAAGTAAGATATGTAAGTATCAGTAAAATTGAAAAAGCAGACTGATCTGCAACATACAAGAAGGACAAATCATGAGATGGGAAGTCGTAAAAATGTTGCTGCTGCTGCTGTTCAGTCACTAAGTCGTGTCCAACTCTTTGAAAGCCCATGGACTATAGCCCACCAGGCTCCTCTGTGCATGGGATCTCCCAGGCAAGAATGCTGGAGTGAGTTGCCATTTTCTTCTCTAGGGTGAAAAGGCTGAAGAGCATATAATCCAAAGGGCTTTGGGGTAATGCTTTGAAGATGCTGAAACACATAGTCTTTTAAACAGAGGCTAAAGGCAGAGATCCTAACTTTTTCTACCCTCATACACCCTTCAGGGGTGACTTTCTGGGCTCAAGGTTACTCCCTTCTTTCCCTGTTCAACTTTCTTCACCCTCCCTGTACAAAAATCTGGAGACTGAGACTAATGCTCTGTGTGACTCTCCTTGGCCAGGAGTGCAGGGACTGCAGAATGATGACCGCTTTTGGCAGAGGCCCAGAGTGGAAAATTTATTTACTACCTTGTCGATGTCTGGTGAGATGGGCTGCTGACTCTCTGCATCCATTATAAAGTGCACACGGGACTAGGACAGAAACTGACAAAGGGCTTTGGCTTTGGTAACCTCAATGAAAATTATAAAAGACCCAGGACAAGAAGTCACAAAACAGAACTGGTCTGGAGGGACACCAGCTGGGGTCAAGGCACAGAGGAAGGAAGCCACTGCATGCTTACTCTTCAGGGTGCTGGTTTTTGAACCTTCACCCACAGGAAACTAAGACAAACATACACATTAGCTTGTGTTTTTAAAGTAAAGTGAATACCACTTGATGGATAACTTCCCTTTTAGTTTTGGTGGGGATAACACTGCAAAACAGTATTTATTTAGCAGTTTTCAAACTACTTTCACCTTCAGTCCTCATTTTCAAGCTAATGGGAGTTGGTGATTCACCAAGAACTTTTAAAATTAAGGATCATTACTTTTGCTACATTTAAATTCAAATTACCTGGGATACTCAATTAATCAATCTTTAAACAATATTAAAACAGTCAAGGCCTGTCACAGTCTCATCTCTCTGATGGAAAAGGATTCAAGATTCCAGCCAAACAAACAAACCATTCTGAAGGGAGGGACCTTAATATATTCCACCAGTGTTCTTCATTCAGCCTTGTTCCCCGTTTTTTGTAATGAAGAAAAGACATATGCTGGCACTGAAATGGCTGTTGCCATCTTACTCTCCCGTCTGGCTGTCGCACGGCTAATTGTCCTAAAACAGCTGGATGAAGCAATAGCATCATTAATGGCTCAGCTTAAATATGGTCAGGCAGAATGAGTACCACTGTATGCTAGGTCCTCATACAGCAAAATATCTTCCAAGAAAAATGTGCTTTTAATATATTGTGTAGCCCTAAGTCTCTTTCTTTTTCAAGACAGTATTTGTTCTTTGTATGATATCCTGTGTTACAGTTTCAGTTTCTTTCAGAGATATCTACATAAACTGTCTTTCCAAAAAAAAAAAGAATAAAATATACTGTTTATTCCAGGATGCTGAGCATTTTAGTTTGTGATGAAAACTAGGAACATGATACACATTATAATAATGCTTATTTGTCTAGAATTTTATAATCTGAAAATTCATCAAGTCTTTCCTTCATCCTCCTGAAGAAGGCTAATACATGTTTATGCGACAGCAACTTCAAAATTTTGAGAGATGGTAATTTGTGAATAAATGGTAATTTCCGTTTACTGGTTAAGAGGAATATTCTTAGTGCCAGAACATCCCATCTCCAGTCATTCTTAATAAAGGCTGCTGAGCATATAAGCCTTAATATATAAGATGCTTAGTTTCTACAGAGGGTGTGAGCTACATGGATTGGCTCTTCTCTGAAAGTTAAGCAGCTTATTCTCTAAATCAAGACTTATGAATGTACAGGCTGTTATTCTAGATTCTAAAACTGCCTTTGTTAATTATATTCATATAAATGTTCAATCCCCTATTAGAGTCTTCCTAAATTATCTGTTTAATATTGTCCAGCATCAGTGATTTTCATAGGTTAATTATTCCCCACATAATAGAGCATGAGCTTCTTCCAGTCAAAATTTGTTACCTTGTCATTTGATTAACTTTCCTCCTCTGGTTCAAAGAAACAGAATAGAGTGAGAAGACATTGACTAGCTATCTAAAACAATACACCACACTTATAGAACATCTATCTGTCTGTCTGTCTATCTACCTACCTACCTGCCTACCTCTCTACACCATGTCTTCATATCCATAAACATAAGTAGCAGAGAGAGAAAGAGAGAGATTAGAAGGATCACCAGTTTTATTACTACTCTGCCCCTCCACTCAATATGTAAAGGACAATGTGACCTTGGGTGCTGCCTTCCTGCAACATGTGAGGTAACCAGAAAAGGCATGTTTGATTTGGCTGAAGAATTAGAGGGTAAGTGAGAGAGGGGCAGTGATAGGTTTTAAGTTTAGATGTGAAGAGGTATCTTCCAGCTGGCAGATTGTTATATTACCATAACCTTTTATGCTGTTTCCCTTTGTCCAACCCTACATGGACATCTGGAAGCTGAAGAATTCTTTTGCCTTAAACACTGAATCTGTAAAAGTAGTCCATTAGTTCATAAAAGATGTATTTCTTTTACTTACCTCCAAAGACTCCCTCCATAACCTATTCCTAGGGCCATAGAACACCTAGTCCATCCAGTGTATCTTTTAATTTTTCTTTAGTCTACTTATGTTCTTTTGTCCCACTAATGTTTAAGCTCCTTAAAGTTGGAGGTGAATTGTTTTTATGAAACGTAGTAGGTGCTTAACAATATCTGTGGAAATGAACTGTGAGATCAAGTCTAACTTGGCACTCAAAGCCAGCATAACTAACTACATTTTTGGCTTCTTCAACCTGTTTATTTGTAGATGGATCCAATTAAAAGGTCCAAAATAGACATTTGATTCCATTTTCAAATCAGTCCCCTACTCCAAATCTTTCTAACCTCAGAAGAGCACATTCTCGCCCACTGAGTTACTCAGGCTAGAAAATTTGGAGATAACCTTTTCCCTCCTCTTTCTCTCATCTGCCACATTCAGTGATCAAAATCTGTCCATGTCTCTCTATTCCCAATACTGCTTTCATAGTCTGGAAAATCATGATCTCACCTAGACTCCTGAAGTAGTCCCTGAATGATTTTTATCTCTTCTACTCATCTTGGGTCGCTCGCTCATCTGAGCTTTAGTAAAAAAGTGAAAATGTTAGTCACTCAGCCATGTCCAACTCTTTGGGATCCCAAGGACTATAGCCTGCCAGGCTCCTCTGTCCATGGAATTCTCCAGACAAGAATACTGGAGTAGGTAGCCATTCCCTTCTCCAGGAGATCTTCCCAATCCAGGGACTGAACCTGAGTCTCCTGCATTGCAGGCAGATTTTTTACCATCTGAGCCACCAGGGAAGCGCTAAGGTTTTGTAGTCTCCACCATACTCAGGACAATGGTCCCTGTTATTCTGAAGCTTACATTCTTGTGTGGATGAGAGAGAAGAAATTAGAGACACATGATTATGACATCCACAGTCTGTGGTTAAATGCTATAAACTGAACAAACAACTCAGACAAAGAAGGATAGGAGAATATTCTGATTTTCCTCATCCTTTGAGAAATACTGTGGTAGCATTTCTTTAAAAAGGTCCATTTTCATTGTCTTAGCACATAGTAGAAGCTCAATCTTGGTTATTGTTGGATAGGTGATCTTACTCTCATCCTTGCTTTCTAATTTTATCTCTCTGGTAAGTCAATTTTCATTTTTCACTGTAAATACTAAAAATGCCAGTCTTTTAACAAAAATTTTAAATGAAGGAACCAGGGTGTGTGTGTGTGTGTCTGTGTTCTGTTAAGCTAAAATCAACTTAAAATTTAAATCCATTTTTTTACACCCTGAATTACTCATTCATTTTACTTTCTTCTTCAGGGATCAGGTTCTATATTGACTTATTTTCAGTGACTGAAAATTTAGAGAAAAGTTGACAGATGGAATAGCTGAAATGTCTGTTACAATAGAGCACAGGTATTAGTTTAAAATTTGCCTTTTGGCTCATATTGCAGGTAGTTTAAAAATAAATATATCATTTAAGGTTTGGGGTTTACATATATATATGGAGGTTTATATTCTGCTTCTGTGTTTTAAGATTGACAATCACCATCCAAGTGACTTGACAGGCCCATTCTTTGCTCAAAATGCTTATCTCCTTTGAATTACAAAATTCTTAAATTCTCATGTACCTCACATTATCCATCTATATTGTAAAAAAAAAAAGTAGAGATAATTAAACTATTCCATCTAATGAGCCTCTTTTAAATGTAGATAGCAGTTTTAATTAGATGGCATAGAGAGATAGCAATACTGACAGACACTATTTTCCACTGACCATCAGATTGGGGATATCTCCTCTTCTACTATCTCTATCTACCTATCAATTATATATCCTTCCTTCCATCCTTCCCTCCTTCTTTTCTCTTCCTTCCTTTCTTCCTTCTTCCCTCCCTTTCTCTTTCTCTTTTTCTTTTCTCCCTCCCTTCGCTCACTTCCCCCTATTTCAAATGACTATTCCTAGGGAGGTACTTTAAATGCATCAGCCATAGACGATAGCAAACTGAAATTCTGTCCTTTCCTTTGGCCATCTCTTCTGGCCCAGGAAATCTAGGGAAGTAGCAGAAACCCAACACAAACCATAGATATAGTTTCAACATTGTCTATGTATGTGTGTTAGTTGCTCAGTTGTGTCCGACTCTCTGTGATTCCATGGACTGTAGCCTGCCAGGCTCCTCTGTCCATTGAATTCTCCAGGCAAGAATACCGGGGTGGGCTGCCGTTACCTTATCCAGGGGATCTTCCC